>NW_026606575.1:0-451047 GCF_029890125.1 Rhinichthys klamathensis goyatoka | reverse complement strand
GTGCTGTGTCAGCGAGTTAATAATAATTAACAAACAAAATAAGTTATAAGTTCAATAAGTTAATACAAACAAACAAATTTGTACTTATTCCCTCACCCAATGAGAATCGATAAGAGAATCGATAAGGAATCGAATCGATAAGCAATATCGATAATGGAATCGGAATTGTTAAATTCTTATCAATTCCCATCCCTAATCAAGTGTGTCAAAATGAAAGTGAGCCAATAAGTGGTCTTCTACTGCCCTCTGCTGGTCACACAAGTGCTTTTCCATTCATATGTAGACATATGCTTACACACACACGGGATATGTTATTGTGAAAATCTCTTTTAATGGTGTATAAGCATGCATTTAACATATTTCTTTGTGATGTAATAATATAAAACTATATTTAAAATAATAAAAAAATAGCTTTAAGCGTTTGTTTGTTAGCCAATGCTGAAAGCTGATAACAAAGATTAAAAATGTCGGTAACACTTTACAATAAGGTTCATTTATTAAACAGTAGTTAATGTATTAATTAACTTGAACCATGAGCAATACATTTGTTACTGTTTTTGTTCATCTTTGTTAACATTAGTTAATACAAATCCAGCTGTTCATTGTTAGTTCAGGTTAGTTCACAGTGCATTAACTAATGTTAACAAGATTTTAATAAAGTATTTGTAAATGTTGAAATTAACATTAACAAAGATTAACAAATGCTGAAGGAGTATTGTTCATTCTTAGTTAATGTTAACTACATTAGTTAACATTAACTAAGAATTCGTCGCGGGGGGCGTTCCCGAGCCCCGCGACGATAGATTTGGATCAAGAACCCCGAGAGAACCTTACCTAGCGTGCAGAGACTTTCTGTTTTCGAGTTATGAGTGAATTTGTACTTGGGGGGCGTGGCCCAACGTTATACTTTCGTTTTCAGCCTTCCTGTGACACAATTGTAAATAGTAATAAATAAAATAAATAAATGCAGTCCATAATACTCCAATAGATGAATTTGGACAAAATGTGATTGTAAATGTTAAAATAATGATTTAATAAAGTCTACATTTCAATTATATATAACAATATTAGGGAGTAGTATGATGAAATGACAGCAGGGGGCAGTAAAATACCACTTATTGGCTGTTATAGCCATCCAAAATCTTATAGCCATCCAATTTACACTATTATAGCCATTCAAATGAAGAAATGATACCTTTTCTGATAATTATTGATCTAGAGAGTCCAGATAATTGTACTGCACTGGTTTTAAACATTAAGATATGACAATTTTACAATCATAGATGGAAAAGGCCATTTACAGCCAATACAGGCAATTGACCATAGGAAATGCATGGTTTTAAAGCTTTTCAACAGTTATAGCGCCACCTATTGTCCGATCTCCATGAAACTTTGCATGCTTCTTCACCATGGTATGACACATATGCTCATCAATTTTTGTCAAGTTCTGAGTTTTTATTTATGATTTATAGGCTTTTGAGTGTATTTTGACACGCCCCTTTTCTAAATGACCCTATTATAGCCATACGAAAAATGCAAAAGTTCAACTTTTTTCGATAATTATTGATCTAGAGAGTCCAGAGAATTGACCTAGACTGGTTTGGTTCCGATCGGGCGAAAAACCAGGGACTAGTTCGCAAAAGTAGGTTTTTAACATATTCGTGAATATTTAATGAACGATTTGATTGACAGCAATGGTTCTAGAGGCAAAGTTGTTTAGCATGAGGAGATCTATCAAATGATATGCATATTGTGGGGATGTGTGCAACACCACGTGATTACAGAGCCGTAAAACTCGTTAGCTCCAACTAGTGGCCGATTTCTTTCAAAACTCTTACAGACCTCTTGGGCCATGAGTCGAACATGCCCATCGAGTTTCGTTCCGATCGGCCTTCGTTAACCTCGTCTCATAGGTGCTCAAATTCATTGGCCAATGGTGGCCATGTTTTTTGAGTTACGCCAATTTCCTCATACACATACATGGGGCCTTGGACCAAGACACTGCATACCAATTTTCAAGTCAATCGGACTAACGGTCAGGTGGTCATAGCCCTTTTTATGTTTTTTTAATGTTATAGCGCCAACTAGTGTTCGATCGTCGCGATCTTTTTACTGTGACCTCAGACTGTCCTCATACACATGTCTCTTGAGTTTGATGAAGATATCTCATTTACTTTTCGAGTTATAGCCATTTTAGTAAAATAGGCTCCTCCCACAACGATCATTTTACTCCCCCTAGCGACCGTGAATCGAAAATTCAACTTTTTTTCAATAATTATTGATATTCAGACTCCAGAGAACATGTATGCATTTTTTTTATTTTGATCGGGCGAAAAACCAGGGACTAGTTCGCAAAATTAGGTTTTTGACAAAATTCAAAATGGCGGAAAAATTTGCATACCGGAAATGAAATCGGAGATATACGTTTTTTACTTCAGGCCTCCAGCTTTCCAATGATGTAAGACACTTGAGTCTACGACTTACGGTTTAGGAGTTATGAGCAGTTTCGCGCAATTGATCGCTATAGCGCCACCTATGGGCCAATCGGGCTCATAATTTGATAACCTCTCCTCGATTTTTGTACTACCATCTGACAAAGTTTCAACTCTCCAGCACTTACGGTTTGGGCTGCACGATGCGTTTTACAGGAGAATAATAATAATAATAATAATAATAATAATAATAATAAAAATCAGTACAAATACAATAGGTTTTCAGCACTTCGTGCTTGAACACCTAATTAAAGCTGCAAGCAGCATTTAGCGGTGTTCAAGCAGTTAAGGCCTTTAAGGCCGTTGAGCACAAAAGCATTAGAAGACATTAAGTTGTAGCAAGCATTTAACCACTGAGATCATAGATAGAATAGACCATGTTTTAGCATGATTTACCATGATATACCCCATTTCAGTGTGATTTTTCATTATTTACAATGTTCCAGTATGATTTACAATGAATCTAGCATGATTTACCATAGTTTACCATGATATACCAAGTTCTAGTATGATTCACCATGATTTATCCTGTTCTAGCATGATTTACCACAATTGAACGTATTCTAGTATGATTTAATATGATTCTAGCATGATTTACCATGTTATAGGATGATTTACCATGATATACCACATTCTAGAATGATTTACCGCAGGATTGTAGCATGATTTGCCATGATACACCATGTAATAGTATTGTTTACAATGATTTACCATGTTTCTATCGTGATTTACCATGAGGCACCATATTGCTAGCATTAATGTGAAGTGTCAATAAAAATGAAGTGATAAACTTTGACAAAATATGATTGTGTTATAATAGTTAACATGGAAAAACTGGTTTGCTTTAGTGCAGAATACTGGTGAAAATCAAGTGTGTCAAAATGAAAGTGAGCCAATAAGTGGTCTTCTACTGCCCTCTGCTGGCCACTGTACTTATTAATAAAGTGTTTTCACAAGTGCTTTTGCATTCATATGCAGACATGTGCTTACACACACACACACACACACATGGGATATGTTATTGTGAAAATCTCTTTTAATGGTGTATAAGCATGCATTTCACATATTTCTTTGTGATGTAATAATATAAAACTATATTAAAACTAATAAAAAAATAGCTTTAAGCGTTTGTTTGTTAGCCAATGCTGAAAGCTGATAAAAAAGATTAAAAATGTCAGTAACACTTTACAATAAGGTTCATTTATTAAACATTAGTTAATGTATTAACTAACATGAACTAACCATGAGCAATACATTTGTTACTGTTTTTGTTCATCTTTGTTAACACTAGAACGGCCACGACGGTCATTTTGACCGTTTTGAATTTTATATCTGCAATAACTTTGTTGAAAAAAAAAAAAATCCTGCTGGTACCTGACTTTTCCTAAAAGTTTCTGTATTTTCATTTAAAATGTTTTTAATATAAATTACACATAAGGCAAACAAACAAATGAACATATTTACCTATTTCGGCCATAGACGGTCATATTGACCGCACTGAATTTTGCGGTATTCTTTTGTTACATTTCTCGCGGTTGACCTTTGTCTATTAGGAAATAATCAGAAGATTCAATTGCAAAATGACAGATATGTTTATTGAGAGCTGGTCAGATGCTGGGAGAGTTAAGGTGTGCAAATGTCCGGTATGAAGCCCTTGGCAGCACAGGGACACTGGAGTGAGTGCTGAACCAGGAGTGCTGAACACGGGATGACACACGGAAAACGGATACAGGCAGGGAACAAACACGCAGGAAAAATCCACAACGATCTGACAAAGGGCCTTTCTCAATCTGTGTTCTTGTCTGTACTTGTGTCCTTGTGTTCTTGTGAAACGTCATCTTTTGTGGCCCAAGTACTGTCCCAATACACAAGTTTGCATTTTGGCAAGAACAGTTAAAAATCCCGGATGTGTTCTTGACACGCCCATTTTACCGAGGATGCATCGGCTGGTAACTTGTGTGACCTTGACGGCAGAAATATCCCAGCATTCAATTCGGCATTCGAGGAAGGAGAGGCAGGTCAATACAGTATTTCGTTTTTCTACAATTACGTACACTATTTCATCACTAAATTCACTTCTGAGAACATTTGATGCGAGAAATCAACTGTGTAGATTTGAAATATTGGCATTTTACGAAAATGTATGGCTAATCGAAAATGTGCTCAAACGTTTTCGGAAGTGAGAATCTCCATAAGCGCCTGCGGGTGTAACGTTAGCTATCGAGCCAACCGGCCAGTTTGCTCACAGACTCGTTTTTCCCCACAGCCAAGAGACCATTGCAGCCTGGCTGTTATCGTCAATAATTCTCGTTATGTTTGGGTACTGCAGACGGTGTCTGTGCGGGGGTATTATTGCGCAATACCAGCAAGAACACATCGTCTCAAACTGTCAGCAGCGTTCTGTGTGCTCGTCACCTTGTGAGTTCATTCTTCCAAGAACAACTAGCAAGAGCGTTCTCCCCAAGAACACAAGTCCGTTCTTTGCATTCTTGGTTTTGAGAAACACCCAAAGACTAGGCGAGAACAGTAACACTGAAAAGGGTCGAATCGCTGATCAGTTGCAGCTGGCGCGTTGATCAGAGCGCACGTGCTGATCAGCTGCATTGATCAGCGACCACGCACACACACACACACAACAAGACGAGAAAGGAGACAGCGAATTCATAAACCGTGACATTGTCTCTCTCACTGTCAAAAGAATATCTATATAAGATACTTTTAGTTGTTATTATCCTGTTCTGAGTTATGTTGAAGGGATATGGAAATATAGCTCTGTTGTGAATAGGCCCTATGCGATAATTACGGGCTACTGATATTATTATTTATAAATGTATAATTAAACTTTTTAAAATGTACAGTTTGGTGTTGTTTTGTTTTTAAAAGATATCCTAATACAACAAATGCATTAATCTCTCAATTGGGTATTTATCATTAAAGATATAGAGTTTGCAATCTAACGGTCAAAATGACCGCTTGTGGCAGTTCTAGTAGTTGGAATTCTGGCACTTCTAGTGTTAACGTTAGTTAATACAAATCCAGCTGTTCATTGTTAGTTCAGGCAAAGAACGTATATTGACAAGAAGTGAAAGCCAATAGAACGTTCCATTGCAACACCAGCGCCCAGCAGCAGCCCTACGCGTCCGCCATTTTGGGGTGAAAGCGACTCGGCAGTCATATATTATACATATATTTAGTCCAGTGCAGAGGTCATTTTTAGGTTGAAATAATTAGGTGATTATTTTAATTCACAACAGTTAACGTTATATCCGTTAAAAAGAAGTTGCTACTAGGCTTTTCCCCCACATAACTTGAGACAGGGAAGTTCAAGGATTTAATTAATTATATTAATCTCTACATTAAGTTTGACAGGTAAGAAGAATAAAGTGATGTAAGTTCATAAAGTTATAACGTTAGACCGTTTCCCAGGAGGTACACATAACCTTACATACAAAAATAAGTTCAATGAAATAAACGAATTCAGCAAATAAATGTAATTGTACTAAAATGTAAATGTTGGACAATAAATATATAACAGCAATAGAATAGCTTTACACTACAGTAAACTGTTTTTTTGCAGTACTATTTTATATTAATTTTCTTCTTCAGAACCGGTGCCCAGTTAACCAATTCCCTGGAACCGTTAGTATGCCTGCTTAACGATTCCGCTTATCGGTTCCGCTCGTTGCAAATGTGTCATGACGTCACACACGCGCTGCGTTATTTTGATTCAGAACGCATCAAACATAACATCGAGGCAGAAGCGCTCGTTTGGTTATATTTCACGCGAAAAGACGACAATATATGAGGTGCCGTCTAGGGCTTAAATCAAACTTCATTCACGCACACATATATGAAACACTTGCATATACACGTATACTAAGTAGTCAAACATACATGTATACTGCTGAATGCTCAAACAAATACATATGAAATGCACAGCGACACACCTAAAGTCGCTCACGCATACATGCAAACTCTACACACACGAGATGCGCGAAACTCTCCAGGCACATACTCATATGAGACGCGCGCGCGCACACACAAACTCATATGAGACGCGCGCGCACACACAAACTCTGCACGCACATACTCATATGAGACGCGAGCACACACACACTCAAACTCGCGCACATGCTCAATGAGAGTATGACGGCGCCTCATAACAATATGGTCACTTGCTGCAACACCTGTAAAATTTCCATTTCGTCAAAGGGGGGGGGGGACCTCCAATATGCAGAAACATTTGGCCACACATCATGAACAGACTTTAGTCCCATGAAACTTAAACTGGAATGTCACTGTTTCTGTCACTGCGACTTCACGAACGGGTGAACACGCGCACGCACACACACACACACACACATCACTTTTGAAGTAAAATTGAGGCATCGAGATATCAAATTGAACTGAATCGATGACATGATAATCGGAATCGAACCGAACCGTAAGACCATTGTAGGTTCACACCCCTAATACTCTGTGCTGTGTCAGCGAGTTAATAATAATTAACAAACAAAATAAGTTATAAGTTCAATAAGTTAATACAAACAAACAAATTTGTACTTATTCCCTCACCCAATGAGAATCGATAAGAGAATCGATAAGGAATCGAATCGATAAGCAATATCGATAATGGAATCGGAATTGTTAAATTCTTATCAATTCCCATCCCTAATCAAGTGTGTCAAAATGAAAGTGAGCCAATAAGTGGTCTTCTACTGCCCTCTGCTGGTCACACAAGTGCTTTTCCATTCATATGTAGACATATGCTTACACACACACGGGATATGTTATTGTGAAAATCTCTTTTAATGGTGTATAAGCATGCATTTAACATATTTCTTTGTGATGTAATAATATAAAACTATATTTAAAATAATAAAAAAATAGCTTTAAGCGTTTGTTTGTTAGCCAATGCTGAAAGCTGATAAAAAAGATTAAAAATGTCGGTAACACTTTACAATAAGGTTCATTTATTAAACAGTAGTTAATGTATTAATTAACTTGAACCATGAGCAATACATTTGTTACTGTTTTTGTTCATCTTTGTTAACATTAGTTAATACAAATCCAGCTGTTCATTGTTAGTTCAGGTTAGTTCACAGTGCATTAACTAATGTTAACAAGATTTTAATAAAGTATTTGTAAATGTTGAAATTAACATTAACAAAGATTAACAAATGCTGAAGGAGTATTGTTCATTCTTAGTTAATGTTAACTACATTAGTTAACATTAACTAAGAATTCGTCGCGGGGGGCGTTCCCGAGCCCCGCGACGATAGATTTGGATCAAGAACCCCGAGAGAACCTTACCTAGCGTGCAGAGACTTTCTGTTTTCGAGTTATGAGTGAATTTGTACTTGGGGGGCGTGGCCCAACGTTATACTTTCGTTTTCAGCCTTCCTGTGACACAATTGTAAATAGTAATAAATAAAATAAATAAATGCAGTCCATAATACTCCAATAGATGAATTTGGACAAAATGTGATTGTAAATGTTAAAATAATGATTTAATAAAGTCTACATTTCAATTATATATAACAATATTAGGGAGTAGTATGATGAAATGACAGCAGGGGGCAGTAAAATACCACTTATTGGCTGTTATAGCCATCCAAAATCTTATAGCCATCCAATTTACACTATTATAGCCATTCAAATGAAGAAATGATACCTTTTCTGATAATTATTGATCTAGAGAGTCCAGATAATTGTACTGCACTGGTTTTAAACATTAAGATATGACAATTTTACAATCATAGATGGAAAAGGCCATTTACAGCCAATACAGGCAATTGACCATAGGAAATGCATGGTTTTAAAGCTTTTCAACAGTTATAGCGCCACCTATTGTCCGATCTCCATGAAACTTTGCATGCTTCTTCACCATGGTATGACACATATGCTCATCAATTTTTGTCAAGTTCTGAGTTTTTATTTATGATTTATAGGCTTTTGAGTGTATTTTGACACGCCCCTTTTCTAAATGACCCTATTATAGCCATACGAAAAATGCAAAAGTTCAACTTTTTTCGATAATTATTGATCTAGAGAGTCCAGAGAATTGACCTAGACTGGTTTGGTTCCGATCGGGCGAAAAACCAAGGACTAGTTCGCAAAAGTAGGTTTTTAACATATTCGTGAATATTTAATGAACGATTTGATTGACAGCAATGGTTCTAGAGGCAAAGTTGTTTAGCATGAGGAGATCTATCAAATGATATGCATATTGTGGGGATGTGTGCAACACCACGTGATTACAGAGCCGTAAAACTCGTTAGCTCCAACTAGTGGCCGATTTCTTTCAAAACTCTTACAGACCTCTTGGGCCATGAGTCGAACATGCCCATCGAGTTTCGTTCCGATCGGCCTTCGTTAACCTCGTCTCATAGGTGCTCAAATTCATTGGCCAATGGTGGCCATGTTTTTTGAGTTACGCCAATTTCCTCATACACATACATGGGGCCTTGGACCAAGACACTGCATACCAATTTTCAAGTCAATCGGACTAACGGTCAGGTGGTCATAGCCCTTTTTATGTTTTTTTAATGTTATAGCGCCAACTAGTGTTCGATCGTCGCGATCTTTTTACTGTGACCTCAGACTGTCCTCATACACATGTCTCTTGAGTTTGATGAAGATATCTCATTTACTTTTCGAGTTATAGCCATTTTAGTAAAATAGGCTCCTCCCACAACGATCATTTTACTCCCCCTAGCGACCGTGAATCGAAAATTCAACTTTTTTTCAATAATTATTGATATTCAGACTCCAGAGAACATGTATGCATTTTTTTTATTTTGATCGGGCGAAAAACCAGGGACTAGTTCGCAAAATTAGGTTTTTGACAAAATTCAAAATGGCGGAAAAATTTGCATACCGGAAATGAAATCGGAGATATACGTTTTTTACTTCAGGCCTCCAGCTTTCCAATGATATAAGACACTTGAGTCTACGACTTACGGTTTAGGAGTTATGAGCAGTTTCGCGCAATTGATCGCTATAGCGCCACCTATGGGCCAATCGGGCTCATAATTTGATAACCTCTCCTCGATTTTTGTACTACCATCTGACAAAGTTTCAACTCTCCAGCACTTACGGTTTGGGCTGCACGATGCGTTTTACAGGAGAATAATAATAATAATAATAATAATAATAATAATAAAAATCAGTACAAATACAATAGGTTTTCAGCACTTCGTGCTTGAACACCTAATAATAATAATTAAAGCTGCTAGCAGCATTTAGCGGTGTTCAAGCAGTTAAGGCCTTTAAGGCCGTTAAGCACAAAAACATCAAAAGACATTAAGTTTTATGTAGCAAGCATTTAAACATTGACATCATAGATGGAATAGACCATGTTTTAGCATGATTTACCATGATATACCAAATTTAGTGTGATTTTTCATGATCTACCATGTTCCAGTATGATTTACCATGAATCTAGCATGATTTACCACAGTTTACCATGATTTCCCATGTTATAGGATGATTTACCATGATATACCACATTCTAGAATGATTTACCAGGATTGTAGCATGATTTACCATGATTCATCACATTGCTAGCATTATTTGCCATGATCCACCATGTAATAGTATTTTTTTCTATGATTTACCATGTTTCTATCGTGATTTACCATGATTTACCACATTGCTGCATTGATGTGAAGGGCCAATAAAAATGAAGTGATAAACTCTGACAAAAAATGATTGTGTTATAATAGTTAACATGGAAAAACTGGTTTGCTTTAGTGCTTTGATTTACTGTTGAAAATCAAGTGTGTCAAAATGAGAGTGAGACAATAAGTGGTCTTCTACTGCCCTCTGCTGGCCATTCTACTTATTAATAAAGTGTTTTCACAGGTGCTTTTACACTCATATGTAGACATTTGATCACACACACACACACACACATACACACAAAGTCATTATATAAATATATTTTAATGGTCTATAAGCATTTAATGTCTTTGCAAGCTATTAATCAGATTATTCAGCATTTATTCAGAAACCTAGGACTACACACACACATTCTGTTGTAGATACAGATATTTTAACTATGTGATGGAAAAAAGATATGTTTACTGCAATTGTCCTTCAGGATTCATATTTCTCAATGTACTACAATAGTCAGTTTACCATGGTTTGTCTTAGTTTACCTTGATGTTACCTTGTTGTGACCGAATGTTACACAATAATTTATCATGATATACCACATTCTAGAATGATTCACCAGGATTGTAGCATGATTTACTATGATTTACCACGTTGTTAGCAATTATGTGAAGCTTCAGAACAGTAAAGTGAATTGAAAGACAAAATATGATTGTGTTATTATAGTAATTGTCACATAAGGTTATTTTTTAGTGTCTGAATATATGAATGCAAAAGCACATGTGAAAAGACTATTAATAAGTATAATGTCCAGCAGAGGGTAGTAGAATACCACTTATTGCTATAGTACCACTTTTATTTTGAACTACTTGGTTTAATCAATATTGTGCACTAAAGCAAACCAGTCTTTCAATGTGAATTCCATTGTGCATGCTTACACACACACACACACACACACACACACACAATTTTGGGTTATGATATTGTGAAAATCTCTTTTTGTGGTCCTTAAGCATTTCAGATATTTATTTGTGATGTAAAAATATTCAACTTTCTAATAAATCATTATTTAATATTATATTATTTATTATAAATATTATTTCCAACATAATAAATATCTTTAAGCATTTGTTTGTTAGCCATTGCTGAAAACTGGTTAAAAAGATTAAAAACGTCTAATGCTGTTGCTCCCTCTAGTGGACAACAGCGGTTTTACAGCCTACATAAACGGTTGAAATGAATGACACGAAATTCGTTTTTTTTTTTACTTATATCTCGGGAACGAGAAAGTGAAAAAATCTGAAACTCAGAACTTAGATAGGGTTAGAGGAGCCCTCTTGAATAAGACCATCCCCGTGTTGCTGAGTGATTGCTGTCGGGAGTAATGTCCGTTTAAATGCATATCTTTGTGGGCTTATATCTCGGGAATGCCCAGGCCAAATCGCACCAAACTCGAATCGAAGCTAGCTGAGGACGAGCCCTTTCCAACAAGCTCTTCCACAAGGATCTAGATGGTGTGGATCAAGAGTTACAGCCGTTTCAAGTTGGGGTTCTCACAGATTAGCGATCCGCGGGGGGGGGGGGCGCTCCCGAGCCCCGCGACGAAAGATTTGGATCAAGATCCCCGAGAGGACCTTACCATCAAAATTTGAGCGGGCAGAGACTTTCCGTTTTCGAGTTATGAGTGAATTCGTGCTTGGGGGGGCGTGGCCCAATGTTTTACTTTCGTTTTGAGGCTTCCTGTGACAATTAATTATAGAGGCAAATTTTGTCTGATTTGTCTGAAATTTTTCAATGCCGTACAGAGTGATATTACACATGTTCTTGACCTTTTTTAAAGAAGATCTGAGCATTCATTTAAGAGATCAGCATTTACAGCCAATACAGGCAATTTGCCATAGGAAATGTATGGTTTTAAAGCTTTTTGACAGTTATAGCGCCAACTATGGTCCGATCTCCATGAAACTTTGCATGCTTCTTCACCATGTTATGACACATATGCTCACCAATTTTTGTTTAGTTCTGAGTTTTTATTTATGATTTATAGGCTTTTGTGTGTATTTGACACGCCCCTTTTCTAAATGACCCTGTTATAGCCATACGAAAAATGCAAAAGTTCAACTTTTTTTCAATGATTATTGATCTAGAGAGTCCAGAGAATTGTCCTAGACTGGTCTGGTTCCAATCGGGCAAAAATCCAGGGACTAGTTCGCAAAAGTAGGTTTTTAACATATTCGTGAATATTTAATGAACGATTTGATTGACAGCAATGGTTCTAGAGGGAAAGTTGTTCATCCTGAGGAGATCTATCAAATGATATGCATATTTTCGGGATGTGTGCAACACCACGTGATTACAGAGCCGTAAAACTCGTTAGCGCCAACTAGTGGCCAATTTCTTTCAAAACTCTTACAGACCTCTTGGGCCATGAGTCAAACATGTCCGTCGAGTTTCGTTCCGATTGGCCTCCGTTAACTTCGTGTAATAGGTGCTCAAATTCATTGGCCGATGGCGGCCATGTTTTTTGAGTTACGCCAATTTCCTCATACCCATACATGGCACCTTGGACCAAGACACTGCATACCAATTTTTAAGTCAATCGGACTAACGGTCAGGTGGTCATAGCCCGATTTAGGTTTTTTGTGTGTTATAGCGCCACCTAGTGTTAGGTCGACGCGATTTTTTTACTGTGACCTCAGATTGAACTCATACACATGTGTTCCAAGATTGGTGAAGATATCTCATTTACTTCTCGAGTTATAGCCATATTAGTAAAATAGGCTCCTCCCACAACGATCATTTTACTCCCCCTAGCGACCGTGAATCGAAAATTCAACTTTTTTTCAATGATTATTGATATTCAGACTCCAGAGAACATGTATGCATTTGTCTGGTTTTGATCGGGCGAAAAACCAGGGACTAGTTCGCAAAAGTAGGTTTTTGACAAAATTCAAAATGGCGGAAAAATTTGCATACCGGAAATGAAATCGGAGATATACGTTTTGTTCTTCAGGCCTCCAGCTTTCCAATGATATAAGACACTTGAGTCTACGACATACGGTTTAGGAGTTATGAGCAGTTTCGCGCAATTGATTGCTGTAGCGCCACCTATAGGCCAATCGGGGTCATACTTTCTGAGGCTCTCCTCGATTTTTATACTACCATCTGACAAAGTTTCAGAGCTCCAGCACTTACGGTTTGTTCTGCACGATGCGTTTTACGGCAGAAGAATAATAATAATAATAATAATAATAATAATAATAAAAATCAGTACAAATACAATAGGTTTTCAGCACTTCGTGCTTGAACACCTAATAATAATAATAATAAAAATCAGTACAAATACAATAGGTTTTCAGCACTTCGTGCTTGAACACCTAATAATAAAAATCGGAACGAATACAATAGGTTTTCAGCACTTCGTGCTTGAACACCTAATAATAAAAATCAGTACAAATACAATAGGTTTTCAGCACTTCGTGCTTAAACACCTAAAAATCCTTACAATTACAATAGGTTTTCAGCACTTCGTGCTTGAACACCTAATTATTTGGTCCGGACCAAAGCAAGTGAACTATCGGACTTTCCTGGTGTGAATACACCCTAAGATAATTGAAAAGTAAATGACCGATTTGAGCATTTGTAGAATTTCCTGTTGCATCTGAGATGCAAGATACCTATGATTTCGTTTTGAATCTCTTTGCCCAAATAGTGAACATGAGCTTCCTTAGTGTTATGGCAGACCACACATCAGAAGAATAAAATCTATCAAACAGACCAAATTTCATATAGATTATCTGTGCTACCACAGAATGCCATATTTAGCATCGCAATTACTCTCACAATGCTCACCAAACGTTCCAACACCTGCTTACATGTTTCGCTTAATATTTTACACTGATTTTGTGCATCAGTTGTGATTTGAGTGCCCTTACGAATATGTGTATTCAAGTATACTATTAGTATACTTCTTTTAAATAAAAAATAAAAAAAGTATACTTTCAGTCTACAATTTATGTACTTCTCAGAAATATACTTTAACTTGCACTTAAGTAAGTATACTGTGCTAATGCTATTAGTATACTTCTTTTAAATTAAAAATAAGAAAGTATATTTGGCCTACTTTTACTCAATCTTTTGATCAAGATATACTTAAAAGTATAATTAAGTATTCTAGGTATACTTTGCTTGTAGTTGTTTTACTCTTTTGATTGAGTAGCCAATCATAGTTTTATATACTGTCTTATAAACTCGCCGCCCTGACTGTGCTGTTTCACCTATAGGTATGTGCCGACACTGGCCAAGTCTGCCATCCTTCGAACAAGTTACAATAACACAATAAACACCTTGTGGTGAGGGGGGCGTGGTTCAGCGAAGTCTGTAGCGGGAGAGCGAGGGCGGAGCCGAGCGGTGAGTAAGTGGGTCAAGTTCAAATCACAAACACCTGTTTGTGATTTCAGTAATTGGCGTGAGGAGACCGCATATAAGCGCGCCGTGCTGACAGCGTTTTGAGAGAGGCTGGGAGCTCGTGCACGTCGCGTGAGAAGCTGTGACCAGTGAACGGAGTGTTGCTGAAACTTTGACACGTGAAGCTGTATCCAGCGGGAAGAGTGTTATTGGAATCGTGTCCAGTGAAGCTGTATCCAGCGGGAAGAGTACTATTGGAATTGTGTCCAGTGAAGCTGTGTCCAGCGGGAAGAGAATTATTGTCTACTGTTTATTTTGCCTTTTTGATATTCTGAGTTAACTTTGTTTGAGCGTGATTACGCGCCGTAAAGGGGGAAAAACCTCATAAATAAAAGTGCACGAGTCCCAGTATTCGCCGACCCCGTGTCTCCTTCCATCATCCATACACAAACGAACCTGTTATACATCACACTGGTGCCGAAACCCGGGATGGAAGGAGAGGCCGCCGCCAGGCCACCTCTGGCATCGCCGTTTGCGGACATTATCAACGCGCTCGCGGGCCTCCATCAACAACATCAAGAGGCTCTGCTGAAGATGGAGGAGCATCAACAACATCGTTTCGAGGCCCTCCTCCAGACCCAGCACAAGGACCGCGAGCAGTTCCGGAGCTGGATAGACCGGGAGGCTCGGGCGTCTACATCGTCGGTCCCGACCACGGCCCTTCCCCTCCACAAGATGGGTCCCCAGGACGACCCGGAGGCGTTCCTGGACCTCTTTGAGAGGTCGGCCGAGGCCGGGGGCTGGCCGCCCGCGGACTGGCCCATGCGTCTGATTCCGCTGCTCTCGGGAGAAGCACAGATCGCCGCTCAGCAGTTGCCAGTCCGCAACCTCCTGGTCTATGAAGACCTGAAACGCGCCATTCTTTAGCGGGTCGGCCGGTCCCCGGAGCAGAGTCGTCAACAGTTCCGCTCCATGGAATTCGGGGAATCCGGCCGACCCTTCATCTTCGCGCAACAGCTCCAGGACACGTGCCGCAGATGGCTGGTGGCCGAGGACCGCGGCGTCGATAGAGTCATCGAGTTGGTGGTACTGGAGCAGTTCATCGCCCGGCTGCCAAAGAAGACTGCGCAGTGGGTCCAGTGCCACCGCCCGACGTCGCTGGACCAGGCCATCCAATTGGCAGAGGACCAGCTGGTGGCGTGCCCAGGGGTTGGCGATCCCCTCCCGACATCTCTCTCTCTCTCTCTCTCTCTCTCTCTCTCTCTCTCTGTCTCTCTCTCTCTCACTCTCTCCCTTCCTCTCTCTCTCTCTCTCGGCCTGTCCCCGCTCCCAGGTCCCGAGGCGGCTTCCCACCGCGCCCGGCGCCCCGCTGGAGGACCGGGCCCGCAGCTGAACCGGTCCATGCACCTCGTCCGCAGCCCCGGGGAACCCCATCGACGGTTGGCAGCTCGCCAACCCCGACCCCTGCACTCTCCTCACGCCAATCACCTGACCCACTTCCCGCCACTGGGATGGCGGGGAGGCCTGGGCCGGCCTGTTGGTGTTGCGGGGACCCTGGACACTTTGTGGATAGGTGTCCGGTGATGGAGGTCGGCACGGTGATCAGGGTCCCCGACGCGCCTCAGGTTGCCCCCGATCAAGCTGGGTTGTACCAAATTCCAGTAAGTCTAAAGGGGGGTACCTATCAGGCTTTGGTGGATTCAGGTTGTAACCAGACCTCCATCCATCAAAGCTTGATTCATCCAGTGGCATTGGATAAGAGCCGCATGGTTAAGGTTCGGTGTGTGCACGGTGAGGTGGTGGGATACCCCTTAGTGCCAGTCATTATTCAATTTCGGGGACAAAAGCATAGTGTGGAGGTGGCAGTTAACCAGCACCTCCAGCACCCGCTAATTTTGGGGACCAATTGGCCGGGGTTCAAAACGTTATTGGCTCATTTATGTACGGGTGCTTCTGGGTTAAGAAAGAGGCAGGAGAAGAGAGCGGTGGTTCAGGTTGGAGAGGCTGTACCGGGACCCTCGGGCCCTGTCTCAGAGGAACGGAGTGCGTCAGAAAGGGAAATCTTTTCTGACCGCGATGATTTTCCTCTGGAACAGTCCCGAGATGAATCGCTTAAAAATGCGTTTGATCAGGTCCGCGTGATCGACGGACAGCCTGTCCACCCAGACCAGCCGCTCTCATATCCTTATTTTGCCGTGATAAAAGACAAGTTGTATCGGGTGACCCAGGACACCCAGACAAAGCAAGATACAACTCAGTTGTTAGTTCCAAAGAGCCGCCGGGAAATGCTTTTTCAGGCGGCTCACTGTAATCCAATGGCTGGGCATTTTGGGCAAGCAGCTTCACTAAATCGGCTAATGACCCGATTTTTTTGGCCGGGCATTCACGAGAATGTGCGCAGGTGGTGTGTGTCTTGTTGTGAATGTCAGTTGGTGAATCCACCGGCCAACCGAAAAGCACCTTTGTGCCCCCTTCCATTAATAGAGGTCCCCTTCGAGAGAATTGGCATGGACCTCATCGGGCCATTAGAACGATCCGCATGGGGGCATCGCTTTGCATTAGTTCTGGTGGATTATGCAACGCGATACCATTTCCACTTCGCAACATTTCGGCTAAAAGTGTTGCGAGCGCACTGTTTCAATTAATCTCCCGGGTGGGAATCCCGAAAGAGATTCTCACCGATCAGGGCACGGCGTTTATGTCACGCACAATTCGCGAGCTGTACGAATTGCTGGGCATTAAATCGGTTCAGACCAGCGTCTATCACCCACAAACAGACGGCTTGGTAGAACGATTTAATCGCACGTTGAAATCCATGATTCGTAAGTTCGTGCAGGAAGACGCCAAAAATTGGGATAAGTGGTTAGAACCCCTCTTGTTCGCTGTACGCGAGGTCCCCCAAGCCTCCACGGGGTTTTCCCCCTTCGAGCTGCTCTATGGACGCCAGCCCCGCGGGGTGCTGGACGTGCTTAGGGAAGCTTGGGAGGACGGACCTTCGAACAGTAGAAATTAAATTCAATATGTCCTGGACCTGAGAACAAAACTCCACACTTTGGGGCGGCTCTCTATGGAGAATTTGTTACAGGCCCAGGACAAACAACGTCGGCTGTACAACAGGGGGGCTAAACTACGTACATTTGCACCGGGAGATAAAGTGCTCCTATTGCTTCCCACATCCAGCTCTAAATTACTCGCCAAGTGGCAAGGACCGTTTGTGGTCACACGGCGAATCGGGGATCTCAACTATGAGATTCTTCAATCAGATAGGGACGGAGCACATCAGATTTACCACCTCAACCTGTTAAAAAAGTGGAATGAGGCGGAGTCAGCGATGCTGGCGACGGTAGTGAGTGGGGAGGAGGATCTCAGGCCAGAGGCGAACTTAAAATCTCAATCCTCTGCTCTGGCCATTTGCGGAGACCACCTCTCACCGTTCCAGATCGCTGACATTCGAGGTTTACAAACGGAGTTTGCCGTTTGTTTTGGAACGGCTCTTTGGCTTAGTTTTGGAACGCTCATATTGAGTTACGGCACTCTGCCTTTGTTTAGCCGCGCGTCAATATGAAGTATGAATGCTCTTAACCCGCTCCATCGACAAAAGTGCGATATCCGTGACGTTAGCGTGACACCTTCGAACACGAATCTCGGTAAACGCCTGTGAAAGTCTGCGTCTTTCAGATCCAACGATAAACCAGTCTCCGGGTCGAATGTGCGCGAGGATCTGTTTTATCGTGATCATTGCATTACATAACGCGCGTTTAGCAAGTCTTATGCCACTCGGTACCACTTGAAGATAGTCTTTACCGCTATGGAGGTATTTTGTCATGTCTAATGTATTAATAGGGCCACCAGAATGCAACCAAAGCACAATAACTAGAAGGCTAGGTAATTGTAAATCATACAAAATAAATGCCATGATCACTAGATTTTATACAGGTGTTACTATAATGATTTTGTTAATGGTGATCAGCAACCAATTATTGATAATGTGGAAGTTACATGGCTTTTGCCTTGGCATGACTTCTCACTTTTTGCTGACAATACAAAGGTAGAGTACAGTAACTTTAAAATAGTGGTCAAAAGTCAAGTTTGAGCTCAAAATTTCATTATGTAGATAATTTTCATTACTTAAACATCTAATTGCCAAATTTTCAGTGTCCTACCTATAATTAATTTGGCGGGACAACTACAAATCTTTAAAGTCATTTTTCTCAGTTCCACACTCTAGCGAGTTAAGGTCTTTTGCCTTTCTAGGGCAGTATAGATTAAATATATTTGAGATGAAATATGTATAAAGTTTTATCAACACTTTTATAAGACCACCACCACATGCTTTAGTTTAAGAACACTATTTTTTTATGTGAGTATTTGCTTTTGCTAAATGTTGAATTTACCATAATTGTGTACAATAATTCATTAATTAGTGAGAACTAAACAGTTCGAACTTTTAACTAAATTAAGGATTTGCATTGATGACACTGAGAGAACTGACTTTGGTTTGGAGAATTGTTTAAAATCAGTTGAAAAAAACAGTAAAATGTTTGTTTGACCAGCATCTGGGAATCCAAAATATATATACTTACCAGAGACACAAGAGGAGTCAGGTATTTCCAGCACAACATGAATATGTAGTTGGGTCGTGAATTTGTCATGTCTTTAATGACGTCAAACATTCTCTCAGCCCCTGTGGAATATAGGAGAGGAAATACTGTCAATGCAGTCTTTGACATTTTGCATTTAACTTTTAATTTTATTATAGTCAGAGTCTGTTAATGTCAGTTCCTGAAGTTTGATTTTAACTCACCAAAGACCCAACCAATGATCAGAGACTCGAACATAGACAGGAACAGCAAACAGGCTCCATTACAGGCATAGTAGTCAAACAACTGGAATATGTACATCCCCCCCTGCAGGCCATAAAACAATATTGCAACTCTAGATATAGTGGAAAAAGTTCGATTTTAACTGTAATGCTTTCAAGGTTAGAAATATGTTTGAATTGTTGTTGATTCCATATATGATATCCATTGTTTATATCTAGAGGTAGTGGACAGTTCTCAGAGTAACACCATTATAGATGATATACAGAATAAGCATAACCTAATTTAACTTTTAGATATCTGTAAATTATAAAATATAAAGGAAATTTATTAAATGTATTTCTTAAAACGGCTGGCCTGTTCTGTACAATAGTCACATTTGAGTAAAAAAAACACTCAAGGAAAAGGTAAATTGCCCCCATCAGACTCATGCCTCCTTCCTCTCTTCGTTGCCCCTCTCAAGACTATCAGTTATCAATAAATGCATCATCAAGGACTCAATAGATGTGCATCTCTCTCATAGTCTCATTGTCTAGTCTTGACATAGACCGTTCTCACAACACTACCCTTCCGTAGTGTTCCTTGCTGCTTGTCTTTCTTGGATTATCTCCAATTCCAACATACACTATATTGCCAAAAGTATTGGGACACCCCTCCAAATCATTGAATTCAGGTGTTTCAATCACTTCCATGGCCCCAGTTGTATAAAATCAAGCACCTAGGCAAGCAGACTGCTTCTACAAGCATTTGTGAAAGAATGGGTCGCTCTCAGGAGCTCAGTGAATTCAAACGTGGTACCGTGATAGGTTGCCACCTGTGCAAGTCCATTCGTGAAATTTCCTCACTACTATGTATTCCACGGTCAACTGTTAGTGGTATTATAACAAAGTAGAAGCAATTGGGAACAACAGCAACTTAGCCACGAAGTGGTAGGCCACAATCACAGAGCGGGGTCAGTGCATGCTGAGACGCACAGTGCGCAGAAGTCGCCAACTTTTGTCAATAGCTACAGACCTCCAAACTTTGTGTGCCCTTCTACAGTGCGTAGAGAGCTTCATGGAATGGGTTTCCACGTCCGAGCAGCTGCAGCCAAGCCTTACATCACCAAGTGCAATGCAAAGTGTCGGATGGAGTGGTATAAAGCATGCCGCCACTCGACTCTAGATCAGTGGAGATGTGTTCTCGGGAGTGATGAATCACGCTCCTTTGTCTGGCAATCTGCTGACGAGTCTGGGTTTGGCGGTTGCCAGGAGAACGGTACTTGCCTGACTGCATTGTGCCAAGTGTAAAGTTTGGTGGAGGGGGGATTATGGTGTGGGGTTCTTTTTCAGGGGTTGGACATGGCCCCTTAGTTCCAGTGAAAGAAACTCTTAATGCTTCAGCATACCAAGACATTTTGGACAATTTCATGCTCCCATCTTTGTGGGAACAGTTTGGGGATGGCCCCTTCCTATTCCAACATGACTGCGCACCAGTGCACAAAGCAAGTGCACAAAGACATGGATGACCGAGTTTGGTGTGGAGGAAGTTGCCTGGTCTGCACAGAGTCCTGACCTCAACCCGACAGAACACCTTTGGGATGAATTAGAGCGTAGACTGTGAGCCAGGCCTTCTAGTTTAACATCAGTGCCTGACCTAACAAATGCGCTTCTAGAAGAATGGTCATAAATTCCCATTAACACACTCCTAAACCTTGTGTAAAGCCTTGCCAGAAGAGTTGAAGCTGTTATAGCTGCAAAGGGTGGGCCAACTCCATATTAAACACTAAGGATTAAGAATGGATCATAAAAGTTCATGTGAGTGTAAAGACAGACATCCCAAAACTCTTCTATTATACTCACCAGTGTGTCTTGCAGTATCTGTAATATATATGATCGTCCACTTGAGTTTGTACCATCATCATGTCTTATTACATGCTTCCTGAAAGAAGAATAAACCATGAGCCCACAAGCACGAACCCAGCTGGTAAGACCATCAAAACTCTCTAAATGTTGTTCTTCTGGTTCTTAGTGATTCCCTCTACAGTTCTTGCTTTACCATCCATGTTTCTCAGCCAATTATCCAGTCCTCTGGCCACTACAGCTAATTTTTCTGGCTCAAATGGACAAATAGAGAGTGTCTCTCCCCGATCCAGAACACAGCCAGACCTAGAGCCCAGCCCACCACCACCCTTGACCGCGGAGAATTCGCTATAGCCCCCCGCAGACGTAGAGCAACCGCCCACCACGCTGAGTGAGCCAGAGCCCGAAGAGGAAGGGACAGTGCCGACCATCGCCTCGGAGCCGGAGCCCCAGAGTGAGTATGACCAGGGGTGTGAGTGAGCCAGCGACATCAGTGGGAGAAGGAGTTCTGGTGGAATTGGACAACGAGGACTGGCTGATGGATTTGGATACGGGGGTACTGCCTCCCACCCTATCCCCCCCGGTATTATCTGTCTGTTTTGAATCATCGCTGTTCCAAGATAGCACTGAGACTGTTTTGTTGACCTATTGGAAATTGGAATTACCGTTATTGATCACGTCAAGCTTACCTCTGTCACCTTTTCCTCACCTGAGCGTGAGTATCCTTTGGCTCTGCATCCGGCCTCTGATCCCTTTGCTCCACCTCGGCCTGTCGATCTGTTGGCTCCGCCTTGGTTCCACCTCAGACGCTCGTCGCCACGGCTTCACCTAGGTCTCCAGTGCCAGCGATGTGGCTCAGGTCCATCAGCTCCTGCGCTCAGGTCCATCAGGTTCTGTGCCCTGGGATCCATGGGCTCCTGCTCTGTTGGTTGTCGGCCATAGCAACATCTTGGCTCCTCCCTCAATCGACTCCGCCGTGGGCTGTCGTCACTGCCGAGTTGTGGGTCTGCTGCATCGGGCTCTTACAGTCATTGCCGCCGGGGTTTCGTTGCCCTCCTGTCACCGTCCCTTCACCATCTCCTCGTCTGTCTCCTAAGCCTCCTCCTCTTCACGCCATGAGGTCGCATTTCAGGAGGAGGCGTTCTGTTACAAGATATCAGTTGTGTTGGTTCTTAGTTCCGTTTTCAAAGACTTTTAGTTTGTATTCATTAGTCACGTGTTCCTTTGTTTTAGTTTCCCGCCAGTCATCAGTTTCCATGGATACTAATCTTCATCACAGCTGTTTGTCATTTAGTTCATCACCACCATGTGTATTTTAGTTCCTCACCTTTACTCAGTGTTTGTCCGGTCTTGTTTGCGTTAATGTGTTGCTACTACCTTCTGTTATTTGCCTGTTGGATTATTATAAACCCTGAATTTGAACTTTATCCTGATCTTCATCTGTCTGTCTGCAACCTTGCTAACACATTGGAGTCGTATTGTCTCAATTGCAAAGCAAACCTGCACCATCTTCTCACTATAGCTCTCAGCCTCCAAGCAAAATTACGACATCCATAACCGGGAGTTGTTGGTAATCACGGTGGCACTGGAAAAGTGGCACCACTATATTGACGGAGCCCATCACCCATTTCAAATGATCACAGATAACCGCAACTTAAAGCACCTTTTGTGATGGAAAGCAGCTGAATCCTCACCAGGCCCAGTGTACCTAATTTTTTTGCAGATTCTTTTACACCACAACGTTTAATCTAAGATCTATGAACACAAAAGCAAATGTCAACTTCTGCTTCATCTTCTATCCTTCCGTCATCATTAGCCACATCCAGTGGACCCTGGATGATCAAAAAGCCCAGGCCACTACCACTGATCCTGCTCCCACCGCATGTTCCTCTGGGTGCACCTTAATTTCAACTTAATTTAAACCGTGGCTGTTTGTATTCTTCTTTTGGTCTTCAAATCCTTAAATGGGTTGGCCCCCCCCTTACATTTCGGAACTACTGGCAGAACATCATCAAGTTATGTCTCTCCGGTCGTCAAATCAGAGACTTCTATGTAGACCAAAATCAAAGTTGAAAAGTAGGGGTGACCGCGAGTTTTCAGTTGCTGCTCCAAAACTGTGGAATGTGTTACCTTTTAATATTAGATTAGCTCCTTCCTTGTCTGTTTTTAAATCGAGGCTAAAAACCTATCTTTTTGATTTAGCATATGGCTAAGGATGAAATGTATTGTATTTGTATGGTGTCTTTTATTCTCTGTTTTTGTGTCTTTTGTATTTGATGTGAAGCACACTGGTCAACTGGTGTTGTGGTTAGTAGTACTGTACAAATAAACCTGACAATTGACATTGTATCTGTTATCAATTATTTCATCATTAAGAACTCCATAAATACTCCCCTCTCTGTCTAGTCTTATCCATTGCCATCTAATGTCTGCTGTTTTTGTTCTCTTCACTGTTACGCACCTGTGTCTTGCGGTACCTTTAATTTGGTTTGTACCACCCTCTTTTCAAATCCCTTCTGATATAAATTAGCCCATAAATTGAAAGTTGTAAAGTAACTGTACTTAATATTACATGTACTTAATTGGACCTAGTGTCAATTCCAACAGACTCAACGCATTCTCATCCTTTGGCGTATAGGTGACTGTGCTGCTCCTTTAAGAAAGCAGGTAGAAGAATTACTACTCCGCGCTGTTTGTCTCTTTAGACTTGCCGTAGTTCTCAATGCATTCAACAACCCTGAAACACAGCTGAGCACTTTTCATCATCTTTTACACGTTTTCTCTTCATAACTCTGAAGAACTTATGTCTGTAAGTGATGGTTAAAGTGTATTTTTATGACAACCTTAAGTGAAGATCGTTTGAATTACATATTTGTGTGAAAAGTGTTGAAAATGGTAAAGATGCTAATCGCGTTAGCCTGTCTATGGCGTTTTCCATGTTAAGTTAGCATTCATGCTAATCGCTATATATGTGGTTAATGGGTAAATTTATGTTACTGTATTTTGTGTTTTTCAAAGTGGTATTAATCCTGTGTTAATAAGAATTTAACCTATTCAAGTTTATTAATTGAATAGGTTTTACCCTTACTAAAATTTGGGTAGGACTTCTAGCTTGGCAGACAGCTAACAGGTTCTTCAATAAACACCCAGGAAGCAGTAGGACGTTTAGGATGCTTTATCAGAAGCACTGTGAAACTGCAATACAGAAATACAAAATGTACTTATTAATAAACTTGAATAGGTTAAATTCTTATTAACACAGGATTAATACCACTTTGAAAAACAAAAAATACAGTAACATAAATTTACCCATTAACCACATATATAGCGATTAGCATGAATGCTAACTTAACATGGAAAACGCCATAGACAGGCTAACGCGATTAGCATCTTTACCATTTTCAACACTTTTCACACAAATATGTAATTCAAACGATCTTCACTTAAGGTTGTCATAAAAATACACTTTAACCATCACTTACAGACATAAGTTCTTCAGAGTTATGAAGAGAAAACGTGTAAAAGATGATGAAAAGTGCTCAGCTGTGTTTCAGGGTTGTTGAATGCATTGAGAACTACGGCAAGTCTAAAGAGACAAACAGCGAGGAGTAGTAATTCTTCTACCTGCTTTCTTAAAGGAGCAGCACACTCCCCGCCTGGTATAATATAGTATACCACTATGTCTCTCTGAATAAAAGAACGACTTCTGAGATGGGTCTTGAATAAATTCTAGCAGAACCTCCTTG
Source organism: Rhinichthys klamathensis goyatoka (assembly GCF_029890125.1). Taxonomy (NCBI): domain Eukaryota; kingdom Metazoa; phylum Chordata; class Actinopteri; order Cypriniformes; family Leuciscidae; genus Rhinichthys; species Rhinichthys klamathensis. Next base: position 426,124 of record NW_026606575.1, on the reverse strand, counting down.
AACTACCCTAACCTCCACTTGGCGAACTCTACCATCTCGGCCAGGAAACGTATTGATTATCAGTCCCATAGGCCATTCATTCCGCCTGGCTCCCTTGTCTTTAAGAAGCACGACATCTCCAACTTGTAAGTTGGGTTGACTTGTCTGCCATTTCCGTCTTGGTTGTAGTGTGGCAAGGTATTCCTGACGCCATTGTTTCCAGAAGTGATCCGCAAGGTTTTGGACCTGCTTCCATTGACTCCGGTAAAGATCCTTTAAGTCAAAGTATCCCAAAGGAGCGGTCAATGAATCTGTTTTCTGTGTCAAAAGCATGGCAGGCGTGAGGACAGCAGGACTGTGTGGATCTGATGACACTGGGACTATTGGTCTTGCGTTCATTATAGCAACAACTTCAGCCAATAGCGTGACTAAGACCTCATGTGAGAGTTTGGGGGAGTGCACCTTGAGTAGCATGGCATCCAGAATGCGGCGGGCAACACCTATCATCCTTTCCCATGCCCCACCCATGTAAGAAGAGTGGGGTACATTGAAATCCCAAGTACAGCCTTGTTCCTTCAGATAAGACTGAAGCTCTGCCTCTTGCGGTGTTATTCCTAGTTCTCTACAGGCACCGACAAAGTTTGTTCCACGATCGGAACGAAAAAGCTTTGCTGGTCCTCTGATAGCGGTGAATCTCCTTAGAGCATTTATGAAGCTCGATGTTGATAGAGACTCCACTACCTCTATGTGCACTGCTCTTGTGACTAGACAGGTAAACAACACTGCCCAGCGTTTTCCTTCAGAAAGACCTCCTCTGGTGCGACGAGCACAAACTGTCCACGGGCCAAACACGTCCATCCCGACATGAGTAAATGGAGGAACTTGGGTAACTCGATCGACAGGTAGGTTGGACATTTTTTGCTTTTCTGTCTCGCCTCTTAACTTCAAACAAGTAACACATTTGTGTAGGACACTTGAAACCAATCTCTTTCCTCCCAAGATCCATAAACCGGCCGACCGAATGGCGCCTTCGGTGATGTGTCTGCCTTGGTGTGCGACCCGTTCATGGTAATAACGCACCAACAGTGTTGCAATATGATGGAGTTTAGGGATGATTATTGGATGTTTCTCTTCCCAAGAAATTGCGGCCGAGGACAGGCGACCACTAATTCTCAACAAACCGTCAGTGTCCATGATGGGATCAAGTTTTCTGAGATGGCTGTCTTTTGACACACTCTCTCCTTTGGACAAATTCTTAATTTCCTCTTTGAAGATTTCGTGTTGTACACAACGGATTATTACAGTCCTTGCCTGTGAGAAATTGTCCATCTTTGTTTCATCCAAAGTCTTAAAACAAGATCTGACCTTCTGAATAAGTCTAGCTACTCCAAGGGTCAGTTGCTTCCAGCTGGAAAAGCGCTCGAATCTGTGCGAGCCAAGGTGAGCCTTGGAAAAATTAGTAGCCAGGGTTGTAATCAGGGGAGGCACCGCTGCGTCCAAGTCTGGTTCCACAAGCTCGAAGACTTCCTGCTGAGACGAAGCAGCATTATCTTTCTTTTTGAGAAAGGGGGGTCCGCAAAACCAGTTGGTTTCCTTCAAGAGAGTAGCTGGTATGTCTCATGTGCCGTGATCTGCAGGATTGTGTCCTGTGTTGATAAAATGCCATTGTTCGGAGCGTGTTGACTTTCGGATGCGTGCTACTCTGTTGGCAACATATACGTAAAACCTTCTGTTAGTGTTGTATATATAACCAAGCACTACTCTACTATCTGTGTAGAACTTAACTGTGTGCACCTTCATGTCCAACTCTTCCACCAACGTGTCTGCAAGCTCTACCGCGAGTACGGCTGCACAAAGCTCCAGACGTGGTACTGTGTGACACTGTTTTGGAGGCAATTTGGACTTCCCCATGCAGAATCCAACCTGAATATTTCCCTGATTGTCAACTGTTCTGATGTAAGCTACTGCAGAGATAGCTGTGGTAGAGGCGTCAGAAAAGACACACAGTTCCCTGACTTGTGTAGAGACCAAAGAAACAGGTAAGTATGACCGTGGAATCTGAAGCTGCTCGAGTGCAATGAGCGAATCTTTCCAGGTCTTCCACCTTGTCTTTTTTTCGGCAGGCAATGGGGCATCCCATTCACAACACTCTGACGAAAGTTCTCTGACGAGTGACTTCCCTTGTATTGTTATTGGAGCCACAAAACCAAGTGGGTCGAACAGACTGTTGACTGTTGAGAGAACACCCCTGCGCGTGAATGGTTTCTCTTCTCTGGAGACAAAGAAAGTGAAACTGTCGCTCTGAAGGTTCCAGTTGAGCCCTAAGCTTCTCTGCACAGGTAGAGGGTCTACCCCCAGTGCTAAACCCTTTAGCTCTTTAGCCCGTTCTTCGGGTGGGAATGCCTCCATCACAGCCTTGTGATTGGATGCTATTTTGTGTAGTCGAATGTTTGAAACTGCTAACATTTCTTTAGTCTGTTTTAGTACATGAACGGCGAGGTCACTGGTAGGAAATGAGGCCAAACCGTCATCCACGTAAAAATCTCTCAAGACAAACTGTTTTGCCTCCAGGCCATATTCGTCTTCCTCTTGTAGAGCAGCTCTTCTTAAACCATATATGGCAACGGCTGGAGAGGGGCTATTTCCAAATACATGGACAGTCATGCGGTTCTCTGCAACCTCTCTGGCAGGGTCGTTGTTCTGAAACCAGAGGAACCGCAGGAAATCACGATGCTCCTCGCAGACCCTGAAGCAGTAGAACATCTGCTCTATGTCTGCTACTACAGCAACCGGTTCTTTACGGAAGCGAGTAAGTACCCCAAGTAGCGAGTTGTTTAAATCAGGGCCGCTCAAAAGGAGGTCATTCAGGGAAATACCATCATGCTTAGCACTGGCGTCGAATACAGCTCGAATCTGACCTGGCTTGCGTGGATGGTAAACCCCAAAAATTGGCAAATACCAGCGCTCTTGGTCTCTGGGAAGCAGGGGAGCTGGTTCTGCATGTCCTGACTCAAAGATTCTCTGCATAAATGCAAGCATGTGTTCTCTCATTTCCTGACTTCTTTCCATCCTACGATGTAGTGTCTTGAGACGGTTTTCTGCTTGTACTCTATTGTTGGGAAGTTTGCGCCTTGGTTCTCTGAAGGGCAATGGAGCCACCCAACTGTTTGAGTCATCCATAAACATCTTTTTGTCCATGATTTCCAGAAAGATCTTATCTTCCACAGACATCGCAGGCTTGTCATCCTGGGCCGTTTGTTGGAAGACTCCTTTACCAAGACAATCCGTTTCCCTAAACAGGCTGTCAACATCTGCGAGATGTGCAACTCCAGGTTGAAGTACTTGAACATCCACCTTCTCTTTGATGTGAAGCTTATTTGGACAAGGATCAAAAAGAGATGGACGGCCATTACTCAGTATGTTAGTCTTGTAGACACTGATGGAGTCTGGTTTGTGAGCTGACCCCAAGCACACTTCTCCTATGATAACCCAGCCCAGATCGAGGCGTTGGGCATAGGGTGCGTTATGAGGTCCGTTGCACTGCTTTCGGACTTTATGCACTCTTGGTACATCACGTCCGAGTAGGATAAGGATGGCTGCTGTGGGATCAAGTGGAGGGATCTTGCCCACAACGCCTTTGAGATGAGAATAGTGTTTGGCGATCTCTGGCGTAGGAATTTCTGACCTATCATCCGGCAACATATCACATTCGATCAGAGATGGGAGTGGGATCTGATTCTTACCATCTAAAGACTCCATGACGAAGTTGTTAGCTCGTCGCCCTATGTTATCAATGACTCCTGAGCATGTCTTCAATGTGTATGAGGCTGAACCTTCCTTGATGTCAAAGAGCTCAAAAAACTCACTTCTTGCCAAAGATCTGTTACTCTGTTCGTCGACAACAGCGTAGGTTCTCACGGCTATTTCTCTATGGCCTACTGGGTAAACACTGACAAGACAGATTTTTGCACATGACCTTGACCTCGAAGCAGTCCCACATATGTCTGTGCATTTGGATGTGATAGCTAAAGAGGCTCCTTCCCTTTGCTCCCCGCCTTGATCTTTCGCCATTACAGAGGCTCCAGAAGTCCACGGAGCTGGTCCCGGATGAAGTGCTGTTGGGTGACTATCACTATTGCACTCTCTGCATTGAATGTTTTTGTCGCAGTTCTTGGCTAGGTGACTGGATGAAGCACAACACCTGTAACAGATGTTCTTGTCCCTAAGGTAGGTTTTTCTCTCATCCAAAGGTTTGCTTCGGAAACCACGGCATTTCCTCAGGGGATGTGGTTTGAGGTCTAGGGGACACTGCTTGTCAAGGTCGATTGGTGCATTTTCTCCCGTGTTGTCTTGATGGTTCTCAGTGTCTACTGAGACGTCCGTCCTCCTGACAGAAACAGGTGTTTTTAAGTTTTGTTTAAAGGGTCTTTCAGTTTTGTTCATGCTTGGACCAGTAAGTACTGCAAAACTCGGGTCGTTCAGAATCTTGGCTTGGTCACAGACAAACTTTGGAAATATAGAGAATGGTGGGTATGAAACTCTGTAGGCTTCTTTGTAACGTGATGCTAGAGAGACCCACTTGTCATGCAGGGAGTATGGCAGTTTCTGAACAATTGGAGTGATGCCACGAGATGTATCCAAGTAACTGAGCCCAGTTAAGAAGCCATCTGCTCTGGCAGCCTCTAGCTCCAAAAGAATGTCTCCAAATTCTCTCAGCTTTTGATTGTCTCTGTTGCTGATTTTTGGAAAATCCTCTATTTTCCTAAAAAGAGCATTTTCTATAGCTTCCGGCGATCCAAAACAGTCCTCCAGCCTTTGCCACACCATATTCACACCCGCTGCTGCATCATGGATATGAACCGCTCTTATCCTCCTTGCCTGCTCGGAAGATTTTGGTCCCAGCCATTTGCAAAGGAGATCTAACTCCTCTCTTGGTGCTAGGTGTAGGCTCTCTATAGAGCTGTAGAAGGATGCCTTCCAGGCCCTATAGTTCTCTGGTTGGTCATCGTACTTTAGGAGTCCTGAGCTCACCATTTCGCGCCGTACCAAATACTTGGCTAAGTCTGACATAGCTGCTGAACCAGACTCGGGCTCTCTGGAAGCAAAAGTTGAATAAGGCTGAGAAGGTTGGCCATGGTTGTCTGATAGTGTAGCCATGTGTGAGTGATCTCTGTGGCTAGAACTTCCTCGTAGTGGATATGAATGATATGGACGCTCAAAGTCGTACAGAGCGTACTTATATGGACTTTGATGGTGGCAACTCGAAGGAGCTTGTTCTTGAGTGAATGTGTATTGAGCGGGTAATTCCTGAAACTCGTGGACGCTGATTTCACTTGACTGCGTGGTACCCTTCTCCATGCTTCTTTTATCTGGCTCACCAGCTTCCATTGCTAGCTGGCGTGTTGGTGTTGGCACCGGTTCTTGGGGTTGCGAGTCATGGTGAGGGTGGTCAAATTTTGTATTCGTTGCAAAACCCTGCTCAACGCATTCACTCTTTAAGCTAATGCGATCAGGATCCCCTACTTCGTTCTCAGCAGCTGCCTCTAAAACTTCAGCTTCAGCATTGGCAGCTGCAGCAGCACCCTCTAGTCGCAGAGTGTGTAGGTTTGCTTCAAGCTCTGCTTTCTTCCTAGCAGCCACAGCTGCAGCTTTCTGTTGTTCTTCCTCGATATATGCTTGTGCTTTTAGCATGTCTGCTTCTTTTTGTGCGAATGATGCTTGAGTGCGAGCAGCCTCTGCCTTTGCACGTGCTCTGGCTGCTATAACACTTGCTGAAGAAGACCGGCTGCTACGTGAAGTGTTAGAGCATTGGGATCGTATCTCGAGATCTTCCATAGTGAAGGCAGCTTTAATGAAGATTGCTGTGCATTTCCACGTGGCAACACGTTCCAGATGTAACCCGTCGAATTGTGTCTTTTCACTATTCTGCCCTTACTAAAATTTGGGTAGGACTTCTAGCTTGGCAGACAGCTAACAGGTTCTTCAATAAACACCCAGGAAGCAGTAGGACGTTTAGGATGCTTTAACAGAAGCACTGTGAAACTGCAATACAGAAATACAAAATGTACTTATTAATAAACTTGAATAGGTTAAATTCTTATTAACACAGGATTAATACCACTTTGAAAAACACAAAATACAGTAACATAAATTTACCCATTAACCACATATATAGCGATTAGCATGAATGCTAACTTAACATGGAAAACGCCATAGACACGCTAACGCGATTAGCATCTTTACCATTTTCAACACTTTTCACACAAATATGTAATTCAAACGATCTTCACTTAAGGTTGTCATAAAAATACACTTTAACCATCACTTACAGACATACGTTCTTCAGAGCTATGAAGAGAAAACGTGTAAAAGATGATGAAAAGTGCTCAGCTGTGTTTCAGGGTTGTTGAATGCATTGAGAACTACGGCAAGTCTAAAGAGACAAACAGCGCGGAGTAGTAATTCTTCTACCTGCTTTCTTAAAGGAGCAGCACAGTGACGCCATATGACATTTCGTCGAAATCTTACGCACATGGCATCCTTTAGCGTCAATATAACACGCACTGTTATGGGTAGGTTTAGGTCTGGGGTAGGGTACGGTTATGACGCCTTGGGATCTGCGTCTCATATTTACGCTAAACGATGCCATGTGCGTCGGATTTAGACGAGCGTCACCTGTATGACGCCTTGGGTTCTGCGTCTCATATTGATGCTAAAGGATGCCATGTGCGTAAGATTTCGACGAAATGTCCAAAGCGTCACATGTATGACGCCAAAGGACGAGAACACACACTCACACACACGCTCCCTCTGACCTCTGTAACTAAGATGAGTTCTCCAAAGAAGCAAGTGAGACAGAAGAGCAGGAGGAAAATTTCTCGTCGACCAGCTCTGCGCAACACCATGGGGAACAAGTCCATTACTGATGTAATTATACACTCCACTGCAACAAACTTTGAGGGATGCAACACAAATGCATTAAAACTATGAAACATTTCTTTTGACAAGCTTATTGGTGTACTAAGTATAAACTGCCCAGTTTCATCAGATTTAGCAACAAAAAAATTGATTTACCTAAATAAGCATTTAAAAAAAAATACTACAGATTTAGCAACAAAAAAATAGATTTACCTAAATAAGCATTTTTAAAAAATACTACAGATATAAAATATATATATATTTTTTTTAATACAGTTTAATGAAAATTCTCGGTTCAAAACAAGTTATAGTCTGCATCATTTGTGGTATAATGCTGATTAGCACAAAATTAATTCCCTTTCGAAACGTTCACTCGTATTGCGTCTTGCTAGACACTATTAGGCCACTGTCGGTAGCCTAAAAGAGGCCTAGAAATAGGGTTTCGTTCCACCAAGTGGGGCACTACCTACTTTTTTTATATTTAACATCAGAAATATATAGAGATTCCTTAGGAAAAGGTTCTCTGCACACAACCTTGCAGTTTTTGAGAAAAATGATGCTAAAGGTGCCCATTTTGAAAAAAAGGGAAACCATAGGGAATTTTGCACTTTCAAACCTGTTAATCATATAAACCCAAAAAATGCCAAATTACCACTTGAGGTACAAAATAAACCAGTTTGAAATGTGTGATATACCTGAAGTTGCTATCTAGGCACAGTAAACATAAGATTATCAAGAAAACTTCTACTGTAGCATTAACATCCCAATTACTTCTCATTATGTTGTTCCAATTCAAAGGTAATATTTGAGGTAAAATCTGAATAACAAATAGAATTCAGCCAAAATATAATATATAAAAAAACACTTTTCAAAATAACACATTTAATGGTGAATTGTCAATTCGCATACACGAGCAGTAACTGCACTGCATGTACACTGTAAAAAATATTATATGGTATCTACTTAAAAAAATTATGGTAACAATATTACACGTATTATATTTGAGTAGATTTTAAGGTTTTTCTTTGTGTGTGAAATCTACCCGAATAAATTAAGTAAAATGTCCTAAATTATTTAGTCTATGGCACATGATGAATTTAATATTATTAGTGGAATTTGCTTTTTTAATTTAAGTTGTCTCACAAATAAATCAAGCAGAATTTACTCGTTTGTATTAATGAAATTTACTTAATTATAACATTTACTGCCTTTTCAGTTTAAGATAATAATGAATACATAATGCACCTTTTGTTATCAAACATGCTTTTATTCTGTATTTTTTGCACAAATAAAACAAATCTATATACAATGTAAGACAGCAGTTTTAAGATATGAAAAATAAAAGCAAAAAAAGGCTAACATTTTCCATGTCATTGAGAAAGATCATTTTGTTACACAAAAACATGTGCATACTAATTTCTGTTGGAAAAGTCACATTCTTGACTAAAACTTGTGAATAACTTGTAGCAAAACATATAAAATAATTTGTACTTGCTGAAAGCTTGTATGTAGAACAATATTAAACGTTCATCAATCAATGGCGTTTTTTTTCCACCAGAACTTGGTCATAATGCATTGTCTCAATCTAAGTCATGAGTTTGTTTTTAAGTGTTAGTAATTTCGGGGAAAACTTGCAAACATCCAGTTCCAAGAAGAGCTTCTGAAAGGCCTCAAAAGTGTGCCTCAGTTCTTTCGGGTAGGTGAGGTTTAGTGCATACGTGAGTCCAAGAAGAACAGCACAGGCTCTTGTCAGATTTTCCAAGCCAGCCATGACTTGCATCCCCTCCAAGATGAATGCTGAAATACTCCTGAGAATCCCTCTTGCAGATGGCAATTTTCATTATGTGCTGCAGGATATCTCCATTGTCACACTGTAAAACAAACATTATTTTTATCTTCATAAGTCTGTCCATAATTATAAACTTGATTTGTGTACGGTTGTAAAAATGTCTTATAACAGCTTAAAATGCTAAGACAACTACAAGTATACCATTATAGTTTATTTTCTTTGTAATAACTGAAACATAAAAATATTATGTTTCAGTGGACCACAAAGACAGACTGTCACAATAACATAAGTACAGTTTCACCAATGACAGAGGGTGTATTCAGGAAGAAAAAATAAAATAAATGTAAAATTACATTTGGTGACACTATTGTAGGGGGGAAATTAAATTTCGATGGTCCACTATAGACATTCTACTAACTGTATAGTAAATACATGTCAACTGAACTAACTCAGAGTATCAGTAGACTGCTAGGTTAGGGTTAATAGATTAAGTTAACATGTAGTTGCAGTTACTTAGTCAGTAGAATGTCTAAAGTGGACCATCAAAATAAAGTGTTACCTTTTTAGTGGCTGACAAAAATCAATTTTTTTTTGTGATCAATATTTTTTATTTTAAGTTAACATACCAGATACAAATCAAAGCTCACTGAACTATATACAAACAGATACAAAAATCTATTTTGTGTTAAATATTTTCACATTAGCTTTATATAATATAATTAGAAAAAAGCTTATTGTTTAAGTTGCATTTCTATTTTTATAAATAAAAACAATGTACAAATACATTTCTCAAAACACCATAAATATATAGAATAATTCTAGTCACTTACATTGTACTGTTGGATGAGGTCATCCTCTTTTTCACCCAGATAACAGATCACGCAACGGAGGACAACGTCTCTCATTGTGTCGATGTTTTTATCGGGATTCTGATCGGGAAGTTTGTAAATTAGCATCATCCAAAAATACTGAAAAAATATTGATATGTTATGAAAGTAACTTACCTGCAGCATGGGATCAATAACGTAGCTAGCTCCGTAGTGTCCGACGTTTTGAGCCATTCCTTCACACATTGCTTGATTTGTTCCCATCGAACTTCAGTAAAGGGCTGCGGACATTTCCCACCATCTTTTCCGACATGAAAAATACACTTTACGGGTGTTAATCGAGCTTGATCGCCGCTATCAGATGAAGATGCGCTGCTTACGTCCTCCTCCATGTTTACATGTGCGTAATGATATTAGCTTGATTTTGGCTGTGACCTACTTACATTTTCGATGCTGATTGGTTGAAAATCTAGCTCAATAGTTTTATATGTCTCAATACGCAGTCAATATAGTGCGCCAATAAATTACACTTTTCTCATTAACTGCAGGATAATGCGTGGAGAATTTTTTGCTTGGATACCTTTTATTAACGTTGAACATATTGAGCAAAAGAAATTGTAGTGCCCCGTTTGTCGGAACGAAACTGAACGATACAGCTCACGTACAGCGGTCTATATGGGGAAAACTCCTTTTTCTCAGATTATTGAAGACTTTTATTCAAAAACACAATGTTACTGCAAAGCCATAACAGTGCAGTGATCTGCACTGTAAGCACGCTTATTGGCTGAGCACTGGGAACTACATAAACCTATGGTGATGCGGCGAATCTGTGCAAGCTAATCGGAGCACATCTTGCCGAACCGAGTGCAGAGCTCGACAAAGGGGGCGGGGCATTTGCCTATATAAACAGCTTGCCTCGCTATAGGATTCAGACTTTTTCTCCTTCAGGGACGATCTTCACACATCACGTTGACTCTCCTGCAGGGAGCCTTCTCTCGTCGAAACAGCCTAGCAGTAGAACGAGCTGAATCCTTGCTCTTCAGTGGCTGGCAGCCTGACAGATCGGCGCGCTCAGGCAAGCTGACTCGGTGCTGCTCTCAGGGAGCCCCTCTCCACCTTTCACACCATGGCGGTCCTTCAGTTGTTTCAGGCCAAACTCCTCTGATCTAAGGATGAGTCTTGACCAGACCCAGCCGCATTCCATGACCTCTGTAGCGCCCCCTCTGCAGCGCCCCTGCACAGAACGAAGGCAACCGCCCAAGCCACCGTAAGAGCCAAAGCCATCCTAGTGGTGCTGGAGTGCCACTCAATTTGACAGAGATCAAGAACGCAAACAAAGCTGCCTTCTTCGACTCACCTGTCTCCACCACCGGCCTCTTTGGCCCCGTGGTAGACAGCTTTGCTGAGCACTTCACAGTGGCAAAGAAGTCTTCGCAGACAATGAGGCACTTCCTGCCCAAGCACTCCAGCTCTGCAGCAACAAATCGCCAGAAAACGGTGCAGACTCAGCAGCCAGCCAAGCCAGCGCCTGCGACCGCTCAGCCACAGCCAGCTCCTGAGCATCGACAGCTCCCTCACCTGTCTAAACGCTTCCCTCTTAAGCGCCAGGGACCCCGGCCAAAGATAACGCTTGACCCTGCACCTCAAAAGCAGTCCTGATCCTCCAGGAAGGAAGAGGGGAGGGTTAAGTCTCGCTGCGGCCGGACCACCCTCCAAAAAGTCTTGAGTGTTCCTCCTAACACCCTATTCAGTTCCGGTTGTTGGGGTAAATGTTGCAATTGCAGACTATGTTTAAGTTCAAGTTCACGCACCCATGCAATTGTCCGCTGTTATAGCGAACAAAATAAAAAACAAAAATACTCAACAAAATAGCACTTTTCCTCTTCCCAATTCCAGGGGCGTCAGCTCCCTCGCCCCAGCGTAGCGAGCTGTCTCCCGAAATGATTCTAGTTACCCGGGCCAAGGCCTGGAAAGCCATCCCTAGCGTGTCAGAATGGGTTCTAAACAAAGTGACATGAGATTACTCACTTCAATTTGCACGCAGGCCACCCTGCTTCAAGGGCATATTCGACAATAGAGTAAGGAGCAATGTAGTACACGTCCTCCGCACCGAAGTAATGAGATTGCTGGCAAAAGGAGCTGTAGAGACTGTTCCTCCTCCCACAAGTCAGACTTCTAGAGCCGCTACTTCCTCGTTCCCAAGAAGGATGGCGGCCTCATGCCCATCTTGGATCTCAGACATCTGAATCGTGACCTCATGAGACGGCCATTGAAACAAATCCTCTTGCAAGTATGCCCAGGGGATTGGCTTTTCTCAGTGGATCTGTAAGATGCATACTTTCATATCCAAAAAAAACCCCGATCACAGACCGTTTTTGACATTCGCGTTTGATGGGGTGGCCTACCAGTATTTGGTCCTACCATTCGAACTGTCCCTGGCACCACGCACTTTTACGAAGTGCATGGATGCAGCACTTTCCCCCTGAGACAGAAGGGGATGCGCATCCTGAATTACCTCGACGACTGGCTCATCCTGGCCCAGTCAGAAGTAGAATTAATTTCAGAATTGATCACAGATCTGTGGCTCCTCAGTCATTTGGAATGCCTAGGACTCAGAATTAACCTAGCCAAGAGCTCACGGTCTCCCAGCTAGAGAATCTCTTTCCTGAGGGCGGTTCCCGACTCAGCCCAAATGCGGGCGTGGCTAACACCCGAGCGTGCTCAGACTATCCAGCGGCTCAGAATATTGTTCAGAGTAGGGGCCTTTTCCCCTTGAGAAATTTTCAAAAGGATGCTAGGCCTAATGGCCTCCGCATTGTCAGTACTTCCGCTGGGCTTGCTGAACATGTGCTCCTTGCAGTACTGGCTGAAACTCCAGGTCCCCACTCATGCCTGGCGATCAGGTATAAGCTATAAGCTATGTATAAGCTAGCCAGAAGCCTCCTCTTATGGGTACAACGTGCACGTGCCGGGCAGGCTGAACCAGGGAGCAGACATGCTGTCCCAGGGCAAACATGGTCCCAGGGGAATGGGCCCTCCATTCCCAGACGGTTCAAACGATTTGGAGTATCTTCGGCAGAGCAGAGGTCGACTTAGCCTCCGAAAGCAAATCTCACTGCCCAATTTTCTTTACAAAGAGCAGGGATGTGCCAGCCCATGGCCCAGCCTCCCCCTTTGCGCCTTACCCCCAGTCGCGCTACTCCCTCAGATCATCAAACGGATCAGGGAGGACAGACGTGCCGTCCTTCTGGTGGCCCCTTTCTGGCGGACCCAACCTTGGTTCCCCAAGTTGATTCAGCTGCTAGCAGCATCCCCATGGCCAGTTCCCCTGAGGATAGACATCCTCTCCCAGGCAAACTGACAATCTGTCATCCCCATCCCGACTCAATGTATGGTTTCTCACTGGGAACTTGCGGACCTCCAAGCAAGAGCAGGGCTCCAGACTAACTTTTCCACTGGTTGCACTGGTGCTACCAACTTTCTCAGTTGGTCGCACCAGCATATGATTTGGTCGCACCTTTTTTTTTCTTTCTTTTTTTTGCTACATGCCATGGGATTAATCAATGCATGCTGATGAATAGTGGTTTTAATGGACCAAGGCTAGCAAAGGCTTTCTGGGTTGCAGCAGAAATACCTGTAATATATTAATTATCATTGCCAAATTTCAGGATTTTCATGGATTTTGGACAGTAATTTTAATCTGTAATTTTAAGCATTTTACATTTGAATTATATACAATCTATCTATTTACATTTGAATCATATTCTATCTATCTATCTATCTATCTATCTATCTATCTATCTATCTATCTATCTATCTATCTATCTATCTATCTATCTTTCTATCTTTTAAAAATTATTAAACATTCAAATGTATGCATTACATTTTAAAAGATTAGAGTATTATAATAAACTGATACAGATTTTTCGTTATCAAAGTTTATAGTTGTAACAAAAAGCAGAAATCTCACACTCCTTACCTTCTGCATTTTATAATAATTTCCTTTTCCTCTGTCGAGCGATCATGAGAGTAATCGCTCGACAGAGGAAAATATAACCGCTGAAAAGACGTAGGAGGAAGGGGCTCTGTGTTTCGTGAGACCATTTTTATCATTTTTATATGCCTTAATTCGTGAATTCGTAATTGGCGCGTTTCACCATCGTTGTGCAATGCGCGTGACGTCTACGTTCGTCAATAAATAAACTGCACGTGTCTTGCGGAAGAACATTGTAGACGGAACTTCTCTCCGTTAATGTCTATGGCGAGTCACGCAGGCACTGGGCTACTCCGCAGCCGAGACGACCCCGGGATAAAATAGTACGAATATAAACACTTATTATAGGCGTACCGTAGTGATTCAGAATAAGTCAAAAACACGGTTTGGAAAATGGATTCATGATGTAGCCTACTCGTTCATTTTGAACATAAGTTACGGACTGCAGCAGCTGATACAACGGCGTTCTGTTGCTCAAGCGTCCACTCGCACAAATGCGACCACATAACATTTTAACTCGCACATTCTCAAAAAATGGTCGCATATGCGACCAATTTGGTCGCAGTCTGGAACCCTGAAGAGGCCTGAATAGTATCTCTGAGGATAGAGTCCCATCCACAAGATGCCTCTGCACCCTTAAGTGGTCTGTTTTCTCAGACTGGCGTACAGTCCTGAACCAAGACCCTATCTCATGTGAAGTACAGCTGGTGCTCTCCTTCCTACAAGAACTAATGGACGCAGGTTGCACCCCCTCCACGCTCAAGTCTATGTGGCGGCCATAGCTGGAAAAGCGCTATATAAATGTAATAAATTATTATGATTAATTATAGCAGCATACCCCGCTCCTGTGACCGTCCAATCACTGGGTAGAAGCAAACTGGTTGTTCGCTTCTTGAAAGAGGCAAGGAGGCTCAAACCGCCTTGTCCTCTTACCATACCCTCTTGGGACCTATAAACGGTCCTTTCTTCGAGCAGCTTCAGTTGGCCGAGCTATGGCCACTTTCGCTTAAGACCCAATCCTGTTAGCGCCGGCATCGGTCAAGCCAGTGGGCAATTTGCAAGCACTCTCCATCAGTGCTTCCTGCGTTGAGTTTGGGCCTAACGACTCCAAGGTCGTACTCAAGCCAAGGCCCCGCTACGTGCCAAAAGCTAGTTCGCGGTCCGCTCTTCCGGGTTCTGAAGACGAGTGACAATTACACTTACTCTGCCCTGTCCGGGCCATAAGAGGCTTCCGGTCACAAAGCAGAGATTGTCCCGCTGGATAGTGGAAGCTGTCGCATTGGCTTACACTTCGATGGGCCTTCAATGCTTCAGAGCACACGCCACCAGAGGCCATCTATTGGCGATATTTGTGTGGCGGCCGGCTGGTCCTCGCCGTCCAACTTCGCCAGATTTTACAACTTGGAAGTTCCTGCACAGCAGGCACGAATCCTCTGTCTAGTTGGAGTTGACCTCTGACTGAGCTTAACCCACTATTACCTCTCTGGAGGCTCTGACCACATTCCGAGACCCTTTCTGGTCGGGCATAATTAGGCCAGGGCCTTGGAATTTCGTTCTGCTTAAACATATCACGGCATGATTGAACTGATTCCCCGTCTAGCAAGTCCCAATACGAGTGAATGTTTCGAAAGGGACCGTCTCGGTTACTAATGAAAAAAATAAAAAATAAAATAAATAAATAAATAAATAAATAAACGGCCGTGCTATGGCGCTACACAACTTGCCGTTTATCGCTTCAGTCGAATTAACCTGAATCCTATGGCGAGACGAGCAGCTTATATAGGCAGATGCCCCTCCCCCTTGGGGGGCTCTGCGCTCGGTTCGGCGGGATGCGCCCCTATTGGCCCGCACAGATGCGCCAAATTGCCATAGGTTCATGCAGTTCCCACTGCTCAGCCAATAAGCCTGCAAAGATCACTGGACTGTAATGGCTGTGCAGTAGCACTGCGTTATTGAATAAAATACTTCAATAATCGTAGAAAGAGAAGTTTTCCCCATAGCATCTAGCAAGATGCATTAATTGTTCTTGTTATCTCAGGGGACCGAGGTTATGTTAGTAACCAAGACGTTTAGAATTGTCTTTTGTTTTGGTTAAGGTGTGGTACCATTTTTATAGGTTTAAAAGCAGAAATTTAAAGCTTGTAATTCTATAATAACTCTTAAATGAATTATTCTTTTCAAATGTATTGTATTATTTAAGCCTTAAAGTGTTTTTTTTTTTTTACAGTTGTTTTAGGGTTTATGAGGTTGCACTGCATTGTGATGTCAATTACATTTTAAGGCTAACGTGCCTAAATACTGTATATTTAAGATCCATATTTTGGTTGACATATAGAACATTTGATTGTATATGAAATACTGATTTTACTTTAATGTAATTGTAATTCTTAAAGCAAATATAGAACCTATAAAAATTAGACTATCAAGAAAAGTATATAGTTTTATTAAAAAATAAAATTTAATATACAATGTAAATGAATATAGAGTATTAATAAAAGTGATTGTGTTATTTTAGCTCACCTGTGTATCTAGCCCCAGCAAAATAATCATGATGAAGAAACAAACAGCCCACACCTGAGGGAGAGGCATCATGGCTACAGCCTGTGGATAAGCTATGAACGCTAGTCCTGGACCTGACAGAGACAGAGTGAGATCTTATTTTAAGCATTTTGTATTCTTAATCATTACTTTCCTTTTGTCTTCACTCGCCTTATAATACCCTCTGCGTTTTAATGAAATGTTTTAGTACCTGATTCTGCCACCTCTTCAATGGGGACACCCTGCTCCTGGGCCATGAAGCCTAAGACTGAGAACACAGCAAAGCCAGCCACCAAACTGGTGCCGCTGTTCAGAAGGCAAAGCCACCAACAGTCTCTGATAGACATAGATTATACAAACACATAAATAAATCAAAGCCAGCTATTCATTTGTGCACTCATTTTCATTTATTTCAATACTAACCTGTAGCAGTTGTTGTTGTATTTATTATAGCTGCCTAGTACAATGAGAGGGCCAAAGCACACACTATAGGAGAAAAAGATCTGAGTTCCTGCCTCCATCCAAACCTAAACAAACACACAGCACCCCAAGCTGTATATTAATAGTCTGGTGTTTTAAAGCTTTAATATGTGTTGTCACTTTTCCTTTGCATTTATTTGGTTATAAGGCATCAGGGAAGTAGAAGGCACATGTGGGGTTACCTGTGGGTCAGCGAGACGGGCCAGTTCAGGGTACAGGTAAAACACAACCCCCTGCAGAGCTCCAGGAAGAGTCAACCCACGAATCAGCAACACCAGTAGCATCACATAAGGAAATGTGGCTGTGAAATACACCACCTACAGGCACAATGCAATAATATAATAATATTGAAACTGAGAGCAGAATAAATAGAATAAAACATGAACTCATCCTCGAAACACAAAAAAATCTACATTTTAAACTGAAGAAACATTTTTTTTAAGTTGCCATATTTTATAATATAGAAAACAATATAGAACAACAATCTATGCCCAACGTTTAAATATAAATAGGTTATTCTCTAGACAATATTCTCTCATATAATAGTCTTGCATACCTTGCCTGTAGATTTGACTCCTTTCCAGATACAGAAATAACATATGATCCACATTGCAAAGAGACACAGAAGAATCTCCCAGTTGATCTTACCAATCTCCTCAATACCCCCAGAGAGAGTCAACACTCTGCGCCTGTACAATGTTACAAGAAAGAGAAACCGTAAGCATTTTTATTTTAATACAAATTAAGAGTTTTATTTAGTTTTATTTAGCGTATTGTTAATGTTCCTTGAAAACACTTTATCAATGTGTGTTTATTTACTCCCAGAACTCAGTAGCTGCAGGTGTTGAATTAATTAGAGATGTCCGGTTGAGGGTCAGATTTCTTGTAGCAAGATTTACACAGTCATCTAACACAGAGAAATATATATATATTTTTAGTTGTATAGAATATTCAGCTATGATTATTAGCAGATTTTATTTTTTGGTAACACTTTATATGAAGACCATTCTTATAATGAATTTATACTTATTTATACCTTTATACTTTTTATTATGTCCCATTTATACTTATTTATAAGTAAGTATTACTATTCTATAAATATATTGTATTTACAAAGACTCATTAAAACCTATACTGCATTATAAGAACAGTTATGGTTACATTTATATTATTTTTTATAATTTCTTAAGTCATGCATTTGCCTTTTCAATGTGCATGCTCATAATCCATTATACACTGATTTATAAATGATCAAATATAGGCCATGAGACGGGACCCCAAATTTGGGCTACCGGTACCATTTTGAGGGATTAAATTTCTTTTTGATTTTTTAATGAAGGTACACATCTCTAGTGTTGGAAAATGTGTGATAGCATCCGATCCATGGTAGCTTTCATTAGAAATCAACACTTATATCATCCTACCTCAAGGTAAGGTGTTCAGTGACTACAAGAGATTTTTTTTTTTTTTTATAATTTAAAAAATTTATTTAAAAAAATTATGATTTTTTTATTATAAAATTTTATAAATTTGTTATAAAATTTAATAAATTTTTTATAAAATTTAAAATTTATTTAAAGATAAATTCATTCATCCTTTTTCTTGACATGTTTGAAAATCATCCTCCGTAACCAAAAACGGAGCTATGATAATGCTATCACACATTTTTCAAATACAGGGTCATATACCTACACAAAAATCACCATGCGGTTTAATCCCTCAAAATGGTACCAATCAACCCTCTGTCTCACAGCCTAATATAAAATAGTTCCAGTTGCTGTACCAATTAGTTATCAATTTTGTCTTTAATCGCTAATGTTTGCATTAGAGGTCATGAATGGTAATTTTGATTTGTTAAAATATATATCTCCTTAGCCATATGCATGGTATTGCTTATAGCAGTTTGAAATTATACTTAAAAAATATTCTTGCAGTGTTTTGCTAGTATGTAACATTACATTTTTTTTTGTATGAATGAGTTCTGTTTCCCCCCCATTATTACAGGAATTATTGTTCATTAGTTACATTAGTTACTTACTATTAATAACAATATATTCATTTACAGAAATAAATCTGAATTACTAAAAAGTTGTAAATATAATATAATAACATTATAGCAATGCAGGTTGCATCTTTATAAATACATTTATGGAACCATACGACTGAAGAATTCATACTTATAGATCAGAAAAAGCAAATGCATGACTTATAAGGAATTATAAAAAATAATATAACTATAACTGTTCTTATAATGCAGTATAGGTGTAAATAACCATAAGTATATTTTGTTACAGAGGTTATTGTCTTTTATTTTGAAATTTTTGTACTGAGATGGTTGACTTCCGGTCTTAAGCTGCGCGCTTTTGTTTTCTTTTTGGAAGCGCGCGCGCCCTGGCTAGCGCAGTGTATAGCATAGCTTGTCATCTCAAATACGGCAATAACTTCGACGCGGAGCCGTGTTTAAACGTCAAATTTATACTTGCAGCCCCTCTGAAGAGGCAAAAGGTATGTAATTAGTTGAGATATGAGCATTTTGTCTGTTAATATGTTCATTTTTGCACAAATGTAAGACAGCATGTGAATGTGAACAATGTTAGCTGATCAGTTCCATGTTTTGTATACATTTCAGCTCTTACGTTGGTAATATGGTGAATGGACTAAGGATTATAAAGGATTAAACACCATAAAACCACCAGTAAAAGTCTCATCCTTTTTCGGGGGGCATGCTAGAGTAAGAGCTTCACCTCAGTGCAGGCACGGCGCCAGGATTTCAGGTTTGGATGGGCCAGACCAATTGACCGTTCGCAAAAGCCACGCCCCCTAGTTATTGTTGCTACGCCCGTCAAACAAATGGTCAAACACGACCAGCGCCACAGATTGCCATGACGGGAAGAGGTGCGTCAGTGACCTTTTTTGGAGCAATACCTCCGCGATATCCTCCAGATCGAGGCAAAAGGTTACAGTATACAGTGGAGGGATATATTCAAAATATAAAAATACGCAATGAAGGAGACACGACTACTATCGAGGCTAATAATGCTCTCAAACCGGTCTCAAGCGAAATCTGAGAAACCCCATGACATGTAACGTTACCTCAAATGCAACCAGCACAGCCTTGAAGAAGATTCTATAAGCTGTTTCAGTGGCTAATTGTTTGGAGTTAGAAATATATAACTCGCGCTGCATATTTAGTAATTTTGCCTCAGATACAGGATTATTCATTCGCTTTAACAAGCAGGTTCATTGCCACGGAAACCGCTTGCGTGTCATGCTAAATGCGATTTTCGTGTTTAAAAAGTAACTATACATAATAGACGGAAAGATGCAGATAACCATACATTATTTCTATTCGTTACGATATTGATATAAACGGATGTTGTCAATTAAGCATCATGCGTTCCCCGTTGCGAACGTGCACTCCTCTAACGTTAGTCTAAACTGTAGTCTACAGGTGCTGCCTGCGCTAGTGACTGCTGCTCATTTCCCCCCAGAAAATATCATGTTAACAACAACACTTAAGAAAACGTACTTCCTTTGTGGATCCTCTTGATCTGCTTTCTCCATGTGTCTTTGACTAATCTCATTGTCTCAGTCTCACGCACGCTGCACGCGAGTTAACCATGTTCGGCACATTTAACTGGGAGTGGGGCCGTCCACACTGTTTTTATCCATTGTAGGGACAGCGCACGTTGTGTTTTCGGCTTTTGAAACGAAAAGAACACAACTCCTCCAGACAATCTATCGGGGTACCTAGTGTCCGATTTACAAACGCCGTGGGCGCACCGCTTCACCATCTTGCTTGGAGTCAATGTTTGACGGACCTGCTCACATAGTAACGGTTGCTATGATGTGTGATTGGACAATAGCCGTTTTGGGGGAGGGGCCTGCGAACGGTCAATTGTGGGTGGGCCTTAAATTAAAAACGTTAAATTAAAAACGTTATCCAATCACTGTTTAACCTAATAAAAGTTACTGACTAATATACTGCTATATTATCTGTACGTAGGCTATACATAATACAGATTTTAATAGCTTGATGCTCTTTAAATATTTTGTTGCATTGTTAAAAAGTTTCGGTGCATATTGAGTCAGGACTAGGTTGGGTATCGGTTGGGTTTTATCCGATACCAGTACCTACTCGGTATTTTTTAAACTGTTCCGGTGCTTAAACGGTTAAGAAAACGAAACTGCACACACTTTATCAAAAAATAATACCCTTTTATTTACAGGGCCAAACTGGACACAACATTAACTTAAATCATTAAACAAAATAAATACAAGTAACATATGGTAATAATTAAACCAATATAAAATAAAAATGTACATTACATTTTACACATATACATAATATCAAATAAAACAATATTGTATCAAACAATGTATGTAATAATACTGGAGATTAATAGAGATTACTAGCAGGCAGAGCTACCTCTCACGCATTGACCGTGAGTCTCACGCATTTGACCCTTTTCACACGCTCACGCACGCCACATATCGATTTTCTCACGCAGAGAAAAATCGCGGACAAAGAGGACACCGACAGACAAGACAGAGAAGGTTACTTTTGATATGGAACAAATCCACAGCTGTCAGATTCTGTCAATATTTTTACGAGATTCACATTAAATACACAATAAATAATGTTTTGGCTCTTTGAAATGTGACAGATCGCTGTAGCGCGTCAGTTTCAAACGGCACGTGATACAGCAGCCTACAAATCCACTGCTTCTTAGCTACGCAGCGTTGAGTGAACCTATGAAAGAGAACATCTCTGGTTACTGGTGTAACCTATGTTCTCTCAATAGGGAACGAGACGCTGCCAAGCTCCTCGCGCTGCCGACCAGCTTCCTTTTTCGGCAGAGAAATCTGAGGAGCAGATGGCGCGCGCGCGCCAACATAATATGACGACGTAAGTGCGTCGAGGCGGCGCCCGCGCCATTAGCCAATGTATTGGCTTGATTCTATATGGGATTCAGACTATTGGCACACCCAGAGGGCGTTCTGACGCGTAATTTTTTTACACGTGAAATGCAGCCAAACCTTGCGAGCATTGCAAGAGGGCGCATGCGAGACAGAAGAGACTGCGTGTATGTGTGCGTGTGTGCATAATTAAGTCAGGCACCGAAATCAGGCACCGAAATTGTCGTTCTTATTCGGTCTAGTTACTACCGTTTACGTCGGAACCGGTTCCCTATTGGCACCGAGTTTCGGTACCCAACCCTAGTCAGGACGGACCTATCCGCGATCGCTCTCCTTGGTTCTGACCAAAGAAGAGCGCTTTGGAATCTCCATTACGCATCATACCTGGGCTGCGTTTCCCGATAAAAGAAAAAGCGGTGCTCTTTATAAAATAAGCACTTTAGAAATAGTTGAAATTGCATTTATTAGGACTCATGGGATAGTATAAAAAAATTATCTAAACTATAATAGCCTATATTTAGACTGTAAAAGAGGTCAGGAATGTAATATTTCCCCAAAACATAGTTTAGTTCTGCTCCTATAACATGAGGCCGAATATTTCACAATTCTTCTTAATTGTTTTAAGTTTTCAGCATCAACAACACTGCCCGACAGTTTCAATCAATACTCGGGAACAGAACTTGTTCATTAACAACGTCATCTGTCCATTTATTTATTTTCGATTTCATTAACAACAGACTTACTTATTATACAGAGAAGATGTATTAAAATGTAACCTATACAATATCAACAAAGTTATCTGCATTGCAGAAAAACAACAACAAAAAACATTTCAGAAGCCAAAAAATAATCAGGCTAAAAAATAACAACTGAGTAAAAGACACTCATATTTTTGCGCTAACAGACAGGCTTAAAAGATTGCCAAACGTGAAGGAAAGGGAAGAAGAGAGAGTATGAGAAGAATATTCATTCATTGCAAATCAAATTATTTATCAGAGCAGTAGGAAAGGGCATGCTACTGTAACGGTCACTTTTGCTTTTATGTTAATCTGAGGTAAAATGAGAACTGCGCATGTGTAGACTGTCAGTAATAGATTTGAAAGGTGAGGAGATAACCGCTCCACCGACCGTTGTAGGCCTACTCTTTCTTTTATTTCATTTTATATTTGTGGACGAGTGTGACATTTGAGTAATTTGACTAAACACGGGGAAAATAGGCTACGCTCTCGTCTTTCGTGCATCTTTCCGTCCGACACCTATTTTATTTATTTTTTACCCCCCTCTGAGCCACATCTCAACTTTGCGTTACACTACCTATCTTTCCGAAATTACAGGAGTAGTCGGCGGGGTTTGCTCTTGAAAATGTCAATGATTTCATCGAAGTCGAGAGTTACTGTAAGCTCTCTCTCAAAGGTCAACAGACAGAGGGACATAAGGCGAGAAGTAAGCATGGTGCTCCTATTTGGTGTTTTAATCCGGTTGACACTGGAAAAGACGCGTTCAACTGTACAAGATGTCATTGGCAGTGTTATCAGAGCTTTTAAGAAAGCATGGATATTCAGGAAAACGTCCCCACTGCATATGTCCATCACTTCTACAAGACTTTTGAGATGTTCTCCTCTTTTTTTCTTCCTCTCTAGGAGTTGCACAAACACGTCGAGCTCTGACTCTGATATGGTTATATGGAAGAGCTTCCCTGTATCATTGAGAGACTTCGTTATAGTGGCCAAGCTGGTGTCATTTGTATCAAGGCTAGGGGACATCAGGATTGCAGCAGATGCCATGAGGCCATAAATGTCACTGTGGAATCGAGTGTTCAGTTCATTAAGCTGGCAGTCTATTAGCGTGTTGGAAATGTTGCGCAGGTCACTATCACCCCTCACCCTTGTCGATTTCCCCAACGTGCATGTGACAATACTTCCCTCAAATCAGCCTGGGAGCTTTCTTGAGCGGGGCAAACTGATGACATCCCAGTTCTCGACATCATGATCCTCCATCATCTTATTTGTTGTTGCTAACATATTTGAGAACGCAGAGTCACCGGAGCGGATGTCTGTCAGTTCTTGTTTGAGGTTCTCGATCAAATCAACCGTGTCTGTCACTGATGTGTCGATGGACTGGAGGCTTTTAGACGTGAAGTCTGATTTACTGAACAATTGTTTGAAAAGTACAAGGAGGAATATGAACTTTTTTGTTCTGATCTGCTGAAGTAGTGACTGTGCCTCAATCTCACTCTGTCCCCCGTCTTCCGCATACTAGGGGTGGGAATCTCTAGGCACCTCACGATTCGATTCGATTACGATTCAGAGGGCTGCGATTCGATGCTAAATCGATTATCAGAATCTTTTTTTTGTGTGTGTGTGACTATAAATACTTTGCTTTAAAAGTACAAAGTAATGACCCATAAAGAATTAACGTACAATATATTTTATTAACATTGCAAAGAACCAACAGGAAAATACATGTGTGTCTGAACTAGCAGCAGCATATTTGTAGTAAATTAATAATATAACAACGACCGGTAACGTTACAGCCGAGTGTTTTTCCTCCTCTGGCTGGAAACGTGTCATTTGGCTTCATGTGTCTTGTTTCCGAAATATTTTAGTTTTACTCTACAACTAGTGTGGCTCTTGTCCAGCTCCTTTCCCCCTTCAACTTCAGAAGCCAAAATATTTCCACACGTCAGCTTTTAACGAGGAGGGTGTTTGGATTTGGCGCTCAGCCATCGCGTCCGCGTCTGTTATGTGCACGCCACAGACGGACCGGCCACTGCACTTCCGCGCTTCAGAGTTCCGTCTTTCGCGTTCCGTCAATATTACGTTATTATAAATATATATCTAAAAAGTTTTTTTTTTTTTTTGAAAATCGATTTTTGACAATTGTGAATCGATTCAGAATCGTCCACGTCCGCATCGCGATGCATCTAAGAATCGATTTTTTCCCCCACCCCTACCGCATACTGTGCCAGCACCTCCACGATAACATCATACAGAATGAAAACTTTTGTCACTGCGGCTGATCTTGAATCCCACCTGGTGTCACACCCTCGCTCCAATTCCAATGACCTCTGATCGGGCCGCATCTCTCTTTGCGCGTTAAGGAAACGGGCATGACGTTCGCTGCCGCACATGAAGGTGTGCAAGGTGTTGAGAGTGTCGAAAAAAGTAGAAGCATCCAGCGATGTCCGGGCCACAGTTGACAGGACCAGGTTTAACCTATGAGAGTGACAGTGCACGTAGATGGCGTTTTGAAAGGTGCCCTTAAGGATGGCTTGGACACCCCCCTTATGCCCAGCCATTACCGATGCACCATCAAACCCAAAACCAACGCAAAGGCTAGGGTCTAGTTCAAAAGGTGCGACAACTTCTAATATTTTATGTGCTATCGCATAAGCAGTCATGTTGTCTGTGGATACGAGGCCAACAGCGCATTCTCGCACAGTCCCCATGTGCACATACCGAAAGCAAACAGCCACCAGTTGCTTTTTAGATACATCCTTACACTCGTCTGCTAAAATAGCATAGAAAGATCCCTCATGCAGTTCACGTTTAATCCGTCGCAACAGGAGAGTGCACGCAGCATCCAACAGGTCATTCTGAATTTCGTGACTGAGCATCTTTGCATTGCTAGGGATCGCATCTAGTCGCTCTTGAGTTGCTTTGTCATGCCTGCAGACAAGTCTATAAAATTCCAGGAAATTACCTGCGTTTTTGACCTCCTCATTCTCCCGGTTGCCACGCAGGGGTACTTCTTGTTTGGCACAAGTAATCAGAACGTGCAGAATTACTTTGATGTGCTCCCGATTCCTCTCTATGATTTCACACTGTCTACCATCTGTGTTGTTGAGTTGATGGATGACAGAGCCGCGCTCAGACATTGACAGCCTGTAATTGTTAAATTTATCCAGAGCAAATGTGTGCGATTTGCTATTCTGGTGCTTTAAACAAGCCTGATTGAGGTGCTTCCAGTCCCGGTATCCAGTCTGGCTAAACTTCTCCTCCCTGCCCCGATCACCAAAGTGCCTACACATCTTACAGAAGACTGCATCCTTCCTAATGCTGTACTCAAGGAAATTGTATCTGCTATACCAGTTTGTGGAGAAACTCATTGCTTTCTCACCTATCACTGTGACCGGATACTTCAGCACTGGTTGAGTTGCGGGCTCATCCACGGAAGACAGATCCACAGGGCGCTGAGAGGCAGAGGCGCTGGCGCCCTCCTAGCAACGGTGCTGGTTGCGCTAGCTGCGCTGGTTGCGCTAGCTGCGCTAGTCGCACTAGCATCCTGGGGTGGCAGAGACGAAGATGTGCTAGGTGATGTGGATCTCAGCTCTCCTTCATCTCCTGGTTGCAGCGATGACTCAGAGACTGTACGTGCGCGTTTAAGGTACCTAAACAACGACTGTTGCAACATTGTCCTTTTCTGGAAATTATTTTTATACAAGCTAATGATATACAAGCTAATGATAAGCGCTGAAGCTGTTTCATGCGGCGGGGGCTGCGCTGCGCATATGTGACGTCATTATGTTGTTTTAATTTAATCAATGTTGATTATGAAAGTGAGCATGCAGCATGAGAGAGATGATAGGCTACATCATGAGATGCGCAATATTTCTGGATACATGGAGTGGGTAAAACATTATTTTGACCACTTAATTGAGTTTTTTCGTTTTGTATTAAATTGTATCTTAATTTTGATCAATGTTTTATCAACCAATTGCCTGTATTTAATAAATAAGAAGCAAATATATAGCAGACAATGTAATAAGGCGTTTGCACGATCACTTGCATTGCACGAGAACTGGAGCATGATTCCGCCACAGAGTGAAAAATGTAATTGCGATTTTTTTTTAAATCTCACAATTCTGACTTTTTATCTCAGAATTATACGTGATATAAAGTGGCAATTGCAGGTTAGCTATAATGTCAGAATTGCGTGATATAAAGTCGTAATTGTAGCCTATGTTATTAAGTCAAAATTGCGTGATATAAAGTGCGAGAAATATAGCTTGAAATTCTGACCTTTTTCACATAATTGCATATCTCGCAATTCTGACTTTATAATAGGCCTATGCCAGGGGTCGGCAACCCAAAATGTTGAAAGAGCCATATTGGACCAAAATAAAAATAAAAAAATATTTCTGGAGCCGCAAAAAATTAAAAGCTTTATATAAGCCTTATAATGAAGGCAACACATGCTGTAAGTGTTATATTAGCCCTCTAGTATCAAAATGATAAGTAGGCTACAAATTAGAGCTTAGATCGGGCCCAAAAAATCAAGCCCGGCCCGACACATTAAACGTAATTATGAGCCCGAGCCCGATTTGAACCCGACCATTTTTTAATGCGTGGGTTGTTATAACTGACGTTCTCAACTTTCTTTCTCCCGCCCGCAACATTTATGTTTTGTCCCCCCCTCCCGCCCGCAAATACACTTTTTTCTGTAGGCTACCTCCAAATACTTTCAAGTTAGCCTACGTGTCGCCACCATACATCCTCCTGATAAATTATTTGTTATTAAAGCATTAAAACACAAACCACTGTTAATTTAACATAAAAGCAAGCAGTTTACTATGCGTGCATGGTTTGGCATGACTGAATGCGCGCAAAGTGCGCTCTCTTAATAATTCCTAAAAAGCTGACAGTTCATCGCGATCTCACACATCTCTGTTATTATCAATGAAGCTGACTGCACAATGAATCTTTCATAATTTCCACACGTTGTTCGTTATATTTGGAGGATTTGCCAGCATACAGAATTCAGCACTGAACAGAAAAGTCAGTTTTGAGCGTGAGGGGAGTCTATCTTAAATGCTTCTGATTGGCCATTGCGTTCAAGAAATCAACACATATGTCTGTGATTGGCTATATCGCTCAACGCTGCAAACATGTTATGAATAGAAATTCTGGCCTGTAAATCGTTTCTATTTTGTTTTAGTAGAGTGAGTGCATTACCGCACGCGCCGGCGCTCGCACTCGGCCATCAAATCTAGTCCCGCGCCGCACTAGAGTGCGTTGGGAGTGCTCAGCTATCTTTCTCTTTTCCCCCTTGGGATCCATGGCCCATGACACACCCGCCGGTTTGTTTGTCAGCCACCGGTCTGGCATCACGCCGATCTGACAGACACGTGTGTCACAGTCTATGACGTAAATTCTTCGTTGACAGAAATGTTGAAATTAAATATTTATTATACACATTTTTACAACGTCGAAAAACTTTAAGAATGCTTGTCATGTTTTTCATCCTACAGAAATTATATTAAAACAAAAAATATTTTTTCCATTTTCAAATTTTTGAAAAAGCTCCAGGGAGCCACTAGGGCGGTGCTTAAGAGCCGCATGCGGCTCTAGAGCCGCGGGTTGCCGACCTATGGCCTATGCAATTGGGAGATATAAAGGCAGAATTGCATGATATAAAGTGCGTGTTACAAAGTCAGAATTGTGAGATATAAACTATGGGTAAAAAAAAAGAAGCAATTGCGACTTTATTTCACGCAATTCTGACTTTATAACACACAATTCTTTATTTCACGCAATTGCGACTGTTCACGAAATTCTGATTTTATATCACGAAATTCTGATTTTATATCTCGCAATTCTGACTTTATTTCTCAGAATTGCGAGATATAAAAGCAGAATTTCGTGAACTAAAGTCGCAATTGTGTGGAATAAAGTCGCAATTATCTTTTAAAATGTTTTATTCTATGGCGGAAACAAATCAAATCAAATTGGAAACAAGCTACCATACTAGGCTAGTCTGCCCTATTTAAGTATCCTAATTAAATTAATATAAAGAGGCGATTTGTCCACTAATAGCTTAGTCAACTACAGCGGGGGAAAAAATAGTCGGAGGCCTTATTCCACATATCTTCGAAGTTCGAACCAGCAGGCCATTCTGGGTTGAGCGAACGACCTTGCGGAAATGAGCGAACAGAGCGGAATATTCAGAAATGCGCTCTCCGCTCACATGCTCTGATCGGAACAAACCCGAACACTGTCTGCTGAACTTGCGCAGAAACATCAAAATAGACATAACCAGCTTAAAATTGTTTTTAAAACTAAACATTTAGACTATTTTAGCACAAATTATGAGCTTAATTGGCTATTTTTTTTATTTATAATTCTTGACCAAAAAAAATTTGAAGAAAAGTTTTGGGTGGGCCTGTTGAAAAGTGGGTGGGCCTAGGCCCGTCAGGCCCACCCATAACGCCGTGCCTGCCTCAGTGTGCTACATCGAGCGGCTCGTGAATGCCAAGGACAACGGCAACAGCACAGGCAGCGAGCTACAACAACATGGAAAATGGACGGCATCGAAGAGCAAACACGTAAGCTACAAACCGAAATAAATGAAACGAGAGCTTAATTACATCAAGGAGATACAGAGAGCATGTCAAGGCAGGAGTTAAAGGACGATATTGAACGCAAGGAAAAACAATTAGCTGAACTCCATAAAATGGAGGCTGCGACCGAATTATCATTACCGAGGCGTTCAGAGCGGCCTAGTGTGCTAACGGAGAAAATGCTAGCCTTCCAAAAAGACGAACTGATTAAAAAGGATAAAAAACTGTTAAGTCTCTTTGAACAATGGAAAGGGCTAATCAGAACATCCAGAGAAATCCTAAAGACTGACTTATCAGAGCACAAGTTGTGTGCAATGGCCGACGATATTGAAAAGGGTTTGAATAACATGATGGTGTACAGTGAAATAAGGGAGCGTACTGTGCCATCCCCTGACACAAGACGCAAAATGGACTCTTGTGAAGCAGTAACTAAGGACACTATGAAAATACTTAATGAACGTATAACAGCAATAGACGGTGATTTTGAAGCAGATAGAGAAAGACAACGCCTTCACCAGCGACTGTCACACCAGTACGCCCGCTCCATCTACGGTACCGCCTCTCAGTCTAGTGTCGGTAAGCAGTCTGACACTTCAAGCATCGCAGCCAAAAGGGTTGATGCAGCTGCGGAGTTGGCTGCAAAGGAAGCAGAATATAAAATCGTGCAGGAGGAAATTAAACAAAAGGAAAAAATGAAAGATATAGAATCTGAACTTGAGCGTTTAAAGGCAGAAAAGGAAATGCAAGCTGCTCGCGCAAAACTTGAGATCTACGACAGAGAAATGAAAATGGATACGGACAATCAGCAAATTCAACCGAACAATATGCCTTTGTCTGTTGACCACCAATCTGTTCATGAAGCACCAGCTCCCTCTAGTGGCATACCTCTATTAATGCCACAAAGCAATGTGTCTATCCATATGTCAAATCACACGGTGAACAATCCAAACCCTCAAATTGCCACTCAAGCACCTTCCACAGACATTTCTCAGTTGGCCCAAGCAATTCAAAACAGTATAGCCATAAACAGAATCCCAGTGCCAATGCCCACAGTGTTCTGCGGAGATCCAATTAACTACATTGAATGGAAGGCTTCATTCTCTTCACTTGTGGACTGCAAAGGCATCTCACCTGCTGATAAACTTCACTTGCTCAAAGGGTATGTCACAGGCCCAGCACAAAAATGTCTTGAGGGCACATTCTATCGCAGCGATGAAGAGGCATACAGGGATCCATGGCAAAAGCTTGACCAACGTTATGGACAGCCTTTTGTTGTCCAAAGAGCTTTCAGAGACAAACTGTCAAAATGGCCTAAAATAAGCTCAAAGGACGCAGAAGGATTAACCCTCAGACGGTCTTCGTTTCGGAGTCACATCCTGGGCCTTCCCGGTC
This sequence comes from Rhinichthys klamathensis goyatoka, assembly GCF_029890125.1. Taxonomy (NCBI): domain Eukaryota; kingdom Metazoa; phylum Chordata; class Actinopteri; order Cypriniformes; family Leuciscidae; genus Rhinichthys; species Rhinichthys klamathensis. The sequence continues at coordinate 395,948 of NW_026606575.1, read as the reverse complement.
AGAAGTGAAAAATGAAACTTCCTAAAAATGAAACTTCCTCCATCCCAGTAAAACCAATGCAATTTATTTTTGTTCTATAATATTTATTCTTTTTAATTTAGTATTTTGAGACAATTTGATTGAACTTATTAATATTTATGCAATATTTATGGTAAATTTTTTGCTATTGAAAATAATGAATTTTTTATTTTATTTTTATGCAGTATTTTCGGTTAAAATAGAGACTAGGCTTTCAGAAAAAAAAAAAAAAATTTTTATTAAACATAAAATTAAATAAATCATGTTATTGCATGGGTTTACCACTAGATGCCTGTATAGCTCTAAATGGAGATGCTTGTGAATTCTAGTTGTTTTTGGACCAAATTACTTACTTTTAAGATGTGGATTGAATGTATTTTTTTTTTTAGAAATTCTCAAATAATACTTTTGCCAAGGTTTATAACATTTTATTAATTATAATTTTAATAATTATTATATTAATTATATATATATATATATATATATATATATATATATATATGTATATATATTAATTATAATTATTAATTATGTTATGTTTTTCACTCTTGATGTTTTAGAGTTTCACCCCTTCATTGCTGAGCACTTTTTTCTTCATCGTGGCCGATTTGTAGATAATTTCTGTGTTTTTGTCAATTTCCCATTCATTTCCTATGGGGGTCATTTTTGACCGAAGACCAAAATCGTCACTATTTTTTTACGACCACTTAGCATGCTCGGATCATGAACTCAATTTTTTTGTGTTCACATACCTAATGCCAGAAAAGTCACCAAGTTTCGTAACATTCTGATGAAGCTGTGATTTTTAAAAATTCAAACAGATTTTTCGTAATCTGAATTTATTGGTATGTATGTGTATAAAAGTGTGTTTGTATGTGTGGGTGGGTGTGAATTTTTTGCACTCTTGATGTTATAGAGTATCACCCCTTTACTGCGGTGTACTTTTTTTTTTAGAATCGTGGCCGATTTGTAGATTGTACAGACAAAAATTCAGAGAATTTGTGTTTTTGTAAATTTCCCATTCATTTCCTATGGGTCGGTCATTTTTGACCGAAGACCACAAGTGTGACTATTTTTTTTACGACCACTTAGCATGCTCGGATCATGACCTCAAATTTTTTTTGTATTCACATACCTAATGCCTTAAAAGTCACCAAGTTTCATAACATTCCGATGAAGCTGTGATTTTTAGAAATTCAAAACAGAAAATTTTCCGGTCATAAATGACCAAAGACCGTCTGAGGGTTAAGGACATTTTCAGACTTTCTAAATGCATGTCTCCAAGCCACACCATATGTAAGAGGCCTAGAGATATTAAGTGACTGTGAGGAAAATCAAAAGCTGCTGCAGAAAGTTCCTGACTGGCTGGCAGCCCGTTGGAATCGCCAGGTCACAGTTACACTTATGGACGGCAAGGATTTTCCCTCCTTTAAGTACTTCGCACAACTTGTGGCAGTCGAGGCAGAGATCGCATGCAACCCGGTTACTTCTTCATATGCTCTTCACCAGGGATGGAAATTAACTTTTTTGTCCACCGGCCACTGTGGCTGGTGGATTTCAAAATCTAAATGTGTTTTTACGTGCATATGATACGCAGTTTTTCACGTGCATATGATACGCAGTTTTTCGCGTGCATTTGATACGCACTTTATTGCGTGTAATACACACGCATCCCACACCACTAATCCTACCCAACGTATAATACACACGCACCAGACACCACTACTAAACCTACCCATGCGTATCATATGCACGTTAAAACTCTTTTTCGCGTATAAATTGCACGATAGACACAATGCGTGCTATAGAGACGCATTTAGTGTGATCGGGTTGTCGTTGCAGATAAGACACACCGGCTTTGCATTTACAAAACTAGGTAGGATGAACGCATAGTTGTCTTTTTATTATTCTTTGTATAACTATTTTCGCTGTCAACTTCCCTTTTTAGACTCTTTGATAGTGCCATTTTCTCTCACCAGCTTAAATGTTAACACGACGTAATAGCGTAAAAAAAGTAGCTATGCAGTTTAGTAGGCTATGCGAGGATGCCAAGGAATAATTCTAAGTTTAAAAGTAGTCTACGTCAAATAATTATTACAATAAGTTAGACTCCATTGTGTAACAAGCAAAATTAAAATGATACACATTTATTCACAATATGGAAAGAGGAAATAAAACATAGTTCGTTAAGAGCATGACTCAAAAATGCCATTAATGGGCTTATTCAAATCCTCTTTTATTTTTTTTAGTTATTTTTATCCATTCCGCATCTCCCACATGTGTGTTTTAGCAAGGCAGGATGTGTTGCAAGATGCCGCAATATATCGGGAGACATGTGGGTCAGACATGATTTTGACCACTTCATTAAGTTTTGTTTTGTAGAAAGCCTATCTAAAAATTTAATTTCGTTTTGTATCATTTGTATCTTATTTTTAATCAATGTTTTATTGCCTGTATTTAATAAAAGCAAATATAGCAGACAATATAATCGGACATGGAGGCGCCGGCGAGATTGCATTGCTCGTGAACTGGAGCTCGTCTCATAAATTAACCGAAACTCAGCGTTTAAGCTGCCTCACAGACACGAAAATATATAGAAAGCTTAAAAATGTCTAATTTTAAACGAAACCATTCAAAACGAAAAGAAACCGACTACTCTCTGCTTATGTAATCCATATGAAATGTGCATTTCTCTCTATAGGCGCGTTAACTACTGCGGTCACTATTGCAGCCGACTGAGCCGACACAAGACACTTATAAACAATTAAAATGTCTCCTTGCTATATTTGAAACATTCATAATCATTACTTTTGCCGGTTCCTTGTGACAGCTTTTGCGTTATTGGCAGCGTCACCCTCTGGTTACATGAACACGGCGTCACCACCGAATCAGCACCGAAAACATGGGAATTTTTTTAGACAATAATCCCACGACCTATTCGATATTCTATAATTAAATCAACAAATCGAATATTCGAAAATCGTGACTCATCCCTACTGCTTTATTAATGTATCCAGTATAAAACCCGGACACTGCCACACTGACTGTCCTACTACAGTATTTAACACAGAGTAACAGCTCACTAACATTCTAGTTGCATTTTTCATCAATTAATTTCTTAAATTATCCATTGACTATGTTCTGGCCCGCCATCTAGTGTAAAAATTTTTTTTTGGCCCGATGCGAACCTTACTTGCCGACCCCTGAGCTATAGTATGTTGGTTGCCTTTACATTAGAATAATATTTAATATAATCTAGATATGAAATGGAATAAATAGCATTCAATACAAAATGAATATGTCTCATATATTGAAATCAAGTTTTATGTGATAAAATATTTGCTTTGTTGTGCATCAGAACCACATCAGGCATTTAGTACAAAATAATTTATTGAAGCATCCAGATACTTCACCACGTGACAGCAGCTAGGCTCCTGATTGGTTAACGCGGCGCGAATTGACGCCAAAGTTCAAATTTTTCAACTCGGGCGGCAGACGCGAATTCGCGTCAAACGCGTGAATGCACAAAAGCACTCAATAAAATCATGCGCGCGGAACGCGTCAGACGCTCGAACTTGCCGCGCGAATGAGGCGTATTCGCATCTACCACGGCGCGCTCTACACCTCATTCGCGCCGTAGGAATTTTTTACGCGCGTAACGCGTCTTTGCATTGACTTAACAATGAAATCACTCGCGCCAGACGCTCTATTCTCGTCTGGTGTGTACGCACCATGATGTTTTCTCTGCAGACCTCTACGCCTGCGATGATGTAACGCCACATTTTTGTTTGAAGGTGTGCCTCCTCTAAAAGTGTCCGCCGTCCGGGTGAAACAGTATGCTATTTTTATTTACCCGCCACCGTGGCCGGTAGGTGAAGCGAGTTTACCCGCCACAACACAAAATCACCCGCATTTGGCTGGTGGCGGGTGCTAATTTCCATCCCTGCTCTTCACTCATGCAGCTCATCCTACGAGAATAGGACCACAAAGGACTTTAAACCAAACAGATCCACACAAGTCTTCACAACGAAAAAAAACCATGGTACAAAACAAGGCAAGGAAAAGCAACACAAATTTAAAGGTAACCTGCATGTTTTGCAAAGATGAAAAACACCAGTTGTCAAAGTGCCCTAACTTTTCAGATCAGCCCTTAGAAGAGAAGCGCACATATGTTAAGGACAACAAACTGTGCTATGGATGCTTAAAGATGGGCCATAACGCCAAAGATTGTTACAATCGCCACACTTGTGACATTTGCAAAGGAAGGCATCCCACTTGTCTACACAATGACAATCACAAGGCATATGAAAGGTCTCGAAGCTCTGACAACACCGCTCCAAGTACTCCAAATGATACTGCGGCAGTCACAGCTCTCAACGTTACTAAGGTGGGTCAGTCAACTAGCACATCCATGATCGTTCCTGTATGGGTGTCTACGGTTCAGAGCCCGTCTAAAGAGGAATTAGTTTACGCACTATTAGACACACAAAGTGACAGCACATTTGTCTGTGAAGAAGTAAGCAACCAGCTACGAGCGGACGCTCATCCTGTAAGAGTCACAGAGTATCTGGACTGCGTGTGAGAGGTTATGACTCAGACATTCTCATTGACCTACCCCCCCATATACCAAAGACTTTATTCCAGTTAACTATGACAACATACCCACTAGTGACACAGCAAGACAATGGCCCCACCTGACAGAAATTGCTGATAAGATACCACCTCTTTTGAGTTGTGATGTTGGACTCCTTGTTGGATTTAACTGTCCCAGGACTTTAGCGCCAAGACAAGTTCTACTAGGAGAAGGTGAGGAGCCATATGCACAGACCTAGGGTGGAGTATCGTTGGAGGCTCCACACCAGTGCTCAATGAAACTCAGCCAAGTTTGTGTCATAGAATCACAATAAAGGAATTACCCCCTGTAACTCCCATGGACGTGATTAATGTGCTAGAGTCAGATTTTAAGGACACAAAGGCAAGCGACAAAGCAGTCTCAAAAGAGGATCTCATCTTTTTGGACAAGCTCAAGGAGGGAATAAGGAAAAAGGAACAAGGACACTGTGAGATGCCTCTGCCATTCAGACAAAGGCCACACTTACCCAACAACAGAAAGCTTGCTGAAATCAGACTCGAACACTTAAAGCGAAAGTTCAAAAAAGATGAGAAGTACAAAAGGGACTACATAACTTACATGAAAGACATTATTGAAAGGGGTGATGTCGAAGAAGTACACAATGAAGGAAAACAAGGTGAACAGTGGTACATTCCCCATCACGGGATTTATCACCCCAAAAAGCCCACTAAACTTCGTGTTGTGTTCGATTGTTCAGCCAAACGCAATGGTACAAGTCTAAACGATCATCTTCTCCCAGGGCCAGACCTGATTAACAATCTAACAGGCATCCTCCTACGGTTTAGACAACATCCTATTGCTCTAATGTGCGATATAGAGAAGATGTTCCACCAGTTTCACATCCAGCGGTGCAACAGAGATTACCTGAGTTTTCTGTGGTGGAAAAACGGCAACACAGAGACACAGCCACGGGTATATAGATTGAAGGTACATCTTTTCGGTGCAACATCATCACCAGGGTGTGCAAATTACAGACTAAAGTATTTAGCTAAAGAACATTATCACACATACCCTGTAGGATCTGAGTTCATGGAAAAGGACTTTTATGTGGACGACGGAGTCACAAGCACAGACACAGTTGAAAAGGCAATACAGCTTGCACAAGAGGCCACAGAGATATGCAAGCAAGGAGGGCTCCGTCTACACAAATTTATCTCAAATAACCCTGCTGTCCTTCAAAGCATCCCGCCGTCTGAATGTGCAGTAGAGACAAAAACAAAGGACTTAACGTTCAAAGACATGCCACAAGAAAGGGCCTTAGGCATCCAATGGAACCTTGAAAAGGGACTGTTTCAGATTTGACAACACTTTAAAAGACCAACCAGGAACACGTCGAGGCATCTTATCTACTGTTGCATCCATCTACGACCCCCTTGGCTTCCTGGCGCCATATGTGCTTCACGGAAAAAGGATCCTGCAGGAAATGTGTCATCAAGGTATCAACTGGGACGACTCCCTGCCAGATGCACTGAGGCCAAGGTGGGAGAGCTGGCAACGTGACTTTGCCAACTTAGACAAGGTAAACATAACTCGCTGTTACTTTCCTGCTAGTTTTGGAGAGCTTAAAGAAATAGTTGCACCACTTTTCGGATGCGAGCACGAGTGGTTATGGACAATGCACCTATTTAAGAGCCAAAAACGTTAAAGAGGAGATTCACTGCTCATTGGTAATAGCTAAAGCCCGTGTTTCTCCTACCAAGCTGACTACAATCCCCAGACTCGAGCTAACTGCAGCTGTAGTTTCAGTCTCGGTTAGTAACATGTTGAGAGAGGAACTCTGCTACGCTCAAGTCAAAGAGTATTTCTGGACTGATTCAAAGGTAGTTTTGGGCTACGTAAACAATGAGGCACGTCGTTTCCATACTTTTGTAGCGAATAGAGAACAAAAGATTCGCCAAAGTACAAACCCTCAGCAATGGTTTTACGTACCATCAGAAGAGAACCCAGCTGATAGTGCATCTAGGGGTAAATCGGTCACTGAGCTTCTCTCATCCAACTGGTTCACTGGACCCTCCTTTCTCTGGGAGAGGGACCTGCCCACAACACAAAGTGTAGAGCTGGAACCGTCTCTTGGAGATCCAGAAGTCAGAAAAACACAGACAATGTTAACCAAAGTTACAGAGACATTCAGCCTTGCAGAACGTTTGTCCAAGTTCTCGTCATGGTCCAAAGCAGTCAAAGCTGTAGCACGTCTCATAAGAAGGGCCAAGAAAGTCAAATCAGATGCGCCGGCTACAGTGAGTGAACAAGAAAGTGCAGTACATGTCATCATTCAGGATGTACAAAAACAAACGTATGGAAAAGAGATAAAACTATTAAACAAAGGCAACCAGCTCCCACATCAAAACAAACTGTTCCACTTAGACATTTTCAGGGACACAGACGGTCTCATCAAGGTCGGATGGAGACTTTCATCTATCAAAGACTCTTTCAAACACCCTATTGTGTTTCCAAAGAAACATCATGTGACCAAACTCATAATAGCTCACTGTCACGACAAAGTAAAACACCAAGGAAAAGGCTTCACCATAAATGAAATCAGATCCAGTGGCTACTGGATCCCAGGGATGAGCAGAACCGTTGCTGCTTTCATCCGCCAGTGTGTCATTTGTCGCAGACTCCGCAAAGCTCCTGAGGGTCAGAGAATGAGTGACTTACCTGCAGAACGCTTAGAGCCCACTCCGCCCTTCACATACTGCGGTATGGACTGTTTTGGCCCTTTTGTAACTACAGAAGGCCGAAAACAACATAAACGGTATGGACTTTTATTCACTTGCTTTTGCTCCCGCGCCATTCACATTGAGCTATTAGAGGACTTATCCACTGACACATTCATTGCATTAAGGTGTTTTATTTTTATCAGAGGTACAATTCGCCAAATCCAATGTGACCAGGGAACAAACTTTGTTGGCGCGAAGAATGAGTTTAAAACTACCCTAAGTGAACTGGACACCCAAAGACTGAGTACTTATCTGTCCCAAAAACAGTGCGACTTTGTGATGAATGCACCTCACTCCAGTCACGCAGGTGGAGTGTGGGAATGCCAGATAAGAACTGTCAGAAGTGTATTGAATACTACTGTCACTTGCGCATGGTAGACTTAATGATGCTTCATTAAGGACTTTATTCTATGAAGCTATGGCCATAGTCAATAGTCGCCCACTGACTGTAGACAACCTTAACAACCCTGACAGCCTGGAACCACTTACCCCTAACCACCTGCTCCACATGAAATCCGGCACAACACTGCCCCCACCTGGTGCCTTCCCAAAGGAGGACCTCTATGGAGCAAAGAGATGGCGTCGTGTGCAGTTTTTGACTGAGCAGTTCTGGTGCAGGTGGAGGCGTGAGTATCTGCACAACAATATTGCTAGGCAGCGCTGGCACTCACCAAAAAGAAATCTAAGAGTAGGTGATGTTGTGTTGGACGTTGATGAACTGTCACCCAGAGGTGAATGGAGACTTGCCAGAGTCCTGGAGACTGTTAGCGGCAAGGACGGACTCGTGAGAAGAGTGAAAATCTCCTTTGGAGATAAGAGACTGAATAACAAAGGTCAACGCAGTAATAAGCTCTCTAGTGTAGAGCGTCCTGTGCAAAAGCTAATTCTGATATTAGAATGTTCATAAGCTAATTAAGAGAAATGGTTATTTCATGTTGAAAAATCTTCGTTGTTGTTATCCTTATATAACAAACTCTCATAATTTGGTGGGAGTGTAAATAACCATAAGTATATTTTGTTACAGAGAAGGTTATTGTCTTTTATTTTGAAATTTTTGTACTGAGATGGTTGACTTCCGGCCTTAAGCCGGGCGCTTTTGTTTTCTTTTTGGAAGCGCGCGCGCCCTGTTTTCTTTTTGGAAGCGCACACGCCCTGGCTAGCGCAGTGTATAGCATAGCTTGTCATCTCAAATACGGCAATAACTTCGACGCGGAGCCGTGTTTAAACGTCAAATTTATACTTGCAGCCCCTCTGAAGAGGCAAAAGGTATGTAATTAGTTGAGATATGAGCATTTTGTCTGTTAATATGTTCATTTTTGCACAAATGTAAGACAGCATGTGAATGTGAACAATGTTAGCTGATCAGTTACATGTTTTGTATACATTTCAGCTCTTACGTTGGTAATATGGTGAATGGACTAAGGATTATAAAGGATTAAACATCATAAAACCACCAGTAAAAGTCTCATCCTTGTTCGGGGGGCATGCTACAATAGGTCTTAATGAGTCTTTATAAATTGAGTGCTTGCATTTATAATATAGTAATACTTATTTATAAGCATAAATGGAGCTACAAATCATTATAAGCATGGTCTTTATAAAAGTGTTACCTATTTAATCCAGTGTTAATTTTATGTTTTTAGATTATCACCTGTGTTCCAGGTGTTGTTACAGCTGGCCCATGGCAGTTGGGTACTGAAAGAGAAGAAGAGGTAGAAAAGCGCCCAGGCCAGAACGATGATGTAAGACATGCACATGTACAGAAGAATCAGTTGTCCTGCGTAGCCAATACCTGAAAAAAGCAAACAGAAACACTGACTAAATGGGAATGAAAACGGAATTAAGTTATTTATCAGCACTCATCAGAACCCAAGACAAAAGCAAATCGGGAGGGACAAATATTAAAGATATTACATATTTTACATATACAACCAAGGGGAAGCAGCCAGGGGGTCCAACTATCCTTACAGCGGTTCAGTTTAGCCTAAACTGTACATAAAGGCAAATTTAATTTTGCAAAGCCAAAATTTGAATTTTGCAAAATAAAAAGTTTGCATAAAGAAAAAAGAGTTTTAATCTTTGTAATTCTTTATAAAGAATGATCTTATTCCTAAATAAACGTAAATTTATTTATAATATTTTTACAGGACTCTCACCTTCAGCCAGTGGACAGAGGCGATGCCAACATGTGATGCCCCCTTCCCCTGTGTACTGTCCTATTGCGGTCTCTAGCAGGAACAGAGGCACCCCACAGGTAACCATAAACACCAGGTAGGGTATCAGGAACGCCCCTGAGAACACACCAGTACAATAATACATTATCTAATGGGGACATTAATTGCACTTTTTTTATTATATAATGTTCTCCAGGGTCCACTTATAATGTTGGAATTTAATGAAATTAATTTAGAAACAAATGGCCATGGTGATTCAATCACCCACTGCTTTGGTTGAGTAATATTTTTTGCACATGAAATAAGTATTATATGTTGTTATCGCGAACTGATCTTGTCAGAAGTTTTTTTTTAGCATTTTTTTTAAGCATTGAGCATTGTAGCCAATGCATGAATACAATGGACAGAGTTTTATTCAGCGTGAGCTCACACAACAGAGTTCTTCACTCTTGTGAATGATCTCATGATACCAACAGTGGAGTCAGACATGATATGAGATTCATTGTGCAATGTAGACAGTTTCAATGATTATAATGAGAATTTTGTAGACTAGAGAATACAGAGCTTGTGCCAAACTGAAGTGATTGATTGCTCCAGTGATTATAAAGTAAGCATTCTTTGATTGTTTTTTATATATTATTTAATCACAATTGAATGGGGGCTCAGTGGGTAGCACTGCCACCTCACAGCAAAAGGTCCGTGGATCGAGTGCCAGCAGAGCCTGTTTGTGCATGTTTCAGTCCTGTGATGGACCTGTGGTGGAATAGATCGGCTACCTGTGACCCTACATAGGACAAGCGGTTTGGAGAATCAAAATAAACATTTATCACAATCAGGCTTTAGAATTAACATGGTTACTTACTTACATGGTTGCAAATGCCTTTCAGTAAAAGTGTACATAAATAATTATACTCTACTGACACGATCAGGCACTTTGTTGAAAATAAACAGAAACTTAACAGATGACAGAATCCTTTGGAAGGTATGAAGATGATGTTCTTCAACAACTTAGAACTGCACAACATTTGGAAAACTTAATTTAATACATTTTTATACAAAGTGACCCTGTCCCGTCACTAACATGTTACCAGATACATTCAGCAATGTCCAGATATAATGAAATATGCATTTAGGCTGCATCATACCTCCTCCATTCCTGTAGCAGAGATAAGGAAACCTCCACACGTTACCCAGTCCAACCACATTCCCTGTCACAGCCAGAAGAAACTCTGCTTTACTGCCCCAGTACCCTCTCTCCTCTATTTGTTCTTCTATTCTGTTCATTTCCTAACTCTGTTTTCACCAGTTCTGTCTGATCCCACAGTCCTGCTGTAATTCTACAGTGGTGGAGGATAATAATTAAGTGAGTCTAAAACTGGCAGATGCATCGTTTATTATGATGGTTGGGTTAGCCTCAGGTTAAATATGCAAAGTAATACATTTCAAGAACATTCAAATATGTAAAACTTTCCATTTGTTCAGTCAGCAACTTCTACTAAGTTAACAGCTAAGGTTTTACAGAGTTGTAACACCACTGGCCATAACAGTGAAACATTCCTATAAAGGATGACTTATGATGTTAATAGCATTTTAAAAACCACATCACTGAGCAGAGTAAATCAAAACATTCTTAAAAGTTCACAATGACCTTTGTGAAAATTAAGTGCATTTTTTTGTGTGGAAAAAAACCCTTAAAAAAATAACTCACTCATTTTTTTTTGTGAAGTTGGGAAATCACAATGTGAATTTGATCACATTTTATTCCTCTGAACTAACCCCAAGGTTTCACAACTTTTAATATTTTTACTTTGTAACACAGAAAACACCAATGACATAAAAATAAAGGAAAAACATTTCTTTTTTTAATTATTTATAATATTTATGAATAAAAAACGAACACATTTTTTTAACTAAAGTAAACAAATGGAACCTTACTGTAAAGTGTTATAATGTTATTGGCAAAATTTGAATTGATCATTAGATATAAGAACATGTTTGTGAACTGCTGTGTCATATTTGGGTATCTGGGGAGGTGGCTGGGTGTGACACTTTAGGAACATATGGGACAGGACCTTTGACCCTACTGACTTTTGGTGGTGGTCTTAAGGGATAACTAAGTGATAAACAGAAACTTACGTAAGCATGGGTCTCTTATCTGTGGAAGGCAGGCAAAAGAAGCCTGCCGAAGACCTTGAAAATGGTATAAAGGCTGCCCATTGCTTCCTGTCTGGTGTCTCACTCACTCCACAGGGTAACTGCTGTGTTGGCGACTGGGCCTATTCTTGCAAGAATAAATACTTCTCTTTTATAAATTTGATTCCGAGTGTCTCTTATGCAGTGATGATGTTTAACAGAATTTTTGCCACAATAATAGATAACATCATTTTATATACTATAGTCTAAGGGTATACGTTTACACGAAAACGTATACCTGTATGTAGCTGTATGATATATCGTAAACAGAATGTTCCTTACCGCATGCTGATGTCATCCATTTCCATCTAATCATTCTTTTTGTTTTCGCTGGTGGATACAAAAACCTTACAAAAACTGATATAAGACCCTATATTACTCAATACAAAACAATGGCTCAATATACAACATAGCATCTGGACCAATCAGACACACACAAATATTTATTATACTTAAATGGTTTAATATGTATGTGTAACCCCGGTTACCAGTGAGTACTGGCAGAGACCGAATGAACTTCGAATTAAATAACTAATTAAAAGTATGAAAGATGCTGACATAGCAAATATAAGACTGTAGACAAATTAATTAATGATATAAAATAGAGAAATAGAAAATATTGAATATTATAAATATGTCCAATAGCATTATCTTCCTTTGCAAAGCCTCCAATGAGATCGCATTTTGAGTGTGTTATGATGATGAGGGAGAACCCAGGCGCAGACAGAGTACACTAAACACACGATTTATTGACGACAAAAAGGGGAAAATAATGCCCACGATGGGGTAAAACAAGACAAGGCAGAGGATGACTAACTAGACTATGATTTAGACAGATGACTAGACGCTAACTAACAGCAAATACACGAACAGGATCTTCACAGGACTCGTAACTAAGACAAGATACTCACAGGTAATATTTATCAATGACTCACACGTAACTAAAGCAAACGCAGGATTCACAGAGTGTAACACCACAGCAGGTGTCACAATGAACCGACACAGGACAGCAAACACAAGGGGATGATAAAGGGAGACACTAATGACAAGGACAGGTGAAGCTGACTAGACAATAATGACAAGACGAGGATAACAAGGGGGCGGGGTTACGTAACAAGACAACACAAGCACATGGCCCAAACAACAGGCCATGCGCTTGTACACAAAACATGGGTCTGCCACGCAACATTCTTTACTTAAAAATATATGCATCACGTTACATATATTTTTAAGTAAAGAATGTTATGTGAACTCAAATATTTAAGTACATATAACAAAGGTTTTCTTGTTTATTTTATGTAAAATAATTCAAAGTTGGGATTACTTAAAAAGTATTATGCAAAAATGGTGCATATACATTTTAAGTAAATCCAACACAGTGCAGGCCATGTGAGATCAAAACAAATCTTAGTTCTGTTAACTTAACATTTAAGCCCATTTGTATATAAAAATAAGACAATTAAATGAGTTGAACCAACCATTTTAACTTATTTTAGATCTTCAGCTATTGGTCTGCTTACTGCACTGCTCCAGTACATTCAATGTCTTAAAATAAATTAAACATGCAAATCACACACAATAAAGCATTTAACTTTATTATTTTTTATTTTTTGCCAAAGGCTTGAAAGCCTGAAACCATACCTAAAATGTAACAAAATGTGGCAAATCGACAATGGAAAATCACTTTTAACAGGTCACTTTTTCACCTTTGCAACACTCAAAAGATATACATTTTTCCAATATTTACTTTTGGAACATACAAAAAACCTCTTAAAGGACAATTCCGGTGAAAAATGAACCTAGGGGTAATTAACCGAGTTGATCGTTCTCTGGGATGCATTTTCATGATAATTGAATGTACGTAGAGTTTTATCTCTAAAAACTGTTTAGCTTATAACGCTAGTATATGGGGCATAGAATAAGCAAAAGGAAATCGCTAGTTAATACCACTAACAAGGCTCAAAATAGCCCCACACTAACACGGTAGCATAATGAGGGTCCCTACATGCAAACTGAAGCATTGAGAACTTTGTAAGTGTACAGACAGTTTAATAAGAAGATACTTTATAAAGACAGTACATTACACGTATACAGGCAGGAGCCATCTTGGAAAACAGTCTCGACCAGTCGAGCCACGAACGCCATGCTAAGTGAGATGAACTGTGACTTGGAATCTCATAATATGGTCCGTTGTTTCCGGAAGAAACTATTTTAATAAACAGATATAATTCATGCATTTCCATGTAATTAGTTTCACAAACGTAATTCCTATCGACCAGCTCACTTAGCACAGCGTTCGTGACTCATCACCTCTATGCCTTCCAGCGTTACCCCAGTCTGTGAAGGATCATCTGCTGAGCCACCTTTCGTGATGATCCTCAATGTGAGATGTTCCAGTTCCTCTTCATTCCTATGAGTATATAAAAAAAAACATAAAAAAAAAAAGGAAATCGGCATTTACTTGCAACATCACTTGTTATTGTTCAGACTGTTGCAAAAAATCAATTGCATTGAAACACAGAATGAGAAAGAAATGTACCTTTATATTTTAAAATAAAATAAATCTCTTACAGCCTCTTACATTTGCAACATTATAAATGTCTATACTGTCACGTTTTTATCAATTTAATGCATACTTGCTGGATAAAAGTAAATTTATTTTATTTCTTTAAAAAGAAAAAGTTCTAATTGACCCAAAACTTTTAAATTGCATCTTAAAATATATTCAAATAGAAAACAGTTGTTTTAAATTGTAAAAAATAATAATAATAATAATCACAATATTACAGTTTTTGCTGTATTTTGGATCAAATAAATGAAGGCTTGGTGGGCAGAAGAGACTTCTTTTAAAAACATTAAACAATCTTACTGGTTGTGTGTGTGTGTGTATATACATATATATATATATATATATATATATATATATGTATATACACACACACACACACACATTTTTTTCTGGTTATCAAAAATATATCTAAAAAGAAAAAAACAATAATTAAATGTTATAAAGTAGTCCATTATTAAATGCCTATAAATATAAAAATGAGTCTATTAAATAATATCTATTAATTTAAACAAAACAAGTTAATTAATGAAGACTTTTGTCCAGAGGTTTTGAACGAATCTCTTCAAAACATTTTAACAGTCAGTCACTACTGGAATAGCCAAACAGTAACAGATCTATAATCTTTGTTTGAAGCCAAACTTTTGCTTAAAGGGTATTTACTTATTTTGATAATAATTTTGAAGGTTTAATAGACAGGGTTGTAGCTGTCATTTAGGAATAATATTGTGTTCGAATCAAGATCGCCATTATTTAATGATAAATCGTGCACACGGAGCTGTAGCCAATGTGTTTTCGAATTTAATATTTGTATGTTAACGAACGTTACCAGTAGGCTAACCCGCGCCCAAGGCCTGGCCGGCCCCCTTTCCCGCGATCCATTTATAGATATTAGAGAATAGAATATATGGGAATTTGTAAATATGCAAAGTACATTTTTTTTAAAACTCATAGCCTGCATATAATAAATGACAACTAGGCTACATTTCGTTAATAAAGTAGGCCTACGAATTTATCCGTGGGGGAAAGCGCCGTCCGAATTGTCCTCTTAGGTGTGTTCAAACCGAACGCGAACAGAGCGTCAAATACGCGTCTATTGCGTCTAGTTAGACGCTTGAATCTGCTCGAGTTCAAAATTTTCAACTTGCGTGGAAGACGTTCGTGGCAAACGCGTCACCCAATTCGCGTCATTCGCGACGCCCGGCGCGAATGATGCGTCTATTCGTGTCTTTGCATTGACTTTGTAATCTACTCGCGCAAATTATTAAATTCGCGTTCGGTGTGAACACACCATTAATGCATACATGCCAACGTCATGGTCATATTTCGAAAAACACAATAAATAGCCTACTCTGACTACTATAAACACTTGACACTTGATAGCCTATTCGATGGAAGCACACTCGCTTAATTCAAAAATACTCTAGTGCAAAGTCACTCATTTCATACATTAACTTGTAGACTACATAGGTGTTCGTAACACGTTTCTAATTGTTGATGCAAAATTCGTAGCGATTCTGAAATTCAGTTTAAAAGTTAGTTTCTTGACCAAAAATGCAATAAACGATTGAGTGTACCTTAAGTTAAAAAAAGTTAAGCTTACCTCTTTTCAGCGTCTTCACATATGTGCTTCACAAAATGGCTCCAATTTTTGGCTGGAAAGGCATCACGGGAAATTGCATATCACGTGGCTCGTATAGTTACTTAAAATGTTATGCTCGATTTACTTAATTTTGAAGCAATTATTATAGTAGTTGACATGACTAATGTTTTTTCATTTTATTTATGCATACATTTAAGTTCACCTAGTTACTTATATTTTTGTGTTACACACACTAAATATGTTAAGTAGAGGTTGAAAAGTTATGAATACTTAATTTTTTGTGTTTAATCTAATTACTTTTGTAAGTAATGGTTGTTCAGCCAACGAATCGTTTTTTAGAGTGTGCCACAAGACCAGGGAAAATCAAGGACATGATGGCAGAATCATGACAGAGTGACGTCATTTAAAGGGGTCATATAATGCCATTTTTGTACAAGCTAATATGATTCTTTAGGGTCTAAATGAAAAGTTTGTAATATACTTTAATTAAAAATTCTCATTAGTATTGTAAGAAAACACTTATTTTACCTGGTCAAAAACAGCTCTGTTTTCAGCACGCCGTTTCAGTGCATATGCCTTTAAATGATAATGAGCTTTGCTCACTCCGCCTCTCTGTTCTGCGCATACACCGTTTGTAACACAATAAAATAACCACGCGTTGTTCATTATAAACGTGGGATTATGAATTATATTGAGAACGTTGTACATAGAAAACATGCTGTAATGTACCCTGAGTGTAAACCGACGCATTCATCGTGAAGCGTGCAGCTGGCGATTTGCAAAGATTATATAAATATTAATATAAAGATTAATAAAACGTTACACTCACTTTAGTTCTTCTGAAGGTTCAGCAGGAAGACGAATAGGTTCCGATCCTTTATTCAGGTGCAGCTTCTCAGCAAAACCAGCTTTACACTGATCCTCGTTTATAAAGCAGTCCACTGAGAAATGATTCGGCAAACATGAGAGCATTGACGTTGCTCGTGGGGAATATTCCCTTCGAAAACAAATTCAGCCACTGCGTCTTCAGCGGTTCGGATTTAGGAACATTAAAATGACTGCTGTGTTCGTTATTGCACCCAAGAACAGAACACCACAATCGCTTAGACGCCATTCTGCTCATAGACAGTGCTCCAGCATATCAACAATGACCGCGCCGGTCCGCGCAGACTATGATTGACAGGACGAGCGAGGGCGGGTCTGTGTTGAATCACTGCTGTCAATCAACAATCGCGGGAGGGGCGTCCGTTTTATTGACGTCACAAAAACGAACGGCTCAATTTGAGGCAGGGGAAAACATATAAGGAGATTAAAACAAAAACACTGGATGGATTTTTATCATTATATGATGGTTGTGTACAGGCACTGCCAACACACATTTCAGTACAATCAACTTGTAAAAGTGCATGTACCATTATATGACCCCTTTAAGCGTCCGCTATCGCGGCACTTTTAGAGAAGCAGTGCATTCTAGATCTTTCTTTTCTCCGTGAACCTCTGACGCGAGCGGATGCTTGTTGCTGCTCCGGGAGATTTAAAGCTCCAAATTGAGTGAGAACTGATGATTCAGAGAGAAGCAGTGTATGTGAGAGTGACATTTTGGAATGTGTGTCATCTGGAACTTCCCTGGTTCTTCCGATGTACATATGTAAACGAGTTCCTTGGCCAGGTTTTTTCTTCTGCTGTTATTTCCATGTGAGTTCTGTGATGTTCAGCTGATGAATGTGATCCACTCTGCATGTCAATCGAGCGAAGTGTGAATCATTCCTGGATTGTGGATTGTCTCAGCTCTTCCTGTATGCTTAACGGTCGGGTTGGACTGGAGAGCCGCCCGTTTAACGAATCCTTTGATTTCCCTGTTGAAAGAGACACAGAAACTGAACTTGCTCATCCTTGAACGGTAGGATAAAATCGCATATTAATTCATTTTGTCCCACCCGGGATAGAATTGGACAACTGAATTAAGCACTTCATGGACTTTTGGGACTGAGTTTACGAACTGATCTGGTCATTGAGAAACATCTGACCTTTGGACAATTCAAGGTATTTTACGTTCAGAGTGAACGTAATTTTCTTTTTTTTTTTTTTGTTTAACTGTTCATTTTATTTAAATCTGTATTGAGGTTATATGGGTCAATGTTCATTTAGTTGATTAACTAAAATAACACTAACAACAAGGTATTAAAAAGAAGAAAACAGGTAAATGAGACGGTTCAATATTGAAACTAATATTCTTATTAGTGACTCATCAAATTCAATCTAAACCGAAATATCAACTTACATTAACCAGGAGAAACAACCCTAAAACCCTGAAAGAAAGAAAGAAAGAAAGAAAGAAAGAAAGAAAGAAAGAAAGAAAGAAAGAAAGGGAAAAAATCAACAACATTGAAAATAAAAATCTTCTGTATTAATTTCTTTGTGTTATATTGTTTCAATATAAATGTAAACTTTTCTTACATTATAATTGTCTTGTCTGAGTGTTCACTCCCGGACGAACTTAAATCTTTTGAGCCCACTGGTCTGTTAGTAAAGTTTGAGTGAAGTAGTTATCACGTGTCGCGGGTAACATATGATTTTTGTAACATGCAGACATTTATATGTAATGGTGCATAATTTCCTTATTCCCGTCTTGTATTTCTGTTTTAGAAGCAAAAGATGGATGCTAAATCATTTTATGGTTCAAGGCCACGGAATTTTCTGGCCCTTGTACCAGAAGATCCTCAAGACTCTGAGGCTTATCTGAGTGATGATGATGATGATGACATAATAGGGGATCCTGATTATCTGCCCAAACAAGCAGAAATGATTAGGGATCTTTCCACTGAATCGGATGAGGAGGAGATGCCCTCAACAAGCACATCTGCTAAGAGGAAGATAAAAGGGAAAAAAAAACTAAAAACAGCCATGGAAGAGCTGGATGTGGCTCCTATGTCACCCCCAGTCACAAAGAAGAAGAAAATGGCTGAAAAGAAAGATAAAGAAGCCAGGAGAATCTGGAAGCATGTAGATATTGAGGAAATCCAGGTTCCTGATTCAAGTTTTGCACCCCCTGATACTGTCAAGACACCCTTCCAGTACTTCAAAAGGCTCTTCACTGATGAGATGATTCAACATATTGCTCATCAAACTAATCTCTACACTCTGCCCAGGAGTTGGGGGATCCGATCAAGACTAACCCTGGTGAGATTGAAGATTTCCTTGCTATGCTACTTTTGATGGGTGTTTTCGACTTCCCAGCCATGGAGGACTACTGGCACCCCGCATCACGCTTCAACGTGATTGCTGATATCATGTCGCAAAGGAGATTCAAGCAGTTACGTCGCTACATTCACTTCAATGATAATCAGCAGTGTGATGGGAGCCCTGACCGATTTTACAAAATCCGACCCCTTTTTGAGATGCTTCGTAAGCATTGTCTCCTCATCCCATCCACCTACAAGCACAGTGTGGATGAAGTCATGGTGTCTTATAAAGGCACAAGGGCTGGCAATACCCGCCAATACATTGCCAATAAACCTGACAAGTGGGGCTTTAAAGTGTTCTGTCGTGCCAGTTCATCTGGCATCATCCATGACCTACTGCTCTATCAAGGGCCGTCCATATTCTTCAATGTTGTCTAAGTGAGGTGTTCACATTCAATGTCTAAGTGAGGAAGAGCAGGAGCTACTTCTAGGGAGCAAAGTGGTGACAACATTATGCAAAACCATAACACAGCCACGGCTTTCAGTTGTCTTCTTTGACAATTACTTCACTAGTTTCGACCTAATCCTGAGCCTGCACGCAAATCTGGGCATCAAGTGCATCGGCACAGCCCAATCAAACCGCATCGGTGGAGCTCACCTGATAGAAGACAGAGCTGATGGAGAGAGGACGTGGAGCTCTTGACTATAAGTCTGCTGAAGGAGTACTCGCAGTCAAATGGTATGACAATAAATGTGTTACCCTCCTGAGCAATGCCTGTGGGATCATGCCCCTTACAAGTGTCCAACGGTTGAGCAAAGACGAGATAATGAAGATTGCTGTCCCATGCCCTTCACTCATTGCTCCTACAATCAGCATATGGGTGGCATTGATCTTTCTGACATGCTGATTCACCAGTACAAGACCCCTGCCAAGTCACGACGCTGGTACTTCCCCCTGTTTGGATACTTCCTTGACCAATGCCTGGGGTGTCTACAAGAGAGACTGTGGCCTACTGAAGGAAAAACCAAAGCCTCTCAAAAGATTTTGCCTGGCTGTGGCTCACAGTTTGAAACAAGTCAACAAGGCAGCACCCAGAGTTGGCAGACCATCATCTGCCTCTCCACCACAAATGTCCTGTGAGAAGAAGCACCTCCCCCCAAGACCCCCCCAACCACAACCAGATATACGCTACGACAACTATGGACATTTGCCACTTCATACTGACAACCGGGGGCGGTGCTGCCTCTGCCCAAAGGGTGTGTCAAGATGGAAATGTGGGAAGTGCAATGTTTTCCTGTGCTTGATCGGAGAGGGAATGCTTCGCAGCATACCATCGAAAATAACGTGGCCAAGGTTCCCATAGGTCCTTATTTTGTTTGTGCATTTTATTTGAAAGATTTGTTTAGTTTTTGAGTTCATTCAATGCAAGAACAAAAGTTATTTGGAGATTATACACAGCAGAGTTGAGAAGTTGGAGAGGGCCCCATATGTTTTTGACAATACAATTGTCGTTGAAATTGTTGGAATTTTATGCAGAAAATGGGAGCGAAGTTCTTTTGTTGAAATAAAATTTACTTGACATGAATTGTTTCCTGGTATTTTTACATTTTCAACTTTGTTTTTGTCTTTGTAGGTATTAAATGATAAGTTAAATGCTATTATACATTTATAATTATGTAATATGTACTTTTACCTTTAAGCAGCATCTCAACCATTTGGTAGAGGCCTATATTTTAAAAACTGGGGGGTATATATTTATTTATTTTTATTAATTGTGTTATTAGAGCCCCAATAACTTAAAAAATGCAAACAAGTAATTTTTACATTGTTTTTTTCTTGGAGTGAACTGAATAATCCAGCAAACTCACTCTCCCAACAAAGGTCAATGAAACTTTACGTGTGCCAGTTTCAAACTTAATGTGTTACAGGACACATTAAGACTGATAAGAATTTTACGACCCCAAAAGGAATTTGCAGGGAATTGTGACCCATACTTAATTCTTGCCTAGAAGGAGAAATAAACCCTGTTAATCCTATATATATACATATATATATATATATCCTATATATAACCACGTGAGAAATGTATAAACACGTATCTAATTTTCCCATCTCATGATTATCCTTTTATGTGGTTTGGCCTTTGTCTTCATTTTCTCTTTTAAACTATTTTGGATTAATGTTTCAGACTTGCATACTATGGTTAACCTAAATCATATATGAAGCATGTTTAATCTCTATAAACTCCAATCTTCGTCCCCCATTTGTTAATTTACATTACATTTTTCTAAATTTGTGATGCATTAGTATTATAAGAATCTTGAAGATTCTTTTTCTTAAACACACAATCAAAGTATATATTCAAATGCCCTGCTAGAACACAATGGGTCGTAAAATCTCCCTCCAAAGGGAAAACTTATTATTGGCTCACACACCTCCAGAGGGTGTGACATCTTCACGCTTTAAAAATCACTGATCACAAGATCATGTCTCTTAGTTCCTTTCTGAAATCCTGATGGGAAGATGATGCTGAACTAGAAGTCTTCTAAGGACCCCCAAGCTTGTGCCAGGCTGCGGCCTTGTCTTTCCATTCACCAAAGATCCTCTGACTCCCACTGGTTCTCTCTCATCAAGACAACATCAGCGAAGATCAACTGGGACCTCAACAAATTGCATCAGGACAGTTTAATTAAAATGGGCGAGACATGCAAGTATCAAACTTAGTCTCATTATATGATACATTAAGTATCCTTACCCCTTTTAAAGAAGGGCGTGTTAGAACTAAACTGATAGTTTGCTCAAGGCTGTTGATCTGCGCAATTTCAAACAATCTGGCGGTGGTGAAGGGGTGAGTAGCAATGCTGAGATCTGGATGAATGTGGAGCTCAGCTCCTGATGAGCACAGTGGAGGGACCCCTGGGAGCGGAATGGGATGAGGACTGGAGGTGAATGGGGTGGAAGAGGGCCACATTGATTTGCCTGAAATGACAACAGACAGCAGCAGAGAAAGGAACAGCTTTAAACTTTAACAACTATGACACGATTGGCTCAAGAGGATTGAGACGAAAATACGATTGGTTGAAGTAGTAAAACGCCCACAGTCAGCTGATGAGTTTGGAGTGGAAGAGAGCGAGAGAGCGGCAGAGAGAATGTAATAGAGGTGATGTAATGAGTATGAAGATGGTCAGTCTTACTTGTTGAACTTCATATTCGAGCTTCACAATTGTCAAACAAGCCATAAGGCTGTATTTCTGAACAGTGGGCTGTGAGGACAAAAGAACATGAAATCAAGTGATGTCAACTTTAATAAACTAACATATAGTGCAATGTATAATAATGAAATATTAAAACATGTTTCCGAAGAACATCTGAAAAGGAGATTGGGTTGGATTAAGTACATTTCTATTTAAGCCAACTTGAGAATAAACTCCATGTGTCGCATTTATTGGAGATTTTCCAAGTACCTTTTCACCACTACAGAAAGATGAGATATGACTTCAAATTGAGCATAGACACAATGTAATAAATAAGCAGAAACCAATGTTCCCTCTAAGCTTCGCGCGTGCAGAAAAGAATAAAATGCCACGCAGAGGACTGACGCGAAATGTGTGGGGAAATCCATTTGATTGTAGTTTAAGTGAGAAATAATTTCAGTGCTCTGGTCAGCCGCTATAGAGTGAAAACTGGTGAATGCAGTTTACAGGTTTCATAGAAAGAGAACAATGTGAGCGCGTGTGATTGGCAGTGAGTCGTGTGTGAGGACCAAATAGCTCAACACGAGAGGTAACGAGAAACGCAAAGACATGTGAAATAAAATCACATCATCATGTTTTAAAGAAGAGTGGTTTGATTAAAGTGGTGGAAATAACGCTTGATGGACACAGAACGGTAAAAATTACACACCCACCCGCGTAAAACTCAAAATACATCATTAGTTTAAATAGATGTTTTTGTGTGTGTGGGGGGGGAGTTTCAGGGATGGTTAGATTATAAAAGAGTTTACATTCACTTTTCTTGAAAATATTTAGCTATTAGATCTATTTAAATGCTTCAGTTTGTTTTCATATTATAATAATATAATATGTAAACAAATTGAAGCATTTAAACTGATATATTATATCACTTCAAATACTTCAATTCGTTTTTTTATATTATATTATATTATATTTGGCCTATATTGTATTATATTATAAGCCTAAATAAAGAATCTCACAAGGGTATTGTTTAGGGCTCCTTGCCATTAAAAAGTTTGAAACCTGCTAAAGAAAATATTGGAAATTCATAAGCAATAAACAATCATTTAACTTTGATGGTTTAATGCTTCCTGTACACAATTAATTGACTGTACAAAAACACTTTATGGTTTTCCCAAACCATCTCAGTGTAACAGCTTACTTTTCTTTCATACTATATTCTATTATTGTAAAGAATTGAACTGTCCTGCAGAAGATTTTGTAAATTATTTTTCATAGGATTTCTTGGTAAAGACAGTAAAAAAAATATCAGGTGACCTAAAATGTGCTTCATTTAGTGACTTCTTAATTTGTTAAGAAGCTTGTTTTTCGAAAATATGATTTAATACCAATAAGTTACATCAAGGGTCAAATAAAATAGAAATGGCAAATTCAAGTTAAAAGTTACAACTGAATGTTGAAACCATTGTGTTTCTACGTATGCTGTACAGGTCAGGTATAAAGAATATTTTTGCTCAGGTGGAGAAAAATGTCCGCCCAATAGAAAAAAGTTTTGCTCAGCAAGAAAAAAAATTAGAGGGAACATTGGCAGAAACCCAAATGGAGTTCAAAACATACATTTTATTTATTTTTATTCATTTGAAGAGAATCCTTTTGCTGCCAGGAATGGGCCCACTCCACACCACTAAAAACAGAAGGGATATTTTTTTCTGTTACTAGTACTTGTTTGGTATGGGATGAATATAGTATCAAAATGATTAACCCTCCGGGGACCAAAAACGCACCCGTGCGTTTTGCTCTTTTTTTTCTTTTCTTTTTTTTTTAGCAAAATAAACTCAAACTGCTCTGTTAATTTTGATCTTTTATTTTCGTTTTATACATCAATCGATCCTGTTCAGTTTCTATTTTTTTCTGTATACTCACAATAAAAATAAAGTGTTTTGCTTTTTGCCAAATAAAGAAAAATGAACATGATGCGAGTTCTGCTCTCTCTCTCTGTCAGCAAACTCCAATTTGAAACGCGTTCGGAAATGATCTGTAACTCCACGAAAATTCAGTCAAACAGGCAAACATACCCACGGGCATAAAACTTGAGATCGCATCTTTTAAAATGTAAAAAAAAAAAAAAAAAAAATGTTGCTGAGGAGCATCCTATACGGAAAATCCTGTAAATGGCGATTCAAATGCCAAAGCTACTCTGAGAGTTGTCATGATTTAAATACTATTCTGAACACCGGTAACTAATAAGTGTAAAATGTTGTGATGTCTGTCAAAACTTTACCTCTAACTGTGTGAAATGAAAGAAATGTAATGAAATTTTACTATAAATCAAATACAAAAATTCATGATATCAGACAACAATGACAGTATCAGAAACAACAATAGACAACAATGACAGTATCTAAAAGCCAGTGATGCTCAATTCTTCCCTAACACCACAGGGGCTGAGAGAATGTTTGATGTAATTGAAGACATGACAAATTCACGACCGAATTACATGTTCATGCTGTGCTGGAAATACCTGACTCCTCTCGTGTCCCTTGTAAGTGCCTCTGCTGGTCTCCAAATCTCTCTGGGCATTATATAGTTTTATATTCCTGGCTAAAGCCACTTACATTCATCTGATTTATTTGTCCTTTTTCTTTTCTATTAATTCTTTACAAATTTTCTCTCTCTTCTGTCCATTTTCAGGTGTCTTTTGTCTGTTCAATGGTTAAGTACAAACCTCTCACTTTTAACCGCTGGTATGTGTACCCGGACTGGGCGTACGCACTAGGCTGGTTACTGGCCCTGTCCTCCATTCTGCTGGTGCCTGGATGGGCGCTGATCCGACTGTTTACTGAGAAAGGAAGCCTAAAACAGGTGGGATTAAACATGATCAAGAGATGAACAAGCCACTGAGATAAAATCAGAGCAGAGATGTATATCTTTAACTATTAACCAAAGCTAAACTGCATTAAAAAAACAAGAGTAAATCAACTAACAGATGTTGTTTCACTGTGTCGGTTTCTTGACAGCGTTGGCGTCACCTGTGTAGTCCTGACACAAACCTCCCTTTTATCTGTAAGCAAAAAGCTGAAATGGAAGAAAACACCTTCATCACAGAGATGCAAGACTTAGTCAAGAGTGACACAAACTAAAAGATGCTCAACTCTGTCAGGGTTCTGTCACCTCTGTTTGGTTTATATCTGGTTTGGTGACAGAGCTCTGACATTCCCGGTTTGTCATGTGTTGTTGTTTAGTCTGGTTTGTTGTGAGCACATGGCTTGTCTTGTATTCCTTGTGCCATGTGCTCTCTTGTCAATTGTCTGGCCCCTCTCATCTTGTTACCTGATTATTGATTGATTTGCCCCACCTGCCTTGTTCATTACCCTCTTATGTTTGTTTCCCTATTTAGTCTCCCTGTGTTTGCAGTCCTGTGCTGGTTCATTGTCCAAGTTTTCCATGTTCCTCGTGTTTCCTTATCCTGCCTGTTTTTCTTCACGTTTTCCCCCACGAGGGAGTTTTGTTTGTGTTTGTTTGTTTGTTTATTTACTTAATAAATATTTACCCATTGTTTCTGCACTTGAGTCCTCGCACCCTAATCCACCCATTCCATGACAAACTCTTGCTATTATTTTAATTTGTTTTTTGTAATCTTTGTAATTTGATCAGCTATTCATGTCCTTGATAACAGCACACAAGGGTGCCTGAACTGCAAAATGTGTAATTGAACAGTGTTTGTGCTTTCACGTGTCACATTTCTTTTTATTTTTCAAAATAATATCACTCCAAAAATATCTTTCTTTGATAGCTTAACTTTTTATAATAAAACATAAAAATATTGTTGCGAGCATGTATGGAAATGCATATTTTTCAACTTAAAGGTGAACTAAGTAACTTTTTTACCTTAACCGAACAGCTTTGGAGTCATTGTAATGTTTATATTACTGATTTCGTGTTGAATGGTGGTCGTCTCGCACCCCCCTGGTGCCTGTGAGCCGCAAAATCACACTTGCAACTTTGGGCCGGCGAGCCGCCGGCCTCAGTGTTAGGAAGTATCGTGTGATATCAGGTCTCGCGAGGTAACGAATTGCTTTACGGCAAAAAACAGATCTGATAAAATTCTGATAAAATGAGCATCAAACAGAAATAACCCGGCGCCGTATACATGTGGTGTTCAAGACGCAGGGCGCGCGCAGCTCTTAAAGGGGCCACACCTTATTTCCACTCGTTACAGCGTCCATCCTACTGAACAGGTACCGGTGTACAGGGGGAGGGGATCCGGCCGTGAGTGCAGAGCCATCTCTGCGTGAGTGCTATTCACGACAGTACAAGTACTCCACAGCGACTCTAGGGGTCGCTGTTTGACAAAAACGGAATTCTTACTTAGTTCTGCTTTAACTTGAATTCTGTGTGCTCAAGACAGTATTTGTCAAGTCAAGTCACCTTTATTTATATAGCACTTTAACTCTCTTTCAGGTTAAGCTTTCTGCGGCTGCGCAACTGGGTTATAGGTTGCCAGGTTGAGATGACAAATCGGTTGAAATTGTATATGGTGTGTGGATTGTGTGAATATAATGCATTTAATACAAGATCTGGCAACGGGTCAACATTAGACAAACATATTGGTCCGATTATTCATAAAGGAGTTTGGGCCATGCAAATTACGGGAGTTCCCGGGAGAAATAACAAATCGGGAGGGGTCCGGGAGATAGGGCTAAAAAACGGGAGTGTTGACAGGTATGGTCAGAAGTCAGATTGGATCGGAACATTCACAATATTTATCCAGTTCCATCTGGTTGGAGGTCGGAGCCATCACGCCGGTATGGAGATGAGTTTGTTGAGGTGTCCATTTTTTTTAAGGTTTCTGTGAAAAATTATACGCCGGTTTCGGTGGTGAATTTTGTTAGTTTTGAGGTGCACGTATTTAAAGTGGACTTGACTAGGTATAACATTTACCCCTTTTCCACCAAAAACGAACTGGTTCGGAACTGGTGCTGGTTCAAAGTTGGTTCGGAGTTGGTTCAACTTGCGAACCTTCTCAGAACCTGTTTGTTTTTCCACTGACTAGAGCGCCCAGCGAACGACGTCGTTACGTCACTGTGTACGTCGCCATACATCTTAGCTAGAAACGCTTGCAAGTACAACATTACTTTGGGATTATCTCTAACTCGTGAACCAAGAAGGCTTTAAAAACAATTGAAATATGTAAGTCTTTTAATCTTTTCCTTTGATATGTCATCTTTTCTGATTAGTTATGTACTCCTGTCTTGTGTCTTTTTTTCTTTCCATTTATTTGTTCTATATTGTGACTGTTTTCTCCTTTGCTTGCATAACGTTTTCAATAAAAAAAAAAAAAAAAAAATAGAAACGCTTGCGCCAACTTCAAGCATAACAATTACAATGGCGGACTACATCGTGTTTCTGCAAATATTTCTCCTGGCTTTGCGATCCTATTATGTCAGAAAATATGTTATCTAAACCCGCCCCCAGCCCCCGAGGTAAGTATGACGTGGTAAAAGAACGGTTCTAGTCCAGCAAAGAGTTGGTGCCGCTTTGGAACCAGTTTTCCTGGCCGAGAACCGGTTCTTTGGCTGTCGAAACACAAAGAACTGGTTCGCACGCAGGCACCGGCTCCGAACCGGCTCTCAAAATGCGTTGGTGGAAAAGGGGTAATTGTGATAGTGGCTGACTTTGAACCGATCTAACTTAACGGTTCCCGACTACGCCACCTGGTGCCTCTCCCACCAAGATATATTGTACACCTTAAGGTTAAATGCATCAATCTGGTGCACTTTGAGAGCTCAAAATTAGGAGCTTCAACCCGGTTCAACCCATGAACTGTGCACATTGAACACAGAAAAAGCATTGACTTGTACCTGGGCATTAAAGAGGGCTCAAACATCCTTTTAGTTATGATATAGAGTCTCAGTCTACATTACATTATCTCTGGTGTTTTAGGATGCCAAACAATTAGTATAATAATATAATAATAATGATTTATATAATTATTCCTATGACATAAATCCATAATCCATATAGCCTATAAATGTACTGTATAAATGACAATGAATATTTCAGTATATTTTACATTGCACTATAGTATAAGAAAATTACAATACTTTTGTCCTAATTTCTTCACTTGCAAGAAATAAAACCTTAAGCTTTTATTTTGGAGAAAACACCAGATCACCATGCTGATCGCGTGAGCAAAGTGGGCACTTTTCTTTAAATCACGCAGCACAAACAGACTGCCTATATAGGCTAGGCTACTTAATTAAAGTCTTTTGCTGTTTTATAAAGGCACAAAGCCATATCACGGTTTCAATTTTAGTTTGTTGGTAAAATATAACGCTAGAGACCTTTATGTTAGGCTATACATTTTATCTCATACGTGTTGGGAAAAGGGAGAAGAGCAAGTTTGGCAAGTCAAGCACCTCACGCCCTACCCCACTGTAGATATTTAAAGGCGGGTGTCTTTTTACCAAATTTTACCAAAAAACGTTTTACTTAGTGCAAATATATACGCTCCGTTATTGAAAATGTAAAAAAGAGAAGGATTATTGTTTCTTCCACTCATTTGGGCCCCATAATGCCCATTGGATAATCCGACCCTGGGTGCTCCCCTATTGGCACTCGCCCAATCCCGTCTATGGATAATCCGGCCCTGCTTGCATATGTTTAGCGCCATTTACCGCACTGTGGAGAATATTATTATGTATAGAAGATACTGAGGTGAATCTTTATGTTGACTGTATTCAGACATATGCTGATATATTTATTTGTTTATTTCAGACTAAACCACATTTTACCACCTCTGTTTGGGCTAATGGCTGTATAATGCTGGACATGTATATTGAAACATCCTGAAGAGATAAACAGTTAAACAATATTGTGTCTCCTGTCACACTTCTTGCCGGAGTTCCATAGTGCACTAGCCTTCCACCTAACTTAAAAAAATAGTGTCCGTTACAACTGCCATCTGTGTTTTAATCTTTCTTCTGAATCCGATCTGGATGAAGTTTTTGACAAAAATGTGATTATCTCAGCTTTTTGCTCAGCGGCGCTGGCGCCACAATAAGGTCTAAACAACTTTCTTTAATGTGCTATTTGAAAAAAGCAAGAGTTGAGGAAGAAGACACGCTACTGCCTTCCTCTACCGAGTCCACCCAGCCCAGTTCTTCAGACTCATTAACCCACAAGAAGGCTTGTCAGGTGCTGGTGGCGGCCGCTTCTTGCTCCCTCTCTCACGGTCAGCCTGACGCGGGTTTACCCGCCGATCTAACTGCGATATTTTTATTTTAGCTTACTTTATTTTCGGGTGAACTGTCTTTGCACTGTTGACTAGCCTGAATAAAATAGACAGGTTATTGTCTATACTGGTTTGTCCAGCCTTTATTGAGCTCTGTTGGTTGAACATGATGATTTGCCGAATATTGCGAAATAAAGGTGTAACTGTTTTTGCAGTTTGTCAATTAATTTTTCTATCTAAGGTTTAATTATTATTTAAGTCAGTTTTTTTCTAGGAAAAACTATAGGCCCACTCACATTTTCACTGGCCCGCCCAAAATACAATTTCTGCCTACGCCACTGTTCTGGGGGCCATGGAAGTTTTTTGAAAATGATCAAAAATGCTGGCGGTGGCTGTCAACTTAAAAAAAAACGCTGGTGGGGAAAGAGTTAATAATATGGCAATGTTTATGTATTTGGAATTGGCGGACTAGATCTGCTACACATGCTGCAGAAGTACAAGTACTTGCTACAGTAATTAGATATAGGCTACATACACGTTGTTGTGAGCATGTAAGCTGCCTCATGAATAGTCATACATAAACCCCATAGTAGTTCTAGGCAGGTGGAGCTGGGGGAGGTAGAGGGTTTCAGATGAACTCCGATAATGCACTGAAGGACCAACTTACAGCAAATACTGAACCAGACTATTTAAATGTTGAGCAAGCAATTTGATTAGCAGCAGAATCAGCAGAGGCCAATCAGCTTGTGCCCTCTGGTAATGGTGAGACAGCTTGCAGATTGCATGTAAAGGACTATCAGCTTGCACAATTTAGAGTTTCATGACTGAACAAGAACAGTTGAACAACTGAACAAACAGCTTTTGTGCAACTCACCAAAAACCCAACCCATGGCCAAAGATTCAAAAACACAGAGGAAAAGAAGACATGCTCCACTGCAGGCATAGTAGTCGAACAACTGGAATACATACATCCCCCCCTGTAGGTCACAATGCAAAATTACAACTCAATTGCCTACTATTTTCAAAAGTAGTAGCTTGTAACCGTATACAGCATACAATGTTAAAGGTTTGAAAGTATGTATGTAGCAAGTTATACAAACACAAACCTCTGTAACCATGACAAGTTGGCAGAAGAAGCAAAAAACACAGAAAAGCAGAAGAAATATTTCTCGACGTCCAGCTTTGCGCAGTACCATGGGGTACAGGTCCATCACTGATGTCATGAAAACTTCCATCGCAACAAACTTTGGGGGATGCAGAACGAAAGTGCATCAGAAGATGTTCTGTATATTACATCTGTATACATAAACATAGCTTCCCAACTTAGAAAGGCTTTAACTTATCAGTATACTCATCAAACATGGGTCATGATTAAGGTTTTACACCTCTGTGTGCAGTTTTGAATTTCACCTCACCTGTGTATCTAGTCCCAGCAAAATAATCATGATGAAGAAACAAACAGACCACAACTGCGGGAAAGGCATCATAGCTACTGCCTGTGGATAAGCTATGAAAGCTAATCCTGGACCTGAAAGAAAGACAGAGATAGAATGTTTTCCTGAGTATTTAGTGTTCTAAAGCTTTACAAAATTTCAAAGAATGTTGCAGTACCTGATTCTGCCACCTCCTCAATGGGGACACCCTGCTTTTGAGCCATGAAGCCCAGAACTGAGAAGACAGCAAAGCCAGCTACAACACTGGTGCCACTGTTCAGAAGGCAAAGCCATAAGCTGTCCCTAGGGAAAACATAGATTATACGTGTGAAAATCAATAATTATGTTTTGTAGAAGAGAGAAGATGGGGCCAAACGAACCCTGAGGTCCATCACTGATAAGTTAATGCAACTTAGACACACCATACCTTTCAAGATACAATGAAGTAAGAATACTTTTGAAGTACTTAAACAAAGGTAGCAGTATACATGCAGTATAGTTCAAGAGAATCTTGAAGAAAAAGAAAGATACTGAAAAAATATCATATTATCGAACCGAACTAACCTGTAGCAGTTATTGTTATATTTATTGTAGCTGCCTAATACAGTAAGAGAGGCAGTACCCAAAGCATATGAGAAAAAGATCTGAGCTCCTGCTTCCATCCAAACCTAAATGCACAACATAATAGGAGTAAGGACTTGAAAAGGGGCCCAAGAATTGTAATATTAATGCTAATTTGATACTTTGCTTTGATTTTGCTACTTATAACAAGAAAATAACATATACTTCTTACTGGTTGTGAATGTAATTAAATAGACTATGTAAAAAACATTTCGTTATACAGTAATATCAACTGATATAGTCTATGTGTAAGGGTTATTAAGCCTGATTCCAGGAAAGGGCACATGGTGGGGTTACCTGTGGGTCAGCGAGACGGGCCGGTTCAGGGTACAGGTAAAACACAACCCCCTGCAGAGCTCCAGGAAGAGTCAACCCACGAATCAGCAACACCAGTAGCATCACGTAAGGGAATGTGGCTGTGAAATACACCACCTGAGGCACAATACAAGAAAGGTTAAAAATGCATAATAATAGTTTTACTAATTTCAATAAACAGGCAAAATACTGTACTGACATTCCATAATAATGAATGCAAAAATAATTTCTATATAAAAACTGTAAATGAAGAAGAAAATAGACAAACTTAAGAATTAAGTAAATTTTGACATTTTGTGAAATGTTTAACGTGTTAAGACAAAATTCTCTTCAATGACAGTTTTTCACACCTTGCCTGTAGATTTGACTCCTTTCCAGACACAGAAATAACATATGATCCACATTGCAATGAGACACAGAAGAATCTCCCAGTTGATTTTACCGACCTCCTCAATACCCCCAGAGAGAGTCAACACTCTGTGTCTAAAAAATTTGACAAAAGAGAGCAACTATCATGCTTTATAATTTGCTAATGTGGAATGTTCTTGCAAGATTTGATTTTATTATTATCAAATCTTATAATGTAATTTATGTTTATTTATTTACTTCCAGAACTCAGTAACTGCAGAGGTTGAATTAATCAGCGTTGTCCAGTTGAGGGTCAGATTCTTTTCAGCGAGATTTACACAATCATCTGAGACGGAGAAAGAGAAAAAAAAAAAAGAAAAAGGTTTGCAAACCCCTGGTCCAGCATATTTAGATATGATATTCAGAAGATGTTCCTTCTTGAGTGTTGTTTCAAACTATCACCTGTGTTCCAGGTGTTATCACAGCTGTCCCAAGGCAGTTGGGAGCTGAAAGAAAAGATGAGGTAGAAAAATGCCCAGGCCAGAATGATGATGTAATACATGCAGCTGTACAGCACTATCAGCTGTCCCGCATAGCCAATACCTGAAAAAAGCAAACAGAAAAACAGATCACCAGGGGCACAGTCAACACATTTCATAGGGACCATTAAATGAAGTTATTGACTCATTGAATTAAGCTATTTTTAAGTAACCAAATGAAGTAGTCTCAAAGTGATTTTATATATAAATATTTATATGTATATATGTAATAGATGTCACATTTAGAGATTGACATTAATTGAAAGCAAAGAAATTTAAATTTAGAAGAGAAAAACTATATTTTTGTAGAACACAAATATATGATTCAATAAATCTGTCACGTTTTAAGTCCAATGAAGAAGATGAGATGCAAAGGCTTGATCAAAGTGCAGCATACTTATTAAACAAAGTAAACTCAGGTAAACCGACACTAGCAAACTCAATGAAACAGCGTGCAAGGCAAAAACAATACAAGGAACAGAACAAACTGAAGGACTAATGCTTCCTTTACAAGCTATCATACATTTCTTCCTATATCTGAAGTTGTGATTCAAATTTTGACTTGAGAGGGTGTTTTTTAACTAGAAATCTTTTAACTACTTAATCAATAACCATAGTAACAAACAAAGGAAATCATAGTAAAATGAAACAAAGGAATCAGGACAAAACGATAAGCATCCTAAAAGCAGAGTGCGAATTACCCCACCATAATTTGGGGGGTACTGCTCCTTCCCTCATTTTTGAAAACACTCTTATCTGAATAATTTTATGTACCTTTATAAAAGGGCAGTTTTCCTTAATTTTATTTAATGTATGCTCTAAATTTCATTTCAAATTCTTACATTTTATTAATAGGCTACATTCAATTAAAATAATAAGACAGCCTAGCGGCCAATCAAATTAAATAATTTACATTGAAAAATTATAACTGTATTAAATGAGATTATGAGATTGTTTTAAATATTTTTTTAATAATATAAGGAATGTTGAAAAGAATGATACTTTGAAACTAAACCGCCAGTAGGAGGCGGCAGGCGGCCGTCTTAGTGAGCGATTCATTGGGCCCTATTTTAACGATCTGAAACGCAAGTGTCAAAGCGCAAAGCGCAAGTAACTTTGTGGGCGGATCCCGGCGCTGTTGCTATTTTCCCGGCGGGATAAATGCCTCTTGCGCCTGGCGCAAATCTAAAAGGGGTTGGTCTGAAGTAGCTTCATTATTCATAGGTGTGGTTTGGGCGTAACGTGAAATAAACCAATCAGAGCGTCATCTCACATTCCCTTTAAGAGCAGGCGCGCTTGTTCTAAAGCGGATTCCTATTATAACGGCGGATTTGCCAGGCGCGCGCCAGGAGCGGTTCACAGCCGAGGAGAGCAACGTTCTCGTCAGGGCCGTAAAACACAGAGAAGTGACATTGGGGATGTAGAAACCCACCCAAATTAACTTCTGTTAAACAGGCGTATGATAATTTGGGTAAATGTGTAAGCTACATGTACACTCTAAAAACTCCTGGGTTATTTCTTCAACCCATTTTCTGGGTTATTTGTGTTGGGTTAAAATTATGGGTTATTTTTTCAGAGAGTACCCATTTTCTGGGTTATAGGGCTAATATTTTGACCCAATTCCTGGGTTGTTTGAGTTTCTGGGTTATTTTTCAAAGAGTAACCCATGTTCTGGGTCCCCCCTCGGCCCCTCCCCCCTGCAGTTGTTCTGGAATTTTCTCACAACAGTCATTTGAAATAACCGACACTTCGCGCTCGATCCGTTTTGGCCTGTGCTTCCTCGATGCAACTTCGTCGTGTATTCAAGGTAAGCGAGTATTTTCAGTGTTGGTATAATGTAATATTTTCTGTGTCCATGTCCCCGTTGCTAGTTTAGCACCATTTGCTGAAAAAGTTACCATGGCTTATAGTTGCTACGTTGAGACTAGTGTTAGCTGTGGTAATTGTGGTTGTCATGTACGTTAGCTACACTATCGCGAAAACATCTAACTTGTAAAGTCAAAATAAATATGTGTTTTGAGTTTGTCAGACTAAAGAAGAAAGTGTTATTAACCACCCAGACAGTTTGAAATGATTAAAAATAACGCTAGGTTCATGAAATTAGGGTGAAATGAACAAAATGGGTGAAATGCTTTTTACACATTGTTGAGAAATACATTATGACCTATTTAATGTGTTTAGAAGAAAATTACTGAATTCACTTTAAAAGGTCTTTAAATTCTATTTTTCATAACATGTGCTGTACTTATCTCATTGTTATAATAACGGCAATAATACGGTAACGTAGCTACAGTGCAGCTAACTTAGTGGCAACGTCGCGGCTAGAGCGTAGTGATGGCCGGTTCGTGAACGAATCGTTCTTTTGAACCGGTTCTTTTAAGTGAACCGGTCGAACCAGTACACTAAATCGGACTGAATCGTTCGAAACAGTTCACGTCTTGCGTTAGTGCTGATACACAAGTTACTAAAGTTACTCACTTTCAGACATGCCTGACAGTCCCTCTGACTCGAAATAAACCAATATCCCGGAGTATATTTCACTCCAGTAAATCCAACAGTTTGAAACGTGCTGTTTTTGAGAGTGATGAGCACGAGCTGATACTGCGCATGCGCGTACTACCGAACGCACATGTACAGCGGTTATCGGATCACCAGTACAGAACCGAGAACTGTTTCTTTCGGACACGTTCGACATAATGAGAACAACTGATCGATGAGCTGAGCACGCGTGCAATTTTTTTCTGAGGGACGAAATGTACGTTTCTTAAGTATTTATTTAGTTGAACATCAGTAAGTGTAATAAAAAAAAACATGTTGGAAACATGTTTATCACATTATTTTAAAGTTTGGAAACACAATGAATGGATTGTAAAACTGTCAAACTAAACATTTATTAAAATAATATTTTCAGGAACTGCTCATTTAATTTCTAAGTAAGTTGATATAAATATTTGATGTAAACTCTTGCAAAAGTTTTAATGGTGCACACTGCACAGTACTGCTTAGTAAATGTTTATAATGTGTTAAAACATAACGTATTAAACATATTGGAGAAGAAAGACATGCATCGATTTTTTTAGTTTTGTCGACTGTATATTCAGGTTTCAGCAGTTCTCAGCTCAGCACACAGCCTATGCTACGGTTCTGGAGTCAAGAACTGGTTGTTGCAGTTCTTGAATCACCAGTACAGAACCGAGAACTGTTTCTTTCGGACACGTTCAAAACGGAGAACCGATGAGCTGGAGATACTGAGCATGCGTGATAGCACCGTCTCTAAACAGAACTTTCTTTCAGCCAACTGATGATGTGCTGATGAGCACGCAGCACGGGTGAACCGAGGACTTAAATGAGGGGCCGAATTCGGCGAAATGTAAGTTTATTACAAATAAAATGATGAAGACCACTTATGCACTTTATATATTTAAGACATGTTAAACATCCGCGTTTGCACATCGCCTGTAGGCTACAGGGTTCGTTTGCAAAATGTAAATGTAAGAAACTTATCCAAGAGGATTATTACGATGAGTACTATTATTTAAGTGAAGTTATGATTACAAATGCCTTTAATTTAAAGTATTTTTATCCGCCGGGATGATATAATTGACGTCATTACGCGAGGACGTAAAAGAACTGGTGAACCGGTTTTTTGAACCGGTTCATTGAAACGAACTGTCCGAAAGAACCGGTTCGCGGAAAAGAACCGAACTTCCCATCACTACTAGAGCGACAACACAATCGTTGAGTTATTTTTACCAGCTGCGCCGTGCTTATCATATTATACAGTGCTCTACTGGCTGAAGTAGTGAGAGTTAAAACCTGTTAAACTTTGCAAGTGTGCCGCGCACTGAAGCGTTTTTTGGTTAAATAGTTCAAAGTTACTATAAGATTTAATGTTATTACCGTGACAAACTATACATCATATGACTCAAGTTTCAGTATTTGACCACTATTGTATTCTGATAAACTTATATTGACAGTTATGTCTTAATTTGTGTCAGAAGTTATTAAAAATATAGTCGATAACTTTAATATGAATTATGATCGTCAGCCGCTCTCATTGAAAAAAAAAAAAATCCTGTGCTGTCGTCATGACAGCTTGACAAAACAACGTGCCTCAGGGCTTTTAGCTAAACAATTTGCAGATTTGGAGAAATATTGATAGATTCTCATAGGTTTACATCAGAGTTCTATAGACAGGAATAATATTTATTGAATTTATACCCAAATGTGTCGATGTAATAATTATGAGCACTGGATACTCTGATGCTGTGTTTTCAATCCATAAGAGCAGCCTGAGGGCGCCCTATGCACATGTAGTCCATATATGTTACACACTAAGAAGTCATAATCATGTGACATTCCAGGACGTCCCTGACATAAACAAAGCTAACAGAGATCGCTGTAACATGCATATAAAGATGTTGCGAAGACAATAAACATGATTGCAATGATATTTGATTGACCTGTGTTCTTCGAGCCATGCCAGGTATTTTCATAATAATAGATTATATTTATAATGTAATGCTAATGGATATAGACTTTATCATCGTGCAGAATACTATAAAATAATATATTGTTTGTCTGATTTTTTTATCTGAAGCCAAATCAGATCACAGAAGGTTATTTAAAACAGCCAGTCGTTAGTAATTATAATGCAGACAAAAGAAAAGCATATTTTATGCTTTTAGTACAAAGGGTTCATGAACTGTATCTGTTTCAGTTTGGGTATGCCATTTCTGGGGATTTTTCAAAAGTGGGGTTTGCAGCCTAACAGATTAAAGAAGCGGGTCAAGTCTTCGAATTGTTGCTAACCTCTATATTACTATGTTTTCTCCAGGTCATTTTAAATGGACAGCTTTGTCGCTGATATGCTAACTGAGGGGCGGCTGTCTGAGCTGATAGAGAATTTTAGAGGTGAGCATTTTACTCTTACTGCCCTTATATCATCTCTCTATACCTAAAAAAATGTCTTTAATTGGGCTTAAATGTGTCGGTGCAAGATTCTGTGAAAGTCACAACTTCTTTGACAGTGGAGTATGCATATCTATATAACCCTTATAGTTAAAAAAAAATACTTGTGCCTTGTCTTTAAGCTGTTATGCATAAGAATAGGCCAGATATTCACCATTAATGTCATTACTCTTGTTAATGAAAGAAAAGATGGACAGTAGTATAGACTGTCATTCACACTAAATGGGTAATGCTGCAAAATTACCACATTAGTTAACTAGGAAATTGGGCCACGTTAAAAAACAACAACACAACATTCCCTTAAAAGTGATTATTTTTTTAGCTTTATAATCAAAGAGTGTCTGGTGAGTGGTTCACAATTGTCTCGACTTATTAATAATAATACTCATGTTGTCTTGTTTTCTGTCTTTCAGATGAAGACATCTCCATAGATGAGGAGGCATTTCTTCTCTTAGACAAGGACACTATCAAAAATCTTGTCCCCAAAGTTTGTCCCAGGCTTAAATCCCTGAAGCTCTCCAGAGACACAACCAATGTTTGAAGACTTTAAAGGAGAATTACGGAGAAAAATTAACCTAGAGGTAATTAACACATGGTTACCGAGTCGACCATTCTTTGGGATTTGTTTTCATGATAATCGAATGTAAAGAGTATTATCTCTAAAAACTGATTAGCTTATAACGCTAGTATATGGGGCATTGAATACAAGTAAAAAGAAATCGTTAGTTAATACCACTAACAAGGCTCAAAATAGCCTCACACTAACATGGTAGCATAATGAGGGTCCCTACATGCAAACTGAAGCATTGAGAACTTTGTAAGTGTACAGACAGTTTAATAAGAAGATACTTTATAAAGACAGTACATTACACGTATACAGGCAGGAGCCATCTTTGGAAAACAGTCTCGACCAGTCGAGCCACGAACGCCGTGCTAAGACAGCTGAACTGTGACTTAAACCTATAGACCAGCTCACGTAGCACGGCGTTCGTGGCTCGACTGGTCGAGACTGTTTTCCAAAGATGGCTCCTGCCTGTACGCGTAATGTACTGTCTTTATAAAGTATCTTCTTTTTAAACTGTCTGTACACTTACACAGTTCTCAATGCTTCGGTTTGCATGTAGGGACCCTCATTATGCTACCATGTTAGTGTGAGGCTATTTTGAGCCTTGTTAGTGGTATTAACTAACGATTTCTTTTTACTTGTATTCGATGCCCCATATACTAGCGTTATAAGCTAATCAGTTTTTAGAGATAAAACTCTTTACATTCGATTATCATGAAAACAAATCCCAGAGAACGGTCGACTCGGTAACCATGTGTTATTAACCCCTAGGTTAATTTTTTCGCCGGAATTGTCCTTTAAAGGACAAGTTCGGTATTTTACACTTAAAGCCCTGTTTTCAGATCTTTTCTGATGAAATAGAACGGTTAAGATTGAAATTTGGACACATGCTGCTGGCCCGAGAATTTTTGGTTTCTGTGGTAGCACCCCCCCACCTCCACAATGGCTGCATAGGTGCACTGGAACAGTCCTACGATTAACTACGATAAAACCTGTTGGAAAGCATCTTTTGCAGCGATTTTTGTGTGCGCATATCAGTGAACACCCCGGACCACTCGGTGAGTTTAACGTCTTTGTAAACGAAAGTTTAATGTGTTTTAGGAAGGATTGTTCCAGTGCACCTATGCAGCCATTGTGGAGGTGGGGGGGGGGGGTGCTACCACAGAAACCGGAAATTCTCGGGCCAGCAGCATGTGTCCAACTTTCAATCTTAACCGTTTTATTTCATCAGAAACTCTGACAACAGGGCTTTAAGTGTAAAATACTGAACTTGTCCTTTAAGCCTTAGGTTCAATCAAGTTATTGAATGTTGTCAAATGTTTTGAGAGTTGTTTATTTTTCTATTTTTTCTTTCTAATATTGTTATTACAGTCTGACCTAAAATAAATAGGAAAATAAAGATGTCCAAGTGTGTGTGTGTTTTTTTATATATATATATATATAGTTTAATTTAATGCAATAAAAATGTAAAAGTGCTTGAAGTGTGTAATATAATTTAAAACAAAGTTTTATTTTCTGAAATAAGGCATACTGGCATAGTAACCCAAGTTAGGTTATTTCTGACCCAACTCCTGGGTTAAAAAGGGACCAACTAATTTCTGGGTTATTTAAACCCAGATATTGGGGTTGTTCTTTTGACCCAGAAGTTGGGTTATATTAACTACAGTGTTGGGTTTTTTTAACCCAAAATTTTGGGTCAGGTATTTAACCCAGAAGTTGGGTCAAAAAGAATAACCCAATTTTCTGGGTTGAAATAACCCATAAATTAGTTGGTCCCTTTTTAACCCAGGAGTTGGGTCAAAAATAACCCATTATGGGTTATTTTTGACCCAGGAGTTTTTAGTGTGTATGCTTTTATAATAAATTGCCTATCTATCTATCTATCTATCTATCTATCTATCTATCTATCTATCTATCTATCTATCTATCTATCTATCTATCTATCTATCTATCGTAATAATGTATGATTTGCAAAAATGAAAACTGCTGCTTAGATGAGAGAATCAAAGTGTATGCGCGTTGTGCACACGCTACATTGATTATGGCCAAGCATGCGCCCTTAAAATAGCATAATGAACAACGCGCAACGCGCCACTGACTTTAGAATATTTTTTTCTGGTCAGTGGCGCATTTGTTACATAGAACAGCAAAATAGCATGAGGGAAAGTTTGCGCCAGAACACGCCTCCTTTTTGCGCTGAACCGCCCCGGGGAGCGCAAGTGTATTTCTTAGTTAACCGACGTGTGTCTGTGGAGGGAAAAGCCCGCTTTGCGTGGGTGCAAAATAGGAATGATACATGCGTCAGTGTACAAAGTCATTTGCGCCGAGTGCAAGATAGGGCCCATTGAGTCATTCATTTAATCAAAACGTTCAAACGGCTGATTTATTCAGAATGAGGCGGTTTAATAATGGGTAATTGAATCTTTGACTCGAGCGATTAGTTCAAAACGCTGAATTATTCAGTAATGAATCATGGATGAGTGTTGCTCTGAGATGCGCTGTGGTTCTGTTGTTTGGAACTATTTTCGCAGCTGAAACAGAACAAAAACAGTCAT
This sequence comes from Rhinichthys klamathensis goyatoka, assembly GCF_029890125.1. Classification (NCBI taxonomy): domain Eukaryota; kingdom Metazoa; phylum Chordata; class Actinopteri; order Cypriniformes; family Leuciscidae; genus Rhinichthys; species Rhinichthys klamathensis. Next base: position 355,083 of record NW_026606575.1, on the reverse strand, counting down.
TGCGTCTAAAAATGTAAGTAACTTAATTTGAACTATTTTACTTGTTTATCGAACTGTTATGAAATCAATATCTCGGTTTCAATCGTGATGGCATTCAGGAAAACAGCACTCTGGTCGTGTGTAGCCTATATATTGTTTCTTAACTATAAATTAATGTTATAAATAACTGCGCGAGCCGCAACAGCGCAACTTTGTCCGTACATTAGCAGGAGCACAACAACAACAACTCACTCGGCTAGCTGCCCTTCTCTATCTCCACGGTGGTTAAAAATGATACGGTCCACAATAGGGGTGTTCGCTGAAATCGCTTTACATTAAAATGTTCCTACAGTGAAAATAGGAGTTGACTTGTATTGTAACTGTAATTATATTTTTTCACAATATCAGAAAAATATCTGACCCCCCCAAAACTGATATTTCTGTCACTTTGGGGGGTACTGGGTCTTCATTGGGGGGTATAGTACCCCCCAGTACCCCCTGTAATTCGCACTATGCCTAAAAGTCCTCGAAAATGAAATCAAACGCATCAAACAAAGTATAAAGTGACAAAATCGGACAGTCTGTGTTTTCCCTTTTTTTCAATATATTTTCTTTCGACACAAGGCAAAATCTTACTTAATGTAGGTCAATATTATTTATTTATTTTTTGTCTTTTACCAACTTCAACATAAACAAAAGCTGAATAAGTTATAATTATAACATAAGTAGATGGTAAAACTAAAACTATACTTAAAGACAAAAGACTTCAAAAGACCTTAATGTTTACTAATTTGTATTTTAAATAATATATTTAATGTTTTCTGTTATGCACAAAAAAACCCTAAAATAAATAAATAAAACTCACAATAATTTCTGCAGTCAGTAAACCTAGCCATGTATTCTACACATAAACAGAGGTATGAAGAGAAAATACTTAATACTTAAATTCTTTTTATTTGCTTAAGGTTCTAACCAGAAACCATGATTTTCAAATAGACAAATATAAAAATGCACTTCAGTATGCAAAATTTCACCTTCTTTTATAAAACGATTCCAGGGGCAGCCATAGAAAAATAATAATAATAATAATGTTGACTCAATTGGTACACTGCCTTCAGAAAATTTAAGTGTTGCTTGCCTGTGCAAATCCCACCTGCACAAAGAATGCAGATAAAATGAATTTAAAATTGTTTAAATATTTTGACTCACCTTCAGCCAGTGGACAGAGACGATGCCAACATGTAATGCCCCCTTCCTGTGTGTACTGTCCCATAGCCGTCTCTAGCAGGAACAGTGGCACCCCACAGGTAATCACAAACACCAGGTAGGGTATTAGGAACGCCCCTGAACACATCAGTACAATAAAACATTATTAAAATGCCAGAAAGGTAAAGTAGATCATTCATATTTGTAACCACTAAAATAATGAAATTTCAAATTTTTCATTTGTGTATTTAAGCTGCCTCATACCTCCTCCATTCCTGTAGCAGAGGTAAGGAAACCTCCAGACGTTACCCAGACCAATCACAATCCCTGCCACAGCCAGAAGAAACTCTGCTTTGCTGCCCCAGTGCCCTCGCTCCTCTATTTGTCCTTTGATTCTGGTCATACTGTCACACCGTTTTGACCAGGTTACTCTGATCCTGCTGTCCAGACTGCTGTAATTTAACAGTGAGTTTGTTCTAAATTCTACTTAGCTATTCATTTATTAAAATGTATCAAGCTATTCATTGACTGATCCTCACCAGATGAAATGACAACCAAAGTACAAAATAATGGAGCGAGTCTAAAGCAGATGGCGTTCATCATGATATATGATATACCTCGGTCAAAATTTGTATTTCAAATTCTTTAGTTTTGAAGAAAATTGTTATAATATGCAAAACCTTTATCATTCAGTCTGTGAAATGTTGCAAAACCACTTGATCCTATGCAAAGTCCCCATCACCCCCTCAGTTCACAAGAACAAACTTAATATATCATATATTATAAAAAGGCAACTCATATTTTTAGTTTGAAAATACTGTATTGAGCAAAACTTGTTTTATTCACCCCTTTTGATATTATGGTTATTTCCTCTCTTTTGTCCTTTGGAAGTAGGTTTCAGATCCGATTCAACTATCTCAATTTAGTTTAAGATTCCTCAAACTGTGATACTTTTCCACCATCATGTAAAAAAATAAAATAATAATCTTAATATCTCATGACTGAGGCTTTTGAAGGGCAGTCCTAAATGAGAAAAAAAGCTTTAAAAAAAGAAGACTATTTACACATCACTATCCTGCCTCTTATTAGATTGTGTTGCCTTCTTGAGCATTAGTGAATGTTTGCATTTTTTTAAATAGTTGTGCATGAGTCCCTTTAATTGACTTAATTCTGTCACAATCTAAGAGCACTGTGTCAGGGTGTGGTGCAGAAGAAGATGAGTCCAAAAGTTACCATTATATAACTTAAAGGGATAGTTCACTTTGAAATACATTTTTGGTATGTTTTAGCTTACCTCAAGGGCATCCAAGATGTAGGTGTCTTTGTTTCCGCAGTAGTTTCAATTTTGATATTTTTAGGTCAAACCGTTCTTGTCTGTCAGTCATATAATGCAGGTCTATGGTCACCACCTCAAAGAGCATGCACAGATAAGTCGAAAATTAAACATGATTTAATGACTCGTAAATGTAAGTACACATTGATGGCCTAAGACACGAAACGAGCGGTTTGTGTGAGAAAACGAACAGTATTTATATTGTTTTTACCTCTTGTAACTAGTGTTGTTTTTGGCGGCCTGTTTTAATTTTAGTTTTAGTCTAGTCTTTGTGTCAAGCTGTCATTTTAGTTTTTATTAGTTTTAGTCACGTTTATACTCTTTTTAGTCTAGTCTAGTTTTATTCGACGAAAACTGATGACATTTCAGTCTAGTTTTAGTCGACGAAAACTGATGACATTTTAGTCTAGTTTTAGTCGACGAAAACTGATGACATTTTAGTCTAGTTTTAGTCGACGAAAGACATAGTCTAGTTTTAGTCAATGAAAATTGTATTTTAGTCTCTTTTTAGTATTGCAATTCTATTTGTAACCGTGCTACCCTCTAAATATGAGCTAACACTATGCTAGGTTCGGAAGGAGCTAAGTGATATAAACTGTACCCATAAAAGGAAGTATCAGACCAGGTAAGTTGTAACCAGTAACTTTTACTCACATTACGTTGCAAGTAACAATTGAAACACAATTACATAGCATACATGAAAAATAAAAAATTGGGCCCTTTGAAAATAAATGAGTCTTTGTTTTTTTTTCTTTTGTAGTTGTTAAAGTCTGTCTTTAGTCAATAGTAAATTAGTCAATCCACTGTCAATAGTTCTCTGTTAAAGTGTGTGTCACCAGTTCTGTGACAGTTTGCTTGTTTAAGAAGAAAGTTGGCACTTTTGGATGAAGTGTGTGTACCAGCTCAGGCGACTGATACTTTCCTACCAGTTCCTACCAAGTGTTCGATGAGTTGGTCTGCGTCTCTTCAAGATCACATTGGGAGGCTCGCCATCGATACAAAGGGATCTTCCAAGTAGTTCTCTCTCTGTCCATAAGACCTGACCGAGACAAATAGAGGTGGAAAATGGGATTTTTTTCCAAACTCCCGGTTGCTTCTCCTTATCCTGTCTTCAGTGTTGGTTCTTTAGCTTGCTAATACACTCACTTTTATCACTCTGTTAACTTTAAATCTGTTAATTTCCTCTTTTCTCTTGTCACCATCAAGTTTGTTCGTCGTCTCTCTCTTTCTCACATACACACGCGCAGGTTCTCTCCGGATCACGCAGTTGCGTCGTGACCTGTCAATCATGTTCAGCTGGGGGAGGAACTATCACTCCTGATTGGCTAATTTCCCTAAAGGTGTATTATGCTATTTTAATACATTTTTTAATTCTCTTAACCCTGTATTGTCACTGGGTTACCCCCCCCCCCCCCCCCCCCCCCCCTTAACTGACATGAGTCCCTTCATGTCCTCTTTTCCACCAAATGATTACTTTCAAACGTTTCAACTAAAGCTCGATTGAATCCTTCTAGAATGGTCTGGGCAAAATAAATCAAGGGACTGCCAAGATGAGGGTATGTAAATTTCCCAGGTGCTCTTCTGGAACGTTCTGACCTACGAGGTTGTTCACTGGCTGTCTCATTGATGTCATTGTCTGTTTCAACAGTAGAACTCGGGTCACTGGTTGTAACTGTCTGGGGGCCATTCTTTTGAGACTGACATTGTGAATCCTCTCTTCCCATTGCAAGTTGCTCATGTAGGTACTCATCTGGATGTTGTACTGATGGTTCCTTTTCCATTTGGGGTGTGTTGATTTCATTTACGGTCTCTGTTTCCCTAGCTCCATCCATTTTTCCAGTTCTTCCCTCAGGTTCAACTCCAACAAGTACGTTTTTCTCAAGTTCAACTGCAACTGGTAAGTTTTTCTCAAGTTCAACTGCAACATGTAAGTTTTCCTCAAGTTCCAAATCCATGGGATTAGGGCTGTTTCCAGCAGAGGACATGTCAGGTAAGGTTCCAGGTAAGGTTTGTTGTTCCATGTCAGGTAGGGTTTCAGAATCAACAGGTAAGTATTCAGCTCCAGCAGGTGTGCTTCTTCTGCGAGCTACCTCACCATTTTCCTTAAGCATATCCAAAACCTTAAACAGTTTTGTCTCTACCTCCGAGACTTTGATGGGGTAGAATTGAGATTCAATATCATCATCATCTGAACTAATAAGTTGTTCACTTGGTTGGGGAAGTGTCTGCCTTGTTCTGAGCCTACGTGCTGGTTTTGGCTCGACTACCTCTTCCTCTTCTTTGGAAAGAAAACCACAAGGTAAGAGCAGATCACGATGTAATGTGCGTGTTGGCCCATCCTGACCTTCAGGACACACTACATAGACAGGTAAGTCTCCTGGGGCCCGTTTCAATAAGGAGGTTCAACCAACTCTGAGTAAAAACTTGAACTCTGAGTTGACTTACCCTGAGATGGGAAACTCTAAGTTTTCGGTTACAGAACAGCTGAAATGAGTAAGTTCAATCAACTCTAAGTTGACTGACTCTGAGTTAAGCGCGTGCACCACAACTATAAAAAGCCATTATCAATGGAGCGCAGATATTATGAGTCACCATGGTAACAGCGCCAGACAAAAAGAGGTCTGCATATTTCTCACCAGCAGTGTGCAAAAAAAAAAGTTTTAAGTAACACGGCAGCAGCGGCGATCGAGAGAGTTAGTTTGGGAGAAAATAGTTGCTCGAATCAATGCGTAAGTTTACATTTGAATTACTGTTATACAGTGTTGGGTGTAATTACCAAGTAATCTTAATACTGTCATTTAGTTAAAGGGATTACTCCTAATTCTTCTGTAATATAAAGTAAAATATGATGTCATTGCATTAAATACTGCATAGACTATAGAACAATTCTGTTTAAAACTAGGGCTGGGCGGTATGACGGTATATATCGTTACCGCGGTAGAAAATGTCAACCGTAACAGATTTTTTTATTCCGTGTATACCGCGAAATGCAAATAAGTAGGCGTGGTTTACTTGCGTGCAGCGCGCGTGAGACTGAGCGAGACGCTGCACATGAGACTGATCAAGAAGCTGCGGGTTTGCACATTTGAAACATGGAGAAAGATGAACAAGCACATGATAAGGAGGACCCACACAGCAATCCCGAGCAGGAGGAGGAGGATCTTGTTATTAAAAGAGGTGCGACATCTGTGGTGTGGACATGGTTTGGGTTTGCAAAATCTGACAAAGACCAGAAAAACGTGATTTGCAAACTAAGTAGAGCTAATGTGCTCACTAGCAGCGCTAGCACAAGTAATTTGTTTTATCACCTCAAAATGAAACACGCACGTGAATTTCATGAAAGCCAAAAAATGCGCCAAACATCAAGCGGTCCGTCAACCTCCGATGCTAAAACCAAAACAATGCAATCACCTCAGATTCAAACTAGTTTAGCCGAATCTTTTACTAAAGGCATCGCGTATGAAAAAAGCTCAAAGAGATGGAAAGAAATAACACAGGCCATTACGATGTATATCTGTAAAGACATGGCACCAGTTTACACTGTGGAAAAGAAGGGGTTTCGAGACTTGATCAAAACCCTTGATCCGAGATATGTGATACCGAGCCGCAAGCACTTTAGCGAAGTTGAGTTGCCACGATTGTACAGAGAATGCCGAGGGAAACTTGAACAGGAGCTTGCCAATGTTTTATACTTCGCAATTACAACCGATTTGTGGACGAGCCGAACTACACAGCCGTATATGAGCTTAACAATCCACTTCATCAATGACTGGACATTGTGGAGTAGATGTCTGCAGACTTCATACTTTCCAGAAGATCACACTGGAGAGATGATCGCGCAAAGCTTAAAGGAAGCGCTTCAGTCATGGGGATTGCGAGAGGAGCGTCAACTCTGTGTCACCACTGATAATGCCACAAACAACATCAAAGCGCTGCAACTAAATGACTGGACGAGCAGTGTTTTGGCCACCGTCTTCATTTAGCCATTGGTAAGTGTATATTAAAAATTACATTTCTAATAATAATAATAAATAAATAATTATTTATAAATATCTTTAACTTTACATTCATTATCTCTACATATTGTTCCTAATTATATAACTATAATGTTATTCATGTTGTTTATCTTGTTAATTAATCTCAATTATAGAGAGAATTATTTTTTAAAATATTTTATTTAAACTGTGATTGTCATCTAATAATACTACAGCATGATTATACATACACCTTTTCCAATGTATCTATCTAAATAGAGAGAGGTGTGAAGGTGCCCCAGGTTGATCGTGCAGTTGGGGTCTGCAAGAGAGTCGTGTGTGCCTTCTCAAATACTTGGAAAAGACAGCGTGAACTGGCCGTTGCTCAGGCACAACTAGGCTTGCCTGCTCATAAACTCATCACTGAGACTCCAACCAGATGGGCCTCCAGGCAACAAATGATCGAAAGGGTCATAGAGCAGGAGAAAGCTCTAACACAAGTCCTGCAAGCTGACAAAAAGACCAGACATTTAGTTCTAACATGGCAGGACATGGATGTTCTTGAATCTGTGAATAAAGCATTAAGCCCTCTTGTGGAGTTCACAGATGCCTTGTCTGGGGAACAGTACGTGAGTGTTTCATACGTCAAACCTGTGCTTCATCTTTTCAATGAGCAGGTTCTTAAGCCACAGGATGATGATACCCAGCTCACCAAGGACATCAAGGTGCGGATTCTTGACTATTTGAATGAGAAATATGCAGACCAATCCACCCAGGAGCTGCTTGACATGGCTTCCCTTCTCGACCCTCGTTTTAAAACCACATACATAGAAACAGAGAGAGTGGACTACATGAAGGCCAGAGCTGCAGCAGAGATGGAGAGTCTTGCAGCTGAACAAAGAAAGTCTGCAGAGGGAGTGTCATTGCCACCAGTCGAAGCTGCTGAAGAAATTCCTGCTAAGAAAAAGAAGAAGAGTTTGGGCAGCTTCTTCCAAATAAAATCACGTAAATGCCAAGCTGTCCCTCCGTCAGAGAGAGAGTCCATTGAAATGGAGCTTAACAGCTATTTACAGACAGTTGAAGTTGATGGTGAGACAAACCCGCTGGAATGGTGGAAACAGCACGAGGCCAATTTTCCACGAGTGGCCAGACTGGCAAAAAAATATCTCTGCATCCCTGCCACAAGTTCCCCATCTGAGCGGGCTTTCAGCACAAGTGGGAATATTATCACATGCCGCAGATCAGCACTAAAACCTGAGATGGTTGACCAGCTTGTTTTCCTTGCTCACAATTTGTAATTGTTTTGATTGAGATTTTAATGTCTTGCAATTGTTTTGGTACAAATTACAAATTGTGAGCAAGTAAAAATATTTTATTTCTTTTTTCCTTATTTATTGAAGTGTTTATTTATTTTATATTTTTTGCTGCAAAAAGATTTTACATTTTTGTACTTTCAGCAAGAATTGATTACTTTGTTTTAATATTTTATTAAAACAATAAAATATATTGGGGGATATAGTTTTTCTTCAAGTCATATTTATATTGTCTGTGGTATTTTTTCCCCCTGTTACTCAAGTGTAATTTATTTTATAGCTGTTAGAAGATTACTCGAGGAAAGTTATAATAATTAGGTCTGTCCACATCAAACTGTGTAATGTGGAATACTTTGAAATGTGTTAAATTAAGGTTCATCTCAATGTTGAGTTTCTTTCATTTACTATATTTATCAAGTTCCAAAATAAAAGAAAAAGTAATCAAACAAGGTGAAGTACTTTTCATTTGTAAAGTATTTAAGTGTACTTAATATATAAAGCCCTATTTGTTGAATTTCCAGAAAAACAACAAATAAATAACTATATCGTGATATATATCGTTACCGTGAAATAAAATCACTCATACCGTGAAATAGAATTTTGGTCATACCGCCCACCCCTATTTAAACAATAGTGGATTTAACACAAAATTTTTAAAAGGTATATTTTTAATGTAACCTTCACTATACACACTTTGTTAAATTCAAGAATAATTCATGCAATTGTATATTGTTAATTTGAAAGCATTAAAAGTGCAGTTTTGTCTCTCTTTGTATTGTTCAAGTGGTTGAGGTTGATATGGGATTTAGAAAGTAATAAGTAGACCAATACTTTCTAGAGATATTAATTATTACATTAATCTAATTACACTGTTGAAGATGTCATTTGTAGTTAGTAATTAATAACTATTTTAGAGTAACTTTTACCCAACTGTTATAATATCTGAGGTGAAACTGGAAGAACAGTATGTTATTCAACCTAATTTTAATTTTAATGTTGGTGCAATCCTGCAGGCATTAAAAGAACATGGCAGCAGCTGAAAATGAAATATAAAACGCAATTCAATCAGGTAAGGCTTGAGCATATCATGGATGTAGGGTACCTGACTTTACAAACATTTGACATATTAAATAACTAAATAGCATCCAGTGTTTAGCAGTGCAAAAGCATTTTTGACATAGGTCTAATTAACACAATTCAATTTTCATTCTCATTTGACTTCTACTCAGCCAACAGAAAGAAGGAAGAGGCTCACAAAGATGGAGATGAAGATGCAGGGGATATGAAGATGGAGATGCAGAGAAGATGGAGATGAAGATGCAGAGGAGATGGAGATGGAGATGAAGATGCAGAGGAGATGCAGAGGATATGAAGATGGACATGCAGAGAAGATGGAGATGAAGATGCAGAGGATATGGAGATGCAGAGAAGATGGAGATGAAGATGAAGATGCAGAGAAGATGGAGATGAAGATGCAGAGAAGATGGAGATGAAGATGCAGAGAAGATGGAGATGAAGATGCAGAGGAGATGGAGATGCAGAGGAGATGGAGATGAAGATGCAGAGGAGATGGAGATGGAGATGCAGAGGAGATGGAGATGAAGATGCAGAGGAGATAGAGATGGAGATGCAGAGGAGATGGAGAGGAGATGGAGAGAAGATGGAGATGCAGAGGAGATGGAGATGCAGAGGAGATGGAGATGGAGATGCAGAGGAGATGGAGAGGAGATGGAGAGGAGATGGAGATGGAGATGGAGATGCAGAGGAGATGGAGATGGCCCTGAGCCTGATTGCTGGAAGGCCAATGGCTGAGGGAATTCCTGGAGGGGCTTCATCAGAGCCAGTCACTCCCGAAGATTCAAGTGCCTTCATAAAATGTATAAGAGGTCTACATATGTGTTATTTTTTATATAGGCTGTTTTTGATATTTCCATATATTTAACTTTGGGTTAGGTTTTTTGTTGCTCCCAACCGATTCTGATGGTAATATCTGTCTTTTGGAGCCTCATGTCCCAACAGAACCCAAGACAGTTGTAAGTAGCCTACTCAATACACCAGAAATTATGACAAATAGTATTATAAAATGTGCTCAATCAAATGCTCATCTTCACAGGACGATCGGGATGAAGAAACAGTTTCTGCTGCCACAGAGAGGCCTACTAGGAAACGTTAATATTGTCTACACATCAAACAATCTACACATTCAAATTTCTTCACATTGTTTATGTAGAGTAGCCTATAGAATCTAAGTTTAATTCTAAGTATAAACGGATATTCTTATCTCTCCCCCTGTCCCCAGATTTTCAGTGAATGCCACAGTTTAATTCTGTAGAATGTGTTTAGAACTACATGATGTAACTCTAATCTACTGTATTTTCAGTTGCCAGTTAAGAAGTTATATTGACTTCATCTTATTAAAAAAATTGGAGAAAAAAAAACAGCAATGAATAAATGTACCGAAAGAATGAATGAGGTGTTTAAACACCGCTTCCTCTTTAAAAAGGGGAGGAGACCGAAATAAACTCTGGGTTTACGGAAGTAAACCTGCTCCCGACCAGGTTAGGTTCACAGAGTAAGTTACCATGGTAACTGACTCTGAGTATAAGTTACCTCTCTTTCAGAAACGGGCTTGACTTACCCTGCTTTCTCAGGTTTGACTTACCTCCCATTCTGAAACAGAAAACCCTGAGTTTCCCTCATTTCAGGGTTAACATACTCAGAGTTTTCACTTAACCTCCTTTCTGAAACAGGCCCCTGCTCTCTTTTGCACAATATAAACGTTTGACTCCCACCGGTCAGCGAGTTTGTGCTTTTGGCGAAGGTGAAGATTTCGCACAAGAAGTCTGTCTCCTGCCTCAAGTGTGGATTCTCTTACTCGCACATCAAACCTCTGTTTGTTCTTATCAGCCACTTTTTTTTGCGCTTTTAGTTGCAAGCTGAAAATTTTCCCTCAATTGGGACTTGAGATTTTTCACATACTGTGAATGTGAAGTAGATGAACTGTCTTTGACTGGTAAACCAAATGCGATGTCTATCGGCAATCTGGGCTGCCGCCCAAACATCAGTTCATAGGGTGATAACCCTGTGGCATCGTTTCTCGTGCAATTGTATGCATGAGCGAGTGGTTTGACATGCTCACGCCACTTCATCTTCTCCTTTTCCCGCAAAGTTCCCAGCATGCTCAGTAATGTGCGATTAAATCGCTCTACTGGGTTTCCTCTGGGATGATATGGAGTTGTCCTCACTTTACGGATGCCGGCCAAAGCACAGAGCTCTTTGATGGTTTGCGACTCGAAATCGCGCCCCTGATCGCTATGGAGACGTTCTGGGAACCCATAGTGAATGAGGAATTGCTCCTATAGACATTTGGCGACTGTGCTGGCTTTTTGATCTTTTGTTGGAATAGCTACAGCATACCGTGTAAAGTGGTCGGTGATGACCAGGAAATCTTTGGTGTTATGGCTATCCGGTTCCAAAGACAAAAAGTCCATGCAAACCAGTTCCATTGGCCTGCTGGTTTGGATATTGACCACAGGTGCAGCTTTCTCTGGCTGACTTTTCCTCTTGACACATCTCTCACAGGTCTTGATCTTTGTCTCGACATCAGAGGTCATTTTCGGCCAATAGAACCTTGACCTAACCAGCTCAAGAGTACGTTCAATACCCATGTGTCCCATCTGGTTATGAAGACTGGTAAGTACTGATGACCTTGACACATGTGGCAGAACAAGTTGGCAAACTGATCTATTGTCACACTGCCGTCTCCTGTACAACAGGTCATCCTTCAATTCAAGACGACTCATCTCCCTGAGCATCAGCTGAAACTCTGGGGACTCAGACTTGCGACTGGTAGGTACCGGTTCTTGGGACTGAATTAATTTTATGATGTTACTGATAACTGGGTCTGCTCTTTGTAGTGTTGCAAGCTCATCTGTGCTATACTCTGAGACTGTAGAAAGACCATGGAATCCCTCCTCCTCAAACTCAGTAGGAATGGTCTCTGAGTGGATGGTGAGAGACTCTACTAAGCAAGGAGTAGTGGAGTCTTCCTTACCACAAGCAACAATATGGCTCTGGCAGGCCGCTCTGACCGTTTCTGTAAAGCAGAAATCATCGCTCTCAGGATTCAGATGATGAGAAGTGAACTCATGTATCCTCTGACTTTCGCCTTGAGACTGATTGTCATTTATTAAGTTACCATGAGGCCTCCTTGACAACCCGTCAGCATCCTGGTTCTGCTTGCCTGCCCGATATGTGATGTCAAACGTAAAAGTGGACAGTGAAGCTAACCAGCGATAGCTAGTAGCATCCAGTTTAGCAGTGGTAAGTATATACCTCAGCGGATTATTGTCAGTGACAACTTTAAAGTAGTTACCGTACAAGTAATCGTGGATTTTTTTTGTGATAGCCCACTTTAAGGCTAAAACTTCCAACTTGTGCGCTGGATATCTTGCCTCACTGTGTGATAACCCTCTACTTGCGTAGGCAATAACACGGCTCTGTCCATCCTGTTCCTGATACAATGCCGCTCCGAGTCCAGTCGTACTGGCATCTGTGTGGAGGGTATATGGTAACTTAGGATTTGCAAATCCTAGCACAGGGGACGATGTGAGCTTGTCGATGATGTTCTGGAAAGCCTGCTGGCAAGCAGAGGTCCATCTTTCAGCAAAAGGCTCCTTGGGGTGGAAGTATTTGCCAGGTGTTTGGGTTGGCTTGCTGCTTCTTTGTGTTGGTGGATAACCAGCAGTCAGGATTGTCAAGGGCTTCACTATCTTGGCATAATCTTGTACAAATCTCCGATAGTAACCAGAGAAACCAAGAAAGGATTTTAATTCCTTCAGGGTCTGAGGTCTCGGCCAGGTCTTGAGTGCTTTAACCCTCTGGGGTCGGCGGTCTCGCCGGCGATACCAACTCACTTTTTTCCTTATCAGTGCAAAAGAGACTCAAATTACTCTGTTGATTTTGATCTTACATATAAGTGTTGTACATCATTCGATCCTGTTAAGTTTGTATTTTTTTTGTGGAACCTCACAATAAAAACAAAGTGTTGTGCTTTTCGCTTTTATATATATATATATATATATATATATATATATATTGTCATTGCATTCTTGTGGCTCAGTGACACACCTGAATGAAAGGGTCATTAGTATGCAGCACCATTATGCGCTCATTATGCGGGCCCATTGTCTTCTCAGGTGTGAATCACAGCAGGTCACACCCCTGCGCATATTGCCTTTCCAAACAAAAAGTGTCATTTTTAAATTTAAACCAATCTATTGTTTTATGTGAATGATAAGGCAGGATGATTTTCAGATCATTTTGAAGAAAAAACTCTAGGCGACAACATCCATTAGTAAAAAGTCTTGTGGACACATATTTAGTATGCGTTTTGTGGCCTTATTTCAAATACTTTAAGTTTTAGTTTTTTCAATAACCACGCATAAACAATATTCTCTCAAAAATACAAACATGTACATACATGTTGATAACATATTATGGTAGCCCTGTTTGTGCTGAATAGAGTGTAATTACACCTTTGCCAGTAATTTGTTTATAAGCAACTGAAAAAAGCACAAATGTCAGAGTATGTCAAAACATCTCAAGGACCCCAAAAACACCTTAGACCCCAGAGGGTTAACCTTTTCTGGATCAGTTTCGACTCCGTTCCTTGATACAATGTGCCCTAAGTAGCGTACTGATGTTTGAAACAGCACTTTTCTGGTGATAGCTTAAGGCCACTTTCTCTTAATCGATTCAAGACACTGATCAGTCGTGTATCATGTTTTTCCAAAGACGTGGAAAAAACAATCAAATCATCAAGGAAAACGAGCACTTCCCTCAAATGCATATCACCTATGCACTTTTCCATCAATCGCTGGAATGTGGAAGGTGCATTCGTTATCCCTTGTGGCATGCAATTCCATTCCCAAAACCCTAAAGGGCAGACAAAGGCTGTTTTTTGTTTGTCACTTTCCTCCATCTCGATCTGGTAGTATCCAGATTTTAGATCCATTACAGAAAACCATTGAGACCCACTAAGTGCAGAAAACGACTCCTCCAAATTAGGTAGGGCATATGCGTCCTTGATAGTTTGGAGGTTTAGTTTCCTGTAGTCTACACACAGTCTGATATCACCATTCTTCTTTTTGACAACTACAATTGGTGATGAAAAAGGGGACTCAGATTCCCTGATAACTCCAGCATCGAGAAGTGTTTTGAGATGGCGTTGCACTGCTTCATAATCTTGTGGATGTATAGGCCGGGGTCGCTGTTTGAATGGCGTTTCATCCTTCAGACGAATGTGATGTTTGACTTTTGTTGTATGACCGAAGTCAAGATCATGATGAGCGAAAACATCAGAGTAGTCATTCAGCCTCTCGGTTATTCTTGTCTTCCATTCCTCAGAAAGTGGTGAATCGCCAAAGTCAAGCTTCAGCTTTTCTTCTGCTTTTGTCTCTAGTTGACCAGAGGAGCTGGCTGCATCTCGCAGATTATCGGAAGGAGATGATTCTTTATCTGGGTGAGTAGGTTTTTGGTTAGGATGAGTATCTTGCAAGATTTCTTGAGCTACTGTTAGCTCAGCAATGATAAAGTTAGTTGGTAGTGTTATATCATGATCGGTTTCGTTTCTCAATATTACAGGTACCTTGTAAGGATGTTGAGTTGGCATGGTGATAAGACAACAGTCTGTGAAGATTCCGCCAGGTAAGGATGACATAGATGGGGGCTCAAGCAGCACCCATGGCTCACTGGTAACATTTTTTTCACCAGCAAATCCCTGCAGTATGACCTTCTCACCAGCAGGTATTGTGGCAGGTGTACTGCCCCTGAGTTTTACAAGTCCAAGTCTACCACAGAAGCGTTGCTGGTGTCGTAGCTGCAGGGTTTTGAGAACTTGGGCATAGCCACATAATGTGGTAGGTCTGAGAGTGTTGTCATCACAGTATTCCTCATAAAGAGGGTCCAGAGTGTTCGTCCCAATGAGTACTGGTATACTGCTGTTTGAGCGAGTGTCCGGTACTATCAAAGCTAGAGTTTCTACTTCAGGTTCTGAGGCGATAAACTCTTTAGGAAACTTCAGGCTCATCTCCACATATCCAGCATAAGGAACAGGTTCGCCGTTAGCTCCTTCAACCTCTAATATGTCAGTCACAGGTTTGATTATGTACTCTGACAGATGATCATTGCAGAACGACTGGGATATGGTGGTAACCTGCGAGCCTGTATCGAGTAAGCAGTTACACCCGACTCCATCGACTTTAACATTAGCTGTGCTCTTTCCTCCAACCAGTCCTTTTGGAACACTTCTGGTTTGTTTTACGGTCTGATCTTTCAATATTGCTTTGGTGTTAAGCTTTTCTTGAGGACTTTTCTGTTCTTCAGTTCCTGATCGTCCTTCGACAGGAACCGCTTCTAGTTTAAAGTGGAGGGGTTGCTGGATGCAGTCTTCTCATCCCAAGCCTGTTGCTTTTCTTTTAGCTCTTTTCTTTTAGCGTCAACCAGCATAGGATTAGCAGGGTTACTGCAGCTGCTAACTATGTGACCATCTTCCCCACATTTAAAACAGTACCAGGGCCGGGGTCTCCTAGTGGTCACAAACTGAGCTGAGGACTGCTTCTGAGACATAGGCTGGTTCTCTTTTTGTTTAGCCTTCTGAGCATTAGACACTTTGGTTTTCACTGCTTTCTCTCCCTTGGAAACTGTGAAGGCCGCAATCTGAGCTTGGAGGTCAGCTATCTGTTTTTGAATCTGTTTCATGGTTGAAGGTATAATGTTATCTTGGATCTTTGTGTCATAATTAGTGATTCCTTCGACACATGCAGCTTGTGCATTAGCCTGGGCTTTTGTTTTTGTGAATCCGAGGTGCTGCTTCATTCGACTCTCCTTGGCTGCTTGCTTATCCTCTTCAGTCCGCAACAACAGCAAAAACTCTGAGAAGGTTGGTGGGTTATTTTGTCTCTGTTTCAGCTGGAGAGTTGCAATCAATGTGTTGTCCCAACACCCTCTACAGAACTGTTTGAGAAGCTGTCTGTCTGCATCACTGGCACTTACAGCCTTCCTTTTCACAACAGCACTCAAAGATGACTTCAGTCTACGAAGGTAGGTAGACGGTTTCTCGCCTGAATTCTGATGTGTGTTAAGAAATTTAGCAAATAACTCATCACCATCTTCTACAGTTGCATATGCAGAGTCAAGCAAACTCAGGTAATCTCGCAGAGTTGCATGACGATCTAAAGGCTTCACCACATTAGCAGCAGGGGGTAAAAGGCTATCCATAATTCTTCTAACCAACTGTGAATGAGAAACAGTGGAATCAGTCAAGTAGAAATCAACACTGGTTCCCCAGGTTTCATAATCCACCTCATAGTTGGGGCAAGGGACTCTGCCTGAGAAAATCCTCAATTTGGCAGGTGAATGCAATTGAGATGCAATTTCCTGTGCTTTTCACAATGTGTTCGACCACTACCCGCTGGATTTCAGGTGTGGTGAGATGATCAGGAGATAAGGTAAAGCTAGGCATGGAGTCCCTCATAACGGATGGAGTGAATGTAGCTGTTGGCTCAGTGTAAGACGGTGTTTTACCAACAGTTTTTCCCGCAGGAGTCTCAGCGAAATTTGGGTGTTGTCCTAGTTGAACTGGTGTGGGTCTAGGCTGAGCTTGGGTCATAGGTGAGAGGGGCTTTATTCTTTCACTCACTGGCGGAGTAGGAGTTGGCTAATGAACTGTCTCCGCTTCTTCTGCTGGGACCTGTGCTCTGATAGTTTCTGTAATCCTTGTCAACTCTCCTCGTAAAATGTCCTCAAATGACACATCACTTAATCTGGCTATGCCTTTAAGCTCAGACAGAAAGGTGTGAGTGATTTCAGTGCCTACTCTGCTGCTGCAAACACTAGCTAGTGTTTTTACATGGTGAATGACATTGGGGTCCTCAGAACTTGGTCTGTCTAGTGGCAGTGTAGTTTCAAGTGACTGCAGTGCTGCACCTGATTTAAACTCAATGATGGCCTGTTTGTGGTATTCAGACTCAGGATTCTCAATCTTAAAGATCCTACTGATTGACCCACATTGCTTTAAGTAATCGAAAATCTCTTCATCTACAGGGGTATAGGATAACCCACTTACTATGACTGAGTTTGGTACTTTGATATTTTCTGTCTCCACAATCTCCATTTTTCAGGTGTAACACTAAATCCTAAAATAAAAATCACTTTTAGTACAAAAAAAAAATGCAATTCAAAATTGTATCTGCAGGTGGCGCTATAACTGGCCTTCCTGTATGGCAACAGTCTACTCACAAAGCTCCTGGCTGGCTCGCCAGGTTTTATGTAACCGTGCTACCCTCTAAATATGAGCTAACACTAATCTAGGTTCGGAAGGAGCTAAGTGATATAAACTGTACCCATAAAAGGAAGTATCAGACCAGGTAAGTTGTAACCAGTAACTTTTACTCACATTACGTTGCAAGTAACAATTGAAACACAATTACATAGCATACATGAAAAATAAAAAATTGGGCCCTTTGAAAATAAATGAGTCTTTGTTTTTTTTATCTTTTGTAGTCGTTAAAGTCTGTCTTTAGTCAATAGTCAATTAGTCAATCCACTGTCAATAGTTATCTGTTAAAGTGTGTGTCACCAGTTCTGTGACAGTTTGCTTGTTTAAGAAGAAAGTTGGCACTTTTGGATGAAGTGTGTGTACCAGCTCAGGCGACTGATACTTTCCTACCAGTTCCTACCAAGTGTTCGATGAGTTGGTCTGCGTCTCTTCAAGATCACATTGGGAGGCTCGCCATCGATACAAAGGGATCTTCCAAGTAGTTCTCTCTCTGTCCATAAGACCTGACCGAGACAAATAGAGGTGGAAAATGGGATTTTTTTCCAAACTCCCGGTTGCTCCTCCTTATCCTGTCTTCAATGTTGGTTCTTTAGCTTGCTAATACACTCACTTTTATCACTCTGTTAACTTTAAATCTGTTAATTTCCTCTTTTCTCTCGTCACCATCAAGTTTGTTCGTCGTCTCTCTCTTTCTCACATACACACGCGCAGGTTCTCTCCGGATCACGCAGTTGCGTCGTGACCTGTCAATCATGTTCAGCTGGGGGAGGAACTATCACTCCTGATTGGATAATTTCCCTAAAGGTGTATTACGCTATTTTAATACATTTTTTAATTCTTTTAACCCTGTATTGTCACTGGGTTACATATTTAACCCAGTCAATATAGTAGAAGTACCTAGTAGTATAGACGAAACCAAAATTTTCTTTTAGCCAAACCCATTTCAAACAATCTTATCTTCTTATAGTTATCTTATTATATTATTGTTACGTTATAGACTCAAGAATACATCCATTCCAGACACGGAAGACACTCTGATTTGAATTTACAACATATTTATTTTACCAACCAAACATGTTAGAAGTAGTCTACACACATGAAATGAAAGTTTTTCCAAATGTCATTTCTTCTTTTTCTCCCAAAGACGAATCCCTTTCTCTGTGTCAGACTTAACTTTGTTTGTTGTCGTTTATGCTAACGCCTGTTTCACACATACTCCGTTTGCAGTGCGAATGTGGTTTTTTCCCGCACCCATGGCCATGTAGAGCCTATGGTTGGAGCGCTCACACCGTGCGCGGATGCGGTCTGGCAAGGAGCGGTGCGTGCATAACAGCAGAGCAGAGATCTACACAGTACCTCAACAACGCGACATAATGGATGTAGGCAAAAAATATTGATTTGAAATAAAAATAGAGAATAAATGTTGTGATTGTGGTGCAGCCGTCAGTTACGCACTGCAAATGCAACACACGTGAAAGCACAATAGTGCGTGCTGCTGCATACACACCGCAACACGCACCGCATACGCACTACACACGGAGTATGTGTGAAACAGCCGTAACTCACGCAGCTGCATCTTATAAATAATGCCACGAGTGGGGCTTGAGGATGTGAAGTCGCCTGCGTCTGCGCAGAGCGATCTGATGCAGCCCCTGAAGTGACACAGGAGACAGAAATGCTGCATAATAATAATGCGAGTAAACGAGACGAAATAACGTTAAATAACAGTTCGTCTCGTCTCATTTTGGTCAACGAAAATGAAGAGACATTTTAGCATAGTTTTTATTTTGTAAACCACATTTAGTCTCGTTTTTATTCGTCAACAATATTGCATTATACATTTAGTTAAAGTCATCGTCACATGACCAGCATTTACGTTGCGTCTCGTCTCGTTTTCGTCACGTGATAAAGGTTCGTCGACGACGATATATAGTCATAATTTTCGTTGACGAAAGCAACACTATAGACAACGTTGAATTTTTTCACAATGAGTGACGTACACGCGCGAGAGATCACTTCAGGCGCTGGCGCAGACCGAAGTGCCCACGCCCTCAGATCACTTGGACGTGGCTGTGGTTACAAGAAAAAAAACCCCGATATAAATACTGTTCGTTTTCTCACACAAACCGCTCGTTTCGTGTCTTAGGCCATCAATGTATACTTACATTTACGAGTCATTAAATCATGTTTAATTTGGACTTCTCTGTGCATGCTCTTTGAGGCGGTGACCATAGACCTGCATTATATGACTGACAGACAAGAACGGTTTGACCTAAAAATATCAAAATTGAAACTACTGCGGAAAACAAAGACACCTACATCTTGGATGCCCTTGAGGTAAGCTAAAACATACCAAAAATTAATTTCAAAGTGAACTATCCCTTTAAACTAATACAGACAGACAGAAGGTTCACACACACACACACACACACACACACACACACACACACACACACACACACACACACACTAAATACAACGGAGAACGAATAAAGACTGACAACAGAAGGGAACTTAGTTCAAACACAGATGAACATTGATTGACAGAAGACAGGTGAAACATGATGATGATGATGATTAACTAAACACAGGTGATACAGATGAACTGATAATGATGACACATTACATGAAGACAGGCAGACAAGTCTAAGCAGAACACAACTGTGACATTACTCCCTCCGGTAGGTGCATCCTCGCGCCGTAGATAGACCAACTGTGGAGGGAGGGGATTCAGGAGGAGGATGAAGAGCAGGTGAGGGTAGACAGAAGGTAGGACGGACCAGGGCGGAGCAGGCTGTGCAGGCAGCCAAGGCGGAGACGAATGAGGGAGGAGCCATTGTGGAGGCAGGGCTGACGACTCCGGGGGCCGACTGACGGGAGTGAGGAGTCCAACGGAGCCGGGGGGATGAGGTGTAGCCAGAGGAATGCAGTCCAGAGGTGAGGGTAGGTCGACGAGCAACCAAGGTGTGTCCGGGGGGATGAGGGAGCCTGGCGGAACTGGTGAACTGATGGGCCATGGTGGAGCTGAGAGAGGTAGGAGCCAAGGTGGTGCTGATGGATCGACGGGCCGAGGTAGAGTCCTGGTTGCGGAGGTTGGAGGCGGAGACCGGGGATCCACCAACCAGGCTGGAGCTGCAGGCTGGCAGACCTACGGCGACTCCCCCTCTCGAAGGTGGTTTGAGGAGCTGAGGGGCTGACAGGCAGTGGTGGAAGAAGGGTTGAGAGGTGGTAGATGGTAGATGGGAGGAGGTGGGAGACGATTCAGGCTTGGGGACAGAAGACTCAGGCTCGGCAGGACTGATGTGAAGCTCTCTCTCGGCAGGACTGATGTGAACAGTCTCTGGCTCGGGCTCTGCGGGATGAGACTCTGGACGAGTGGTCTCGGCAGGACGAGACTCTGGATGGGTGGTCTCGGCGGGACAAGACCCTGGAACAGGGACAGGAATAGGTATCGGTGTGGTGGCTGCCATCCTGGCTGAAGATGAGGGCATTACCTGAAGCTGATCAGGCATGACATGAAAAGGCCTTGGGTCTTGCTGTGTTCCTGATCGAGGCCTGACGCTCTCCAGACACCGGAGGACGGTGTCCAGTTCAGTCCGGTGTCCAGTTCAGTCCGGTGGTGTCAGGGAGGTCAATGGGATTGTTGAATGTGGCCCTGATCACACACACACACACACACACTAAATACAACGGAGAACGAATAAAGACTGACAACAGAAGGGAACTTAGTTCAAACACAGATGAACATTGATTGACAGAAGACAGGTGAAACATGATGATGATGATGATTAACTAAACACAGGTGATACAGATGAACTGATAATGATGACACATTACATGAAGATAGGCAGACAAGTCCAATGAAAACAAACTAAACAGAACACAACTGTGACACACTGGCCTTGAAAAAGGATTTCTGGCCTAGATTAATGCCTTTGTCACCTATGGCAGGATCAAACTGTCGACATTAACTGTAGCTATGGTATTTTGACTGAAACTATGATTACTAAAGATAAATAAAATACATTTTAATTAGGGCAGCTTTTTAATTACGATGTCATTAGCCCAATCTAAAAGACAATAAACATCTTCAGGGTCCAAAATGAACAGTCACCAAGTGCCAAAGACGAGTAAAAACTGTATTGAGCAAGTAGATTTATTGACTGGAAACATTTTAGGATTTGCATTATCCTATAAAAACATGCTTTAAGGTTGTGTAGTCACAATGTGAAGTCAGCATTTGGGGACATTCTGCGTCTGGCTGTGCAATGTCAGCTTCCATTTTCAGCTTTCAAAACAATGTCATAACCGTCCACACATGCATGCAACAGATCCACAAAATGCACACAGGAATCTAGAAATATTTGCAACACATGCACACATCCACAAAAAGTCCTCCCTTATCTACTCCGCAGAGGGATTTTCAGCCATTTCCACCACTGGTTATACCAGTGGATATTAACACAGTGACCTTATTTTGAGTCTGAACAAATGTTTTGAAGGATGGAGTGACACTGACAAAATGTTTGTAAAACTTCGTACAGTATGTCAGCAGCTAAGACTATTGTGCTTTTTGTGGGGGCAAACATGGGAATAGCTGAAGTTATAATTTAAATGATGTACAGAAGAACACAGTGTCTTGGAAAGTTAACCCAGGGAAATATTAACTACAGGTCACAATTAACCCAATTTTTTTTACACAAGTCTCATGAAAAAAAAGAAAAAAAAGTGCCTGTGGCGACATGATATCAAAAGGGTTTTAAGTAACAATATCCACTGAGTGGGTGCTAAATGCATGTTCAGGTTTTCTCTGAAACAGATAAGGGTGATTGTGGCAACAGTGGAATAATACTTGTGACCATTTTTTGAGCAACAGATCATATTTTGAGCGTGCAAAAGCTACTGAGTTTTGTTGAGAAATGTTTATTCAAAAGTGACATACATTCAGGTGGCATACACCAACCTTGATTCATGCATAACTCAAATGCTGATTGGCTTATAATGATTGATGCAACAAATGATTGATGCGAATCACTGGTACAGAAGGGTATCTGATCGCACAACCACATTTGGAGTATAAAAAATTTCATTCACCTTTTAACTCTTTTCCCACCAGAATTTTTTTTAAAAAGTTGCCAGCCAGCACCAGCATTTTTGATAATTTTTACAAAACTTTTATGGCCCCCCAGAATTTTTTTGCGCAAAGATCTTCTCCTCGCTGGACTCCGAGATAAGACAGAAGAAGAAGACTTCTCTCTGTAAGCGAGCTCAGCAGCAGATTAGACGTCCCAGCGCATCTCCCCTGCGGCCATCTGGCGAGCTTAAAGCAAATTTAAAAAGAGCAAATTTCTACGACGTTGTAATAGTCGCACAACGACGAGTTCCCTCATCTGTACCAGGCCGGCGCAGACTTGGGGTTGATCTCCAGAAGGAACGTGGTCTCGACAGATGCCTCCAACACGGGTTGGGGAGCTCTCTGCAAAGGCAGGCCGACATTCGGCTCCTGGTTGAGCATGGAGAAAGAGTGGCATATCAACTACCTAGAAATGCTGGCGGTATTTCTGGCTCTCAAAATATTCCTACCAGACATGAAAGGGCACCATGTCTTAGTCCGTTCGGACAACATGGCAGTGGTGTCCTACATAAAAACACAGAGGTGGACTCAGATCGAGGCCTCTGTACAAACTGGTGAGACGCCTCTTCTTATGGGCACAGCGAAACCTGTGCTCGCTGAGAGCAGCGAAGGTATCGGGCAAACTAAACCAGAGGGCAGACATGCTGTCCCGGGGCAATATGTCCCAAGGGGAATAGGTGCTCTATTCCCAGATGGTTCACACGATCTGGAGTATCTTCGGGAGGACAGAGGTCGACCTCTTCGCCTCAGAAGAAAACTCTCATTGCCAAATCTAATTCTCGAAGGACAGGAACACACTGGCCCACGAGTATGTCTGTATGTCTTTCCCCGGTCGCGCTGCTCCAATTCATCAAATGAATCAGGCAGGACAGATGCGCAGTCCTTCTGGTGGCCCCTCTTTGACGGAACCAGTCATGGCTCCCAGAGCAGCTACCTGGCCAATTCCCCTGAGAAAGGAACTCCTATCCCAGGCGAAGGGGACGATTTGGCACCCCCAACCCGAGTTCTGGTCCATCCATGTCTGGCCCCTTGACGGGAGCCTACAAGCCTCCATGCAAGGGTATTAACTATCTCTTAGGCTACAGCCCCATCTACTAGACGCCCTTAAATGGTCTGTCTTCTCCAACTGGTGCACAGTACGGTATGAACCCATTGTCCTGTGACGTTTCACTGGTGCTGTCTTTCCTGCAGGAGCTGCTGGACAAGGGGCTAAGGGGGCACTGCATAAACGGTGAACCCACCTCACCCCCTTACTCTTCCAACATGGGACCTGTCTACGGTCCTTAGGGGACCACCCTTCGAGCCACTTCAGTCAGCCGAGCTGCAGCCCCTTTTGCTAAAAACTGCCCTTCTGCTAGCCCTAGCATTAGTCAAGCGAGAGGGTGAACGAATGAATGAAGCATTTATATAGGGCTTTCATATGTACTACTGTACACCCTCAACCACCACCAGTGTGCAGCATCCACTTGGATGATGCGACGGCAGCCACAGTACAACTGGGTATTTAGTGGGTGTTCATGTCAAGCCATCAATGGCAGGAAAAGAGTTCAGATTTACTTAATCTTGACTTCACTGTGCTCTCATATACAGTAACTCCTCATTCTGTCCACATTTATTTGTATGTTCATCTGCAAGTGTAGAATTGTTTGGGTTAAAAAAATGTAATGTTGTAAAAGCTCCCAACACAGAACAGCCCTGCAAATAATAAAGTAATAAAATAATAAAATGATAACTTAAAAATGAAAAAGATTCAATTGAGACCAGGGTAAGATGAGACACTTTTAACCTGATTTTGATTAGTCAGATGGGGTTTGCATCTTTACATCATGGGATAGGATGTGACAATTAATGCTTTTTAAGATTACTTTAATTTTCCCAGATGTAACTAGTAGTAAACATATGGGCGAAACATGTTGATTGTTGTGATTTTATTACACACCTTTTAATTGTTTGACAAAACTGAAGTATTATATGTTGTTTGAATCTTTATTAGTTCAGGGGCCTATACCATGAAGCCGGTTTAGGTGAAATGAAAGTGGTTTGGCCTTTAGCAGTGTTCATCGCCATAGTAACTTACGCTCCACGGCTAACCTGGTCCAGGGCAGGTTATGTTCCAGGAAAAAGGTTGCAAATCGAACTTTTGGACCAATCAGCTGTGAGCAAAGTGACACATGTCTGACGCGATAAAGTCACTCCACCTGTTTCTACTCCAAATTAAAGGTCACTACATAGCAAATGATTTAAAAGACAAAATCGTCTGGTTTTTAGTAATGCTTATTTAGAATAATAAATTTGTATGATTTAGAAATTATTTATGTAATTATTATACCCTTAATAGATCACACATGTACAATTTTAGTTTCTTCAATTATTATTATGCAGATTTTAAATGAATAAATATATAAAGGTG
Source organism: Rhinichthys klamathensis goyatoka (assembly GCF_029890125.1). Classification (NCBI taxonomy): domain Eukaryota; kingdom Metazoa; phylum Chordata; class Actinopteri; order Cypriniformes; family Leuciscidae; genus Rhinichthys; species Rhinichthys klamathensis. The sequence goes on along the minus strand of NW_026606575.1, from coordinate 330,394 downwards.
ACCTAATATAAATACGCTTTAGAATCAATAGATGAAGCAATAAAATGACTACATGTGAGCTTAAATGTTCAATTCTCTCTATACCTTTGTCAACTGTATAAACTAACTTCACAACTTTTACTTACACTGATATACAGTAGCGAGACTTTTTCTTTTAGTTGTCCTCTTACATAGACAGCTATTTTTTTCTTGCTGTGTAAATTAGTTTATATTCTTAATATTGTAATACTTTTATTTAATAAGTGAATTGCGCTGCTTCTCTCGCGAGAAATGAATTTCAATGAGTTTTGAATGAGTTGTACTCTTTCTCAGCATTTGATTGGCTGTTCGCTACTGATGTCACACCTAAACTCCTAAACTCAGGATCAAAGCCTGAGTTGACAGAGAAAGTCCAACCAGGATTGGTTTGGTTTTGTCAACTCTAAACTAATCCTGCAACCCTGAGTTTGTTCAACTACCATCATGGTACAGGCCCCTGATGTGAGTGAGCCTCAGGTATCTTTATGACAAAGTAATTTGTTTCAATAACAATATTTAAAATGTATATGTAAAATTTGAAGACTCCAGGCTGGGAATACATTCTTTGAGCCAACTGTTTCCCAGGGGGGTGTGCTACGCAAACTATATCATCTGCATACACGGAGGAATGGTACTGCTTTTGCAGAGGTCCAAACATGAATCAGCACCATTTATGTGCACATAATTCATTGTGTGTATTCTAACTGAAATATAGTTGTAAGTATAGTTTATTAAAATAAAAATAAAATGCCTATATATTTATCATAAGACACAAATACATAGGCATTTGTTGTCTTGTAGTCTTATTCTCTACTTAAGAGAGAAGCTTAAACACATTAGACATACACTGTTTTTAGCACTAAAGCTTTGATATGATATATGTCCCAAAACAATGGGAACTTGATGCCCTGAACCTTGTACTGGATATTCATCAGAGATAATCTGCTTGAGCTGATCAATCGCAAAAAAGTTGTCTTCTCCTCTTTTCCAGACAAAACCTCCCTCAAAGGCATGAAATCCATACCAAACCTTGGAAAATGATCTAAAATAAACTTTATCATGATCCAAAGGCACAATACCAAGCAATACAGAGTGAGCTAAACCAAACGCCTGCCATGGGAATAATGCTATGGGTTTACTCCGAGTGCCTCTTGGATTCCCGAGCTTCACCCTAGACACTGCGGAGAAAAGAAATGTCTGCTGATTGTAGCTGTAATCTCGTTCTTTTTGTCACTATCCAAAGTTCATCACCATAGCTGAGGGTTCGGATCATAGATCGACTGGTAAATTGAAAGTTCCCTTTTCGCCACGATGGTCCTGTAATGACTGCATTATTGCCACTGCAGCACTGATTCACCTGGCAAGTTCCACTTGTGGGCAATCCACCTTTTGCTGGCTTTGAATCTTCCTCATCTCCACTGGTTTACACCGGGCTGCAAATCCCTTATGCAAGTTAACGGTACCTCCCAGTTTGTTAGTGTGAATTAAAGAATTGAGAGCAGAAATACAAAGTTTGTCTGAAACAACCTTTTTGGTTTAGACATATCCTCTGACTCTAACCTGTGTGTTGAGCACAGCTGTTACCCGTTTCTTGAGATGAAAAAATACATTTTGGGCCTTGTTTCTTCAGGTTTTTATTCACAAGAATAGCAATGAAAATACTGACTACAAAATTCAATAATTTTTCTTTCAAAGTCCATTTTCATGTTCCTCTATGTCCCTCCTGATTAAGTCTTCCATCTCTGCAGTGAAAGCAGTTTCCTTCATTTCAGCTAGTTGTTTAGAGGTGAGAGGAAGCTCTGTATCAGAACTACACAGGTGACACCAACGCTGTCAAGACACACAAATATAGGGAAACAACAGTTAGGTAGTACTGAAATTCAAAAGCAGATTAAATTCTCTTGGTTAGTTTCAATAGATTAACATTGGTTAAATAGTTAGTTTTACATTTGCATCCCTGTTTTGATCTCATCTGAGATCCCATAGGCTTGTTTATCTTTTCAAATGTCAGGAAGGAATATATTTTCATTCTCACCTGTTTCAGACTCCCTTTCCCAGCACACATTCGAACCAGCGCCCATCCAGGCACCAGCAGAATGGAGGACAGGGCCAGTAACCAACCTAGTGCGTATGCCCAGTCCGGGTACACATACCAGCGGTTAAAAGTCAGGGGCTGGTACTCCACCATAGAACAGATGAAAGAAACCTGAGAATGGACAGAGGAAAAAGAGAAATGGTGAAAAAGGATGGAAAAGAAAAATGATAGTAATAACTGAATTCAACTGAGGTGTTTATGGTTGAGAATGCTTCAGGAATCCACAACAAATTAATATCCGTTAAGACAAGACAAACCCAAACTAATGTATGAAATTCAGACACTCACCAGGGACACGAGAGGAGTCAGGTATTTCCAGCACAGCATAAATATGTAGTTAGGGCGTGACTTTGTCATGTCTTCAATAATGTCAAACATTCTCTCAGCCCCTGTGGATTGTAGAGGATTTAGCTTTACTGGCTTTCTAGCATTGTCATTGTATTCTGTTGACTTTATTATGTTAGCACTTTATTATGTTATGACTCACCAAAGATCCAACCCATGGCCAGAGACTCAAACACAGACAGGAACAGAACACAGGCTCCATTACAGGCATAGTAGTCAAACAACTGGAATACATACATCCCCCCCTGCAGGCCACAATAAAACATTACAGCTAGGGCCAGATTAAGGTATTGTGGATGTAAAAAAAACCAAAAAAAAACACAGATTAATTAAATAAATTTGCACCGGCCCTCAATTTTACAGCTCTAGAATTTTTTTAGAAGTTTAGACATGTTTCTTTTAAACTAAAACTTTTCAAAAATGTGTCAAGTAACAGTAAAATATTTACAATAAAATACATGTTCTCTTTTAAATCCGTCATATAATGATGAGGACCAAACACTACATCCTTAAAGGTGACCTATTATGTCCCTTTTTACAAGATGTAATATAAGTCTCAGGTGTCCACAGAATGTGTCTGAAGTGTCAGTGAAGTTGTCCATTGGGAATTGATTGGATCATATGATCAATAAGCTGCTGCTCCCCACCCCCTTTGTAGAAGAGGGCTGCGCCTTTACAGCTTGTGCCTCAGACACTCTGGCAACAACAACAACAACAAAACCACCAATATGGCTGCTTCTGTAAATAATAGAGTTCAGCCCTGCTTGCATGAACCAGAGTCGGGGATTATGTTGCATCATACTCATTAATTGTACAGATGCTCATGTGGGAACTGTGATAGGATGCCTATAAAGCCAGAGAATATATGCGACAGGTATCAATTTGCTTAATTACTATAGTCAGATTTGATTTATGTCATACCATGACACTTGCCTAATGCAGTTTATTATAATAAATGTTAAACGAAAGGTTAGCACAAACATATAAGTATTACCTATTTTTGGGCACATGCCATTCAAAAATAAATGTAACCCATGCCATCTGCAGTTGCTCAGATACCAGGAGTAAATGATCTCTTGATCAAATGAATGAATTAATGAATCTTTATTCCTACAGCCAACAACAAAATATTTAGCTGATACATTCTTGTGTCACCACTAGCTGCTCTAGTGCAGAAACAAACATGGCAGACTGTTTACAGCTCACCCAGGGGAGAATCTAAGCTATTAGGAAGTACCCCCTTTTTGGCATGTTCGCACCACAGGAACTGGGAACCATTTTAGTTATTCAATTCAGAGTAGGGTCTAACCCAGCACAATAGGAATTACCAGTGACACAAGAGTACGTTGATTGGACGAACTCATGCCATACAAAGCACCGGCAACTGGCATTTACAAAAAGCAGTGTAAACACACAGTTTACTCCACGAACATGGAAAACAGTGATAGATGAACCAACAGAGAAGTCTATAACCTTTACGCTATGGAGGAAATCCAACACAAATTTGAAGGGACCAAGCGAAACTGCTCAGCTAGAATGGCGCTCTTAAATTACATCACGATCAGCCGGCTTACGTCACTTCAGAGTTCCTACAGGCAGTGTGAATGTAACCAGGAAAATGGCCCTATAGGAGAAGTTCCTATAACTGACTTTTAAAAAAACGAATTTTCTTCCTATAACTACCCAGTGTGAAAGCCCCCAGTGACTTCCAGTGAATGGAAAAACTTTTCAGCAGAAGAAAGAGATGAATACAGGTTAAGAACAGCTTGAGGGTGAGTATATGATGACCTAATTTTCATTTTTGGGTGATCTATCTCTTTAACATTAGGCCATTATAGGTAACAAAAAGGTAACTTTAGTTCATTTTATTCTCTCTCACATACAAACACACTCTCCTTACCTCTGTAACCATGATGAGCTGACCAAAGAAGCAAGTGAGACAGAAGACTAGGAGTAAAATTTCTCGTCGTCCTGCTTTGCGCAGCACCACAGGGAACAGGTCTATCACTGATGTCATGACAGCTTCCATTGAAGCAAACTTCAAAGGGAAAGTCATATAGGTTTGGTATGATGAGGGTGAGGAAATGATGACAGTATTTTCATTGTTGGGTGCACTATCCCTGTAACACACTGGAAGCTGTTATTCCAACACCAAAATATCCCAATGTATTTGCAGATGCTGTCTTTACACTTCACAAGTCTGAAAATGACTCTAAATAAAATGTATGCAGTTCATGAACTCCAACATTTACCTTGTGTTTTTCCATGTCAATACTTTTAATCTATAGTGTGCACATATTTGCACTTACCTACATTCATTTACTTCATCAATATTTTACACCCCAAGTCTTTCAATAAAAAATAAGTCAGAGTTCACTTTCAGGGTCAGCGACATTGTGGATGCATTTTTGTCTTTAATGTAAACGTATTTTTGTATGCAGAGAGACAAGTCAAAATTATTGTCTGGGGTAACTGACAGCATGCCACAGATATGGTGTATCTAGGCTGAAAATACACTGGGTTATATAAAGTTCTTAAAGGAATAGTTCACTTATAAATGAAAATTCTGACATCATTTACTCACCCTCAAGTTGCTTCAAACCTTTATGAATTTCTTTCTTCTGCTGAACTCAACAGAAGATATTTGTAAGAATGTCGATAACCAAACAGTTCATGTACCCCATTGACTTCCATAGTAGGAAAAAACATTCTATGGAAGTCAACATCAACTGTCTGGTTACCGACATTCTTTAAAATATCTTCCTTTGTGTTCAGCAGAAGAAAGAAATTCATACAGGTTTCAAACAACTTGAGGGTGAGTAAATGATGACAAATTTTTCATTTTTAAGTGAACTATTCCTTTAACTATATGGTTGACTTGGCCAAATTTGCCTAAATCATAAATTAAGAAAATAGTGAATTTTTTAATAATACTAATTCCCTGAAGAGGGAACGAGACGCTGCGTCGGGATTGACTCTATAGGAAAGCTCTGCGTGATTGCGTCGTGAAGCACTTGTGCAATCAGTTGAATGGGTAAAGGTGGGTGACGTCATGGAAGGAAGCTATAAACCGAGGTTACAGTCGTAACCGAGGAGTTCCCTTTCAAGGGAACTCGCACTGCGTCGAGATTGACGCTATGGAAACGACCATACCAACGCTGCCATAGGGACCAGTGCTTGTCTTGTGTAAAATCAGGTGAGCACAACAAAGACAGAATCACCTGGGACCCAGGGGTAAAGCCCAAATCTAGGTTGTAAACCTGATGAATGTGTGCGGAAAGGATCAGCCACTTCTTGTAGGGATACCCCTATTATAAGGCTTACCAAGCCGCCATACTCCTACTGGTCAAAAGCACCACGGAGGAAACACCAACGGTTTCTCCCCAAAGACATCACCCAAAGATGCGTGGTAAGCAGCTAGTCCACCACGTAAACCTTTAGAGTGGAGGGGGATAACCCTGCGGAGAATCGATCCTGCAGAAATTCCAGCACTGTACCAACCGGGCAGTTAACTGGATCCAAGTGATGACAGCACAGTTTCCTTGTGGAGTTTTAGAGTGAGTGTGGCCTCAACAACCTCAGTTGAGAGACCTGAGTCTATGAGTGGGTCACGATTCGCCTCAGCACACAGATCTAGAATTGGACGCAACCCTGCATTCTTCTTAGGAACGATAAAATACTGGCTGTAATCTCGGACTCTCTGTCGGGGGAAGGAACACTAAAGCAAAGCCTTTACCACTTGTTCCATAACCAGAGCCTGCTTGGGGCCTACCAATGTGGACAGGACAGGACAAAGGCGACAAAGGTGAAAGAGGTAAAAATTTGATGCCCTGAAGTGGCACACCAGCAGGGAACAGCCGAACTGATTGCTCTGAGACCCTCCTCAGAGGGGGCGAGTATCCCAACGCCGCTAAGTTTCCGGGCGGACACTGAGATATGGGCTCACTGGAGACCACCCCGAAGCACACTAGGTGGCGGGGTTGGCAGAATGGCCCCCTGATGGCACCGAAGGGAAATGGGCACCGTATAATGAGGTGATAACCACTTCCACAAGAGGGGACTGCCCTCAGAGGTCTGGCGCCATTGGTCTAAGGATCTCTTCGTCGAAGCCTTTTTTAGATAATGACGGTCCTCAGATCTGACTTACCCCAAGATGATTTCGGCTGAGACTGCTAAAGGAACCTGCATCTCGAGACTGGTCTCTAGCCGTGTTTGAGAAGTCAATCCGGTGCCCTGAAACGGATGACCGACAGGAAACAACCGAACTGACCATTCTTAAACCCTCCTCCTGCGAGTCAGACACTGAAATTAGATCTCACTGGAGACCGCTGCGCCCCAAAGCACATGAGCTGGTGGGGTTGGCAAAACGGCCCCTGAGGGCACTGAAGGGAGAGGGGCACCTTATAAGGAGGTGTTAACCATTTCCCCCCGGGAATTTCACCATTTATTTCCTCAGAATTAAATGCAGCCAAAGATCAACCAGACAAGTAAACACAGTCCGGATTAAAGGCTGAATAGTATATTAATGCAGACATATAACTCCTCAAAGATCAGATGAGTATATATTTATTAATTTCTCAAATTAACCCTCTGGGGTCGGGTGACGAGCTCGATTTTTTCTTTATCAGTGCAAAAGAGAATCAAATTACTCTGTTGATTTTGATCTTACATATAAGTGTTGTACATCATTAGATCCTGTTAAATGTCTATTTTTTTGTGGGTACTCACATAAAAACAAAGTGTTGTGCTTTTCGTCAAATAAAGAAAAATAAACCTGATGCACGTTTTGCCTTCTCTCTGTCAGTGAGGTCCATTCTGAAACGGGTCCGAAAAATTAACTGTAACTCAGTCAATACTTGTCACAGAGATACGAGAGATTTCTCTTTATGAAGCTGAAATTCTCTTCTTTTAAATGAAGTAATTTTTTTTTTTTTTTTTTATTATTTCCAGTTTATGTAATCCGTTTGAAACCAAGGAGAGGTACAGTTTTTTTGTTCTCCCTTCATTATCTTTAATGAGCCGAGGCCGCCACGCCCCCAGAGCTTTTCACATGGTAAATAGGTGATCTAACGTTATGCATCGCACACGCCCAGCGATCAATGGCATAAAAACACGAAGTTTCTTTATCAGATTCACTGATAGTTCATCGCGTTTTGAGAATGGCACTCTACTCCTTCAGATGATTCTGGACAGCGGGGAAGGATTCACCTTTTCCTCACAGGAATTTGAAACTCGGACGACCAACGGCTGCATTTTGAAGAACGAATTGACCCCGTCGAGGATACAAGCTCGGAGTAAGTTGTTTAAAGGGCACCTATTATGCAAAATTCACTTTTACATGGTGTTTGAACATAAATGTGTGTTGGCAGTGTGTGAGCAAAACCACCCTAGAATGATAAAAATCCACCCAGTGTTTTTTTTACAATCTCAATAAATCATAAGCACGGTCTCAGAACGAGCTGTTCTAAGATTCAGCTTTTTGTGACGTAGAACATGGGAAAGGGGTTTGATTGACAGTGTGGTTGACCCCTCCCTCTGTGATCTGTACACCATCCTCCATTGTTTTAACGACAGCCGGTGATGTCTCCTAGAAACATAAGTGTTCCGTTGTGGGATGGGATGTAATAATGACATACATAGTAGTTTTCACTCACTTCCGACATCATAGCCACTGAAAACACAGTGGATGTATTGTATTTTGGAAGTTTAAGAGGACACCTTTCCTTCGTAAATAAGTTTATGTTTGAGAGAATCATTTTCTGACTGACTGTTTTGTGAACGAGGGTCAATTCAAAGCAGGTCTTGCTTCAAAGTTAATCCTCAAGTGTGGATCGTCGTCTACTGTTTGCGATCCAACGTCACCTCCAGTAACGTTAAGTGTATTTTATGATTTTTGAGCAAATAGTCATTTCAGTCGATGTCAGCCAATTCAACAACAAATGCGTCTAAAGTTGTTGTCGTCGTCGTCGTAGGATGTCTGTGTATATAATTTAAGCCTGGTTTGTATAGTGTGTAACCACACGTTTATAAATATATATATATATTTAAGATATTGTATTAAAAACTGCATATATTTTCTTGTTCTGTAGCCATCTTCTCACATTTGCCACATAAGCGCCTGTATGACAAGTAATGTAAACATGACGCACGCAACAGGTCCCTCGCATAAATGTAATTTCGCTTGTACGTAGCAAACTTTATCACAGTATGTGTTTGTAGTTTCAAAAAATTGCGCCAACGTTATCACAGTTTGTGTGTGCCTGTGTAGCACATCCATAATTGCAAAGGGGACGCGATTACAACTCTATAAGTACATACATGTATCAAAGAACCATTCCGAGACGTCCTGGTCCATTCTCATTTGTGTTTATTCTGCCGGAGTCTCTTCGTCATCTGGGTCTGATTCTGATTCAAACATGTACGGCTGAATGACATACAAAACAGCGGGTCTCTCTCATTCTGCTTAGACCGACTGCAAGTTACGCCCTCATCCAAAGGCAGGGCGGGGATATGCAGCTCATTTACATTTAAGGTGGTACACACCAAAACAGCTCTTTTTAAAACGGGCCCCAAAAATGACATTTTCAAATGGTTATAATTAATTAACTGTGTGTAACGGGTATATATTATCTAGAAATAATAATTATTTTTGGCGGACTTTTATTTTGGCGGGTGGACAGGTTTTCGGAGTTCAGTGTGTGCTGGTGAAGAGAAGAGCGCGGAGTATGAGAGGGGGGATCAGACAAAAGTGAGTGTTGTGTCGTGTTCGAGAAGCTCGTTCGAAAAAGGGACTTAAACAGAAGTTGATTGGGCTTTGGTCGGATAAAGGACGACATCATGTGATTTTTGTGAACCGTATCACTTGTTTCGTAGTTTTTGGGAATTTTGATCCGTGAACCGCATTGCATTGGACTGTTGGAGTGACGCAGTAATGTTCCGTGAAGGCTACGAGAACTGTGAGTGCATTAAAATTACAAGTTTAGCTTGATTGACGACGATTTAAGAGATTTTTCACATTTTTGTTAAGTTTTGGACTTTCATTTTGTTTGAGAAGCACTCTTGAAACGGACGTTTCAACCGTATTGGTCACGCGCACATACATAAGTGTTCTGCACGTGTTGTCGCACGTGAGATGGGAATTGCGGTTCGCAGCTGGTGCTGAACATAGTTGTTTCCGGAGGAGATTTGAGTCTAAAACACTTGGTGTTACCCTGCCATCCAACGACATCTTAGGTGGATACATCTCTGTGAGGTATCTCAGTTTTGTTACCCTCCTGTGATACATTTCATCTCTGACTTATTTTTGATTCATTCATTTTTTTTTCGTGGGACATTTCATTGAGCTTGAGTGATATTGCTACGAAACCTCAAGAGAATTTCAACGCACGCTACGTCGAGACAACTCCCCTCAATTTTTCTATCTATTATTTTTTTTTGTATATATTTTTGATCCAAGGAACTGTGAGAATTCTGTTGAATCACAGGTGAACTAAGGTGAACTGAGTGAGCACAGTTCAGGGACATTTCACGTAAGTGCTCTTCCATATGTGAGATTGCATTGTGTATATTATTGTTTTTTCAATGTGATTTATTGATCATTTGAATCTGTCCGTTTGAAACGAAGAACTCATCCTAAGTGGTGTTTATATAAGGTTTTTGTTTTGTATTTTATTTTTGAGTGAGGTTTATCTTGGTACAAGTAAAAAGATTAGAGCTTTTACATTTAAAGTGATTGAGAGTGAGTTTAAAAGAAAACACAAAGACCATACATTTAATATTTATTTATTTTTTATTTATTTTTATTTTGTGGTCATTAACCCTGAATTGAACATTTGATTACAAGAAAGAAGAAAAAGACAAAGAATAAATACTGTTTGATTTCATATTTACTTCTTTGTATTTTTGTTTTGTTTTAGAGCTGTCAAGGAGTAGGGGCATCTCAGCTACTTTATTAGACCAGAGGAGGGAGGGGTATATTAGACTGTCTAACCCATTTTACTTTTACTTCAGTGACATTACTTAGGCTGAAGCCTACTCTCGTCGGTCTGTACCCAATAAAGTAGAACATAACATACACCCATTTAGTGTGTAGTGAGATTAAAAGCACTGAAAGCGGGGACTAAGATCTTTTCGTTATTCAGTCTTCCGTGGCAGCACTAATATATTTTCCCCTACAAGACGGGTTAAATTCCCGTTACATAAGTGGCGTCACGAACAGGATCATACTTAGCCTAATTTTTGTTGTTGTAGTATTCTGTCCCAGGTCTGTGAGCAAGAAGAAAAATGGCGGAACTGGAAGAACTGAAGAAGGAGTTCGCGGAAATGCAGAAGAGGTTAACGGAGCAAGCTGGGGCATTGGATCATGCCAGAACAGAACAGCGAGAAGCCCTGGCACTGGCCAGAGCAGTAATGGAGCAGCAAGCATCCACTCGTGCACCCCCAGCAACGATCTATATCCCAAGAGATCATAAACTTACTGATTTCACTGGCACCACAAAACCTGGAGAAGGAAGTGTGGAGGAGTGGATTGTCTCCATGAAATCAGCCTTTCGAGTTATGAAGGTGCCAGAAGAAGATCAGGTGGAGCTGATAAAGCAGCACTTAAAGGGGGAAGCTAAAGATACTGTGAAGTTCATGATGGAAGAAGTGGATAACAGCGTGGAGTCCATCTTTCAGCTGCTCCAGGAAACCTATGGAGACAAGGTACCTATTGGCACAAGGTTGAAAGACTTTTATGATCGAAGACAAGCACCTGGTGAGACCATACGCGCCTATGCTTACGATTTACGAGAAAAGCTCCACAAGGTGAAACGCAGAGAGCCTAGGCGAGTTCCAGATGAAGAGAGTGTGTTGAAAGAGCAGTTAGTCCTTGGACTGAGGGATGATTTCCTAAGAAGAGAGATGAAACGGAGGGTCAAGGAAGAGCAACGCTTGACTTTTGCACAGTTGATGCAGGACGCCATCACATGGTCTGAGGAAGAGGAAGCACAAGCTGAAGGTAACCTGAAGACCCCTGTGCGTGCGAGAGTAGCAGTTCACACTACAGTTGCGACTGGTGACAATCCATCCTCACTGACATTAGAAAAGTTGCACGAGGCAATAGAGAAGATAGCTGCACGGCAGGAAGAATTGTACAGAATTGTCCATAGTCAAGGGAGAGTTGATCCACAGCCTGATGTTATGAGAAGACAACCTCTGAGAAACAGTGAAGGGCAATATATCTGTTACACATGTGGTCAACCAGGTCACACCAGTAGACGTTGTAGACAGTTTAAGGAGTTGGGTAACCGGGGCACGGCGTCATCACCAATGGCCGAAGTATCTGAGGTGTTAAGAGGAGCTTCGTCGGGTGACAATGCAAGCACCAGTGGGCTTTCCGTAATCCGGAGCCATACAGCTGATTGGAATGCAGATATAGCACCAGAAACACTAAGGGATAGTGCTTTTGGAGACTGTTTAACAGTGGATGTGAAAATAGCAGGGGTGCCCACCAAATGCTTGTTGGACACAGGTTCAGAGGTTACCACCATCTCAGAGTCTCACTTTAAACATCATTTCGGAGGACAAGAAATACATCTGTCTTCTGCTAACTGGGTGCGCCTCACTGCTGCAAACGGACTAGACATTCCTGTCCTTGGATGTCTACAGGCAGACATAGAGTGCATGGGAAAGCTGCTTCCAGGGAAGTGTGTTTTCGTGCTAACAGACTCGAACCCCGATGTGAAGGAGATGAAGGGATTGGCTGGAATTGTGGGGATGAATGTGCTTAGTGAATTGAAAAACCTTGTGCTGTCTGGAAAGGATTTGGATAAGGAAAGCAAAGTGAACCAACGTGCAGATGCTAATGTCAGAAGAGTGATAGCAAAGGTGAAAAAAGATGAAAGACTCTTGGGCTCAGAGGGCAGGATAGGATTTGTTAAAGTGTCTGGGAAGCAAGTTGTGATAATCCCACCCTTAAGTGAGAAGATTGTGGAAGGCCACTGCAGTATACCTCATCAAGTGAAGCATCAAGTGTTGGTGGAGTGCACAGGTTCTGTTACCCTTCCAAAAGGATTGTTAGTAGCCAATGTGCTTGCAAGCCCAGAAAAAGGGAAAGTTCCGGTGCGAGTGTTAAATCTCTGTCAAGAAACCATCAGGTTGATGCCGAGATCCAGGATTGCAGTTGTGTCCAAGCCTCAAAAAGTAGTCCCAAAGCAAATGGTGGAATTCGAAGAGGATGATGATGAGTTGCGGGTTAAACGACATGTACAGTGCAGCATTAAGAGTGAGATCCAGCCCGAACAACAGTCAATTCAAGTTCAGATGAATCAGGATGGACTGTCTGAGATGCAACGGGAGGAGCTAAATGCTCTGCTGACACGTTACAGTGATGTTTTCTCCAAGAGTGACACAGATTATGGATACACAACAACAGTGACGCATAGCATACCTACTGGAGATGCTCAGCCAATAAAACAACGCCATCGACGAGTTCCCCCTCACGTCTTTCAAGAGTTTAAGAGACATGTGCAAGATCTTGTCAGTCAAGGGGTACTGAACGAGAGTCGCAGTCCATGGGCCTCGCCTGCAGTCATTGTGATAAAAAAAGACGGAGGTGTTCGTTTCTGCTGTGACTACAGGAGACTCAACCAAGTCACATTCAAGGATGCCTACCCCCTTCCGCGTGTGGAGGAATCCTTGGATGCCTTGGGGAATGCACAGTTGTTCTCAACTCTAGATCTCACGGCAGGTTATTTTCAAGTGGCAGTAAAGGAATCAGATCGAGAGAAGACTGCTGTCACAACACCGTTCGGGCTGTTTGAGTGGACACGGATGCCGTTTGGTTTATGCAACGCTCCGGCCACCTTTCAGCGATTGATGAGTGCAGCATTAGGTGATCTGGCCTTTGATATTCTTTTGATCTATCTTGACGATATTATTGTGTTCTCTGTGGATTTCAAGAGCCATTGTGAGAAGTTAGAGCTTGTGCTCTCAAGGTTGCGTCAGCACGGACTGAAGCTGAAACCGAGTAAATGTTTCCTCCTGAGACCAGAGGTCCGGTTCTTGGGACACATCATTTCGTCAAAGGGAGTTCAGGTAGACATGGACAAGGTTCAGTGCTTGGACGCGTGGCCTTCACCGACGAACGTTAGGGAGGTTAGACAGCTGCTGGGATTTATGAGTTACTATCGTCGATTTGTTCCAAGATTCGCACAGCTGGCAAAGCCTCTACATGCCCTGGTGGGAAAAGGTAACAAAGGCAAGTCCGCAGAAGCGTTTGTCTGGAGTGATGAGTGTCAATCCGCATTCAGCAAGTTAAAGAGTTGTCTCATGTCACCTCCGATTCTGGCTTACCCCGATTTCCAGTGTCCGTTCATACTCACGACGGATGGGAGCCTCAATGGACTTGGAGCAATTCTCAGTCAAAAGCAGGGGGGCGTTGAACGTGTTATTGCTTACGCGAGCAGAGGTCTAAAGGGATCTGAAAGAAATGACAAGTATTACAGTGCCTTCAAGTTGGAGTTACTTGCCCTTAAGTGGGCAGTAACTGAGAAATTTAAGGAATACCTGATATTTGCAAAGTTCCAGGTTATTACTGACCACAACCCTCTTCGCTACCTAGAGACAGCCAACCTCGGAGCAGTGGAACAGCGTTGGTCTGCACAGTTAGCGGAGTTCAACTTTGAGGTGTGTTACAAGCCCGGCAGACAGAACATCAATGCTGACGTTCTTTCTAGGATTCCCTGGGGAATGGAACCTGAGGAGGAGGACGATGGAAAAGACTTCATTCGGTTGACATCAGACGAGGTACGGGCATGCCTGTGGCCAGGTAGAGAAGAAGCGGTTGACAAGTCTGTTGTCAGAGTTGCCAGGCAAGCAGCCATAAGGAAGGGTGTTGATGGTTATAGCTGGCCATCCATCAAAGAGCAACAGAGGAAGGATCCTTGTATAGCGCCTGTGTACAACGCTGTATTCGAGAATAGGAGGATAATGACACGTAGTTTCCGGGATATGGAAACCCAGCAAAAGAAGCTAGCTAGACAGTTGGAGCGTTTGAAATTAAGACATGAAGTGCTGTTCCGAGTGATTACGGACCCAAGAGACGGAGAGGAGATATGGCAGTTGGTAGTGCCTGAGTCTTTACGAGAGAAAGTGTATGGGGGAGTTCATGAACATGGAGGACATTTTGGTAGCAGGAGTACATTAGAGCAGATGCGACAGAGTTACTATTGGCCCACAATGGCCAATGATGTACAAACATGGGTAACCCAGTGTCGAAGATGTACCCTAGCTAAGGATGTATTCCCTAAGATTCGTGCTCCTATGACTTGCACCAACGTAACTGCACCTCTAGAAGTTCTTGCCATGGACTACACCATTCTTGAGAGATCAGCAGGGGGTTATGAAAATGTTCTAGTGCTGACAGACATGTTTACAAGGTTCACTGTGGGGGTTCCAACGAAAAATCAAACAGCACTTACCACCGCCAAAGCCCTCGTACGACACTGGTTTGTCTGCTATGGGTGTCCCGCCCGATTGCACTCGGATCAAGGCAGATGTTTCGAGGCAAACGTAATCAAGGAGCTTTGTAAATTGTATGGAATCAGCAAGAGTCGTACCAGTCCTTATCATCCGCAAGGGAATGCGCAGTGCGAAAGGTTCAATCGCACGATGCACGATATGCTGCGAACGTTACCTGCGGAAAAGAAGAAGGATTGGAAAACACACCTGCCTGAACTTGTGATGGCCTACAATAGCCACGTTCATTCATCGACCGGTTACTCCCCATTTTATTTAATGTTTGGACGGGACGCAAGACTGCCCATGGATGTCCTAGGAGGAAAAGACCTATCTGATGATGAGGCGGATGATCTTGATGAGTGGGTAAAGAATCATCATGAACGCCTGAGAACTGCAGTGGAGACGGCGAAGGTAACTGCTCAAGAAGCTTCCAGGAGAAGGAAGAGGGTCTATGACCGCAAGGCTTCAGGAGCGCTCATTAGACCTGGTGACAGAGTATTGTTGCGTAACCACAAGTTTAGAGGACGTAACAAAATCCAAGATAAGTGGGAGTCTGTACCGTATTTGGTAGTGCAGCAAAATCATGCAGGTTTACCAGTCTTTACTGTACGTCCTGAGCAGGGAGGTTCCACAAAGGTCGTTCACAGAGATCAATTGAGACACTGTACTTTCCCCTCACCCACAAAGCAGGTTACACATGCAAGAAGAGAAAAAGAATTGTCAGACTCAGATTCGCAAGACATTGTCTACATTCCATATACTACACACTTACCGAACACGTGTTTACCTGGGGAAGTCGAGGGTGGAGTGGTATGTGAGGAGGGTAATGTAGCTGGGAGTGAGAGAGGAGACACAGGTCAAGATGGGGAATCTGAAGGCTCTGACAGTTTGGAGGCTGACACTAGGGGGGTACCTAATCTTAGACGTTCGAAGAGGGAAACCCAGGGTAGAATGCCTGTGAAATACAGGAATGATTACATTCTAAAATAAGGATCCAGAAAGTTTTGTAACTTTTAAGGTCTTAGGAGAAAGAGTTATACATGTACATGTGATGTATTCCTAATATGTTTTTTTGTGTTTCAGAGATGAGTCTGCTGGAGATGTCGATGGAGTGGCAGGGTTTAGCAGGGGGGAATGTAACGGGTATATATTATCTAGAAATAATAATTATTTTTGGCGGACTTTTATTTTGGCGGGTGGACAGGTTTTCGGAGTTCAGTGTGTGCTGGTGAAGAGAAGAGCGCGGAGTATGAGAGGGGGGATCAGACAAAAGTGAGTGTTGTGTCGTGTTCGAGAAGCTCGTTCGAAAAAGGGACTTAAACAGAAGTTGATTGGGCTTTGGTCGGATAAAGGACGACATCATGTGATTTTTGTGAACCGTATCACTTGTTTCGTAGTTTTTGGGAATTTTGATCCGTGAACCGCATTGCATTGGACTGTTGGAGTGACGCAGTAATGTTCCGTGAAGGCTACGAGAACTGTGAGTGCATTAAAATTACAAGTTTAGCTTGATTGACGACGATTTAAGAGATTTTTCACATTTTTGTTAAGTTTTGGACTTTCATTTTGTTTGAGAAGCACTCTTGAAACGGACGTTTCAACCGTATTGGTCACGCGCACATACATAAGTGTTCTGCACGTGTTGTCGCACGTGAGATGGGAATTGCGGTTCGCAGCTGGTGCTGAACATAGTTGTTTCCGGAGGAGATTTGAGTCTAAAACACTTGGTGTTACCCTGCCATCCAACGACATCTTAGGTGGATACATCTCTGTGAGGTATCTCAGTTTTGTTACCCTCCTGTGATACATTTCATCTCTGACTTATTTTTGATTCATTCATTTTTTTTTCGTGGGACATTTCATTGAGCTTGAGTGATATTGCTACGAAACCTCAAGAGAATTTCAACGCACGCTACGTCGAGACAACTCCCCTCAATTTTTCTATCTATTATTTTTTTTTGTATATATTTTTGATCCAAGGAACTGTGAGAATTCTGTTGAATCACAGGTGAACTAAGGTGAACTGAGTGAGCACAGTTCAGGGACATTTCACGTAAGTGCTCTTCCATATGTGAGATTGCATTGTGTATATTATTGTTTTTTCAATGTGATTTATTGATCATTTGAATCTGTCCGTTTGAAACGAAGAACTCATCCTAAGTGGTGTTTATATAAGGTTTTTGTTTTGTATTTTATTTTTGAGTGAGGTTTATCTTGGTACAAGTAAAAAGATTAGAGCTTTTACATTTAAAGTGATTGAGAGTGAGTTTAAAAGAAAACACAAAGACCATACATTTAATATTTATTTATTTTTTATTTATTTTTATTTTGTGGTCATTAACCCTGAATTGAACATTTGATTACAAGAAAGAAGAAAAAGACAAAGAATAAATACTGTTTGATTTCATATTTACTTCTTTGTATTTTTGTTTTGTTTTAGAGCTGTCAAGGAGTAGGGGCATCTCAGCTACTTTATTAGACCAGAGGAGGGAGGGGTATATTAGACTGTCTAACCCATTTTACTTTTACTTCAGTGACATTACTTAGGCTGAAGCCTACTCTCGTCGGTCTGTACCCAATAAAGTAGAACATAACATACACCCATTTAGTGTGTAGTGAGATTAAAAGCACTGAAAGCGGGGACTAAGATCTTTTCGTTATTCAGTCTTCCGTGGCAGCACTAATATATTTTCCCCTACAAGACGGGTTAAATTCCCGTTACATGTGGGGTATTTTGTGCTGAAACTTCACAAATACATTCTGGGGACACCCGAGACCAATATTACATCTTGTAAAAAGGGGCATAATAGGTGCCCTTTAATGTTATATAAATCCTTTTCTGATTATAGAGCTCAAATGAATTTTCAGACTATATTTTGCCTAGTTTTGGCTAGCTTTTGACATAGGAAAGATTACCTCAGTCACAATATCCCTATACATAGGCCTATACGCTCGTGTAAACTTTTTAAATGTGATATTAGCCTACTACATATATTTCACTCAGTTTTGAGATTAGTTTATGACACTGATTATCATGCTAAAATACTACCTTATGCATCATTTATTTTGTTTGCGAATAACTGCTTAGGTTATATAATGATTTAGTAAAATATATATCAGCCTCCGGTAAAATATGTGATACTGTCTAAATACAATATATTATTTATGTATAAATGTTCAGTTAGGCTAACTGAAATAAAACCATGTCTATATTGTGAAGGGTAGTCAACTTTAGCATGGGTGTGTTCACTTATTCTAAGCACTGTGTGTGTGTGTGTGTGTGTGTGTGTGTATATATATATAATTAAATCACAATTTTAACCAGAAAAATCTACAATGCATGCCCAAAGTCGTGCAGCCATATAGTTTCTCTTGATATCAGCATGTTCAAAGGTGTTAATTTTTTTTATTTTACAGGGACGAGATGCCACTGATGAGTCCTGCTGACTTCAACATTCAACAGTCTCTGTACATGAACATGGTAAAATGAAAAATCAAACACCTTGGAAATGACAGGTATGTAGCTACTATGTTTCAGGAATGGCACAAAGTTGTGTGACTGTTCAAGCCTCTGTCTTTAGATCAGTGTGTTTACTAATGTGCTTTTTTGTCCTTTGTTGTGTATCTTTGGATTATGTTGTGTTGTAAATAAATCCAAACAATCTAAAAGCCATTCTTTTTTAAATCTCCTCATTCTTTGTGCAAGGCTCCTCATAATGATATGGCCTTATAGCACACCTAATAGGGCCATTATGGGAGGGTGTTTGTCTTTCTCAGGTGTGAAATGCATACATATTAATGAGAGATTATGCCCCTTCTCATAAAGCTTTCTGACACAAAACACGTCATTAAAAATGTAAAATACTTTATTGACTTATCTGAATTAGTAGTCAGGATGATTCTCACATAGTTTTGGAGCAAATATTCTAGGCTATGTGATACAATTTTCAAAAGTCTTGTGAAAAAAATAATCAATATGTGTTTTGTTGCCTTATTTCAGAAACTTTAATTTTTAGTTTTTTCAATAACCATGCATAAACAATATTCTCTCAAAAATACAAATATGTACATACATGTTGCTCACATATTATGGTAGCCCTGTTTGTGCTAAATAGAGTGTAATTAAACCTGTGCCATTAATATGTTTATAAGCAACTGAAAAAAGCACAAATGTCAGGGCATGTCAAAACATCTCAAGGACCCCAAAAACACCTTAGACCCCAGAGGGTTAAATGCAGCCACATATCAACCAGACAAGTTAAAATGCTCTGGATAAAAGGTGAATTAATACAGACATCACAATCAGATGAGTATTTAACATTTCATTCCTCAAAATTAAGTGCAGCCAAAAATCAAAAAGACAAAAAGCTCGGTCTGGATGAAAGGCTGAATAAAGCATTTTCATACATACATCTAACTTCCAAAGCCAGACAAATATTTAATTGAATTCCTCAAAATTAAATGCAGCCCAGAAACAAGCAGACACGAATACGTGGTCTGAATGACTGGCTGAACATTCATGTTATAATCTCAAACACAAAAAAACCCATAAATAGTCTGCAAACACAGATAATTAGTTTGCACACAATCATAGGAAAAAAAAGAGAAAGGGAAATTCCAGTCTGTTCAGTCACCTATGCATGTTTTGCTGACCCATAGTCTACACGTTGCCTCGGCAAACGTGAGATCCAAGCCACTAGATTCTTATTACAGACCCATATTCTACGCGCTGCCTCAGCAAACGCGAGATCCGAGCCACTAGATTCTTATTGCAGACCCATAATCTATGCGCTGCCTCTGTCACGGCTTTCCCTGGTCCTGTCCCGCACTACATTTCCCAGCATTCCCCCTGGATCCCCGCACCTGCACTCACTTCCCTCATCACCGCAGCTGTTCCCTTTCACCTCATGATCTCGCTATGCTGATCCTTTATAACCTCCTCACTCCCATTGTCTCACTGCCGGGTATTATACGTTACTTCATGTTTCTGTTTCCACGTGCTACTTCTGTGTTCTGAAACACTGGCTCCAGAGGTTATCGGCGAGTGGCTTTGTGTTCCCTCACTCGGGATGACTCCAGTGTCTACGTGAGAGATCGTCATTTCAAAAGGGATATTCCCGTGTTGGCTATCCGAGTGTTAGTGTGCCTCGGAGTGTTTCTACGTCTCAACGCTCGAGGTGATTCCTATGTCTTACGTGATTGTTTATTCAAGAGTCTTCGATGAACGTGTGCACTGGATCGACTGCTCATCTCTAGTGACTGACAGTCTTCTATGAACGTGAATACTGGATCGACTGCTCATCTCCAGTGACTGACGTGAGTGTTAATTCAAGGACTGTCTGTATGAGAATTCCCCGTACATCTGTGAGTGATATCCCGTGGACTGTCAGTTAGAACATCCCATGCTCATCTGAGTGATATCATAAGGACTGTCTATGAGAGCATTTAGTAATTCGTGCTTGAGTTCAAGTTTAATGTGTCTACAAGTATCTACTGAGTTTTCTACATTTATTCTTCTGCCCTGGATTTGCTCTGTGTATAAATAAAGTCTGTTGATTAGTATTCTGGTCCCCGTGGTTATTGTGACAGCCTCGGCAAACGCGAAATCCAAGCCACTCTACGCGCTGCCTCGGCAAGCGCAAGATCCGAGACAGAGTCACAGAATCTTTATTGCAGACCCGTAATCTACCCACTGCCTCAGGGCACGCAAGACCCGAGACAGAGTCACAGAATCTTTATTGCAGACCCGTAATCTACGCGCAGCCTCGGCAAACGCGAGATCCGAGCCAAAGAATCTTTATTGACTTTCTCCTCTCGAGAAGAAAGCCAACAGGAGCGGAGATAAAACTAACTAAAAGCGGAGCTAGTGCATATTTTACATGTCGAGAATTTATGAAAGAACACTGTCAGCCCCCTTTTACTAGAGCTGACGTGCATGCTCCACTCCCAAACAAACAACACATAAATCGCATGTATCCCCACTCATAATGTGGCAAGGGCAGGGACAAACACGCAATCAAAAATGCTGTTTGCTCGCCATTATACTCCTGTGTAAATATATAATATGCTTGTGGACAAACAACAATAAATAGACAGAGACAATTGTACACAGAGCGCTTGCTGAAGGCACAGAAGCTGAGAATGTTTGGTCTGGGTGCGCTTTATAGCTTCCTGCCATGAAGTCACCCACCTATATGCCATTGGACTGATTTCACAAGTGCTTCAAAATGCAATCACGCAGAGCATCAATCTCGACACAGCATGAGTTCCCTTGAAGGGGAACTATAAATATAAATATAAAATGTTATTATTGTCGTGAGGGCAGCGTGGTTTTGCGAAGTCTGTAGCGGGAGAGAAAGGAGGGAGCCGAACGGTGAGTAAGTAGGTCAAGTGAACACCTGTGTCTGATTGGAGTAATTGGCGTGGAGAGACCGGCGGCGTGGCTGATAAGGTGGAGTGGCCGAAGGTCGAAGCCGGCCCCCAGGAAGGGGTCCTAGGCGCTGGAACAGGCTTCGCTGGGGTCCCCGTTCTCCTCCTCAGTGCCGGCCAGGGCACAACCCCCCCACGAGACCAAGGAGGGGGGACAGGTTTAGAGAGGGGGAAGAGAGAGAGAGAGCAGCCGATGGCAGGGGTTCGCCGACCCCGGGGCACGCCACCATCTGGTCTTCCGCCAGCTGGATGGCCTGACTCAGCGACGTCGGGCGGTGGCACTGGGCCCATTGCGCGATTTTCAGTAACAGCTTTCGGCCAGACTCTTCGAGGCCCAGGGTTCGGAACCTCTGATGGTGTTGCTCTGGGGACCGGCCGACCCGCTGAAGGATGTCTTCATAGACCAGGAGATTCTGGACTGGCAGCTGGTGTGCGGCCACCTGCGCTTCTCCGGACAGCAGGGGAATGAGCTGCATTGGCAAACAGATCCAGGAAGACCTCCGGATCGTCCTGGAGGCCCATCTTGTTGAGAGGTAGGGGCGAGGCCGAGACCGTGGCTGGAGAGGGGACGGCCCGAATCTCCCGGTCTATCCAGCTCCGGAACAGCTCGCGGTCTTCTTGATGGGCCCCGGAGGAGCGTCTCAAAGCGTTGACCTTGCTCCTCTTTAACGGGCAGCAGGGTTCGGTGTTGTTCCCGGTGAAGACCGGCGAGCGATGTAATGATGTTCGCAAATGGCGTGCCTGGCGGAGACAGCATGGCGGCGGCGATCTTCTTCCTTCCCAGGTTTCGGCACCAGTGTGGTAGGGTTCAATGTGGGTGGAAGGAAGAAGACAGGGTCGGCGTGGCTGGGACTCGTACTTTTTATTAACTCAAAATATAAAAGAAAACAAAGGCTGCGCCACATGCGCATTCACCGTAGCCTCGGCTACAGCAACGTTCATAGAACACTCTTCCCACTGACTCAGCTCACAATTCACTTAGATTGAACACTCTTCCCGCTGTACCAGCTCTCAGTTCACACGTTGTGTACGAGTCCCGAGTCTCCTACTTTCTCACCGCGCGGCTCCCTCCTTTCTCTCCCGCTACAGACTTCGCAAAACCACGCCCCCCTCGCCACAATTATATTCTTAATTACAAATAAACAAATTAATTACACTAATGCAGATTAGTGTTCACTACATTTATATTTCAAATTTATTTTTGTTTGATGAATCAATTTATTGTTATTCTTTCAATAGTTCAAACAAACGTTTGTAGTCATTTGCAGTTTTTAGTTCAAGGTATTACAACTTGTGTATGTGTTAGTTTAAGCTCACCTGTGTATCTATCCCCAGCAAAATAATCATGATGAAGAAAAAAACAGCCCACAACTGAGGGAGAGGCATCATGGCTACTGCCTGTGGATAAGCTATGAACGCTAGTCCTGGACCTGACATAGAAAGAGAGATATTATTTTAAGCATTCCATGTTCTTGGTAATTACTTTAACATAGTCTTGGTTCGCAACATTTCAATTGTCTTATAATACCTCCTGTGTTTTCATGAAATACTGCATTACCTGATTCTGCCACGTCTCCTATGGGGACGCCCTGCTCTTGGGCCATGAATCCCAAAACAGAGAACACTGCAAAGCCAGCCACCAAACTGGTGCTGCTGTTCAGAAGTGAAAGCCACAAGCAGTCCCTGATAAATGTAGATAACAACACATATTGTCTACCATTTGCTGACTGAGCATCATAACATCATAACATTTCAAAAACATCTCGCTCATAGTGTACAACATAACAAATAGTTAATTCTTCAATTGTTAAATTATTCATTTGCTTATTCTTTGGTACTGTCATTTTATTGAAAGCCTTAATACTAACCTGTAGCAGTTGTTGTTATATTTATTGTAGCTGCCAAAAACAGTGAGAGTGCCAACAGACACACTGTAGGAAAATAAGATCTGAGCTCCGGCTTCCAGCCAAACCTACACACACAGAGAACCTCAATTTCAATATAATAATTTTATTTTAAAAATAGATTAGATAGTTACAGAAATAACATAGTGGCCCTCGTTTATTACAAGTGCGTACACCAAATTTCCAGCGTACACCTGGCGTACACCCAAAACCACGGTGACTTTGAGATTTATCAATATGGACGATGGCGTACGGCACGCTCAAATCCTACGGCAGCTCAGGAGGTGGTGTACGCACGTTTTGAGTTAGAGCGGAAATGCGAAGAAAAACAATTCCTAACACCACAAAATGCACTGACAAACTAAAAGATATGATATATTACGACCCACTGTAAAACAAAAAACAACAACATAGTAATTATTAACTTCAGTGTTTATTTTTGTGCAACATGGACTTCAATGTTTAATTTGTGTGACTTTACCAAAGCATTTGATTTGTAAGCATATGTATTCCTTCAGTTGCGAGCCTGTGCGCTTTACCCTGACGTTTCAGGGTTTGGCCCGGCAGGTGCGCACGGACTGGGTTCGGTAACGAAAGGCTTTCAATGACCAAAAAATTATTCAGACTGACAAAATAATAAAAAATACATTCATCTTCTTTTAAATAATAATAATACAAATAATAATAATGACATTCTTCTTCTAAAAAACAATAAGAATACAAATCATACGAATAATAATAAGAATATTACAAATTGTCATGCAATTATTAATGTGAATGAATGGTACTCCACATCACATCATCATCATCACTATTGTACACTCCAATACATGTAACGTGATTCGAAATTGAATGCTAATTCAAAAGACGTGCTGTAAAATATTGCATTGTGATAGGTCATTTCGGCTCCACGTCAGAGAAGTTTCTCTTCTTTGCCGTCTTCCGTGTGTCCATGGCGTAAAATGAGGGCGTGGGGGAAGCGGAGACTTGAATATATAGGGGCGTGTTATTCTAATGACGATCGTTTTCAGCCGCGGGATTTATCAAGGGCAGGTATTGCGTACACCTGGATTTCAAAGGTACGCACAGCTTCATAAATCAGGCGGTGAGAGGAGTGTAAGCATAAACTTACGCCAACATATACGCCCGTTTCTACGCAAGAATGATAAATGAGGGCCAATATGTTTATGTGTGTTTTTTGGTGATGTTAAATTAGGTGTCTTTAACTTCCATAAACTTCCATAAAACAATTGTTAGGTACAATGTACTTATGAACTTATTGTGTTCATGTTGTATTGTAAACTATGTAACACTTTATTGGACAGTCCTGTTTCGCATGCAAATACTATGTACTTATTATAGTAATTACAGTAACTGGATTATAACTATGTACTAACCCTTCACCTACCCCTAAACCTAACCTTAACCCATGTAGTTACCATATATTACCAGTACTTTCTTGGGCAAGTAGCCTACACTGTAAGTACACATACTGTAAAATAAAGTGTAACCTAAAACCCTTTTCTGCTATTGAGGTGGGATACTGGTGAGGTTTGTTCCCTTGGTAATGTCTGGACTCTTATGTTGTTATGTTCCTGTTTCCTGCTCCTGGTGCCATCTTTGTAGTTTTTGTAGTCCCCATTGATTAGTCCTGATTGTTTCCAGGTGTGTCTAGTAAGCTTGTTACCCCTTGTGTATATATAGCTCTTGCGTTTCCCTTGTTCTTGGTCAATTGTTCGATGTATGTAGATGGTCTCATGTCCCTTTTCCCTGTGTTCCTTGTTTTCCGGTTCTTGTTTTGCTATTGTGTTTAATAAACAACCCTTGCATTTAGATCCATATCTCTGCCTGCTATCTCATCTGCTCCTCCGAGTTACAGAATGACCAGCCCGTTCTCATCCCAAAGCGTAATATATTGACTCTTTTGACAAAGCGTCTATATCCAACGCACATGGCACTCTTTAGCGTCATATGAGACGCAGATATATGGCGCCTCCAAGTGGTCTAACCCTAACACTACCCCAGACCTAAACCTACCCAAAACCGAAGCGTGTTATATTGACGCTAAAGGGTGCCATGTGCGTTGGATATAGACGCTTTGTCAAAGGAGTCAATATATTACGCTTTGGGATGAGAATGCGTTGGAATGACTGACCAAAAAATGGATCTAGCAGGGGTTCGTCTCATCCTCCTTTGCAGGGCGAGTGCTCTTGAAGTTTTTGAACATGGCTTACCATACCCACTTTCTGGAAAGTTCACTCATTTAATTTTATCGTTCTGGTCTGAATGAACCTATCAGATCACAACTTTCCTGTGTTGGTCCTCAAGGGACATTTTGTGAATTTGTGGAGCGTGCTCTTCTGCTTAGCAGATCCCCCTTCACTGTGGAAGAGGTGGAGGAGGATCCCACTGTGAACACTCAAGGTTCCCCTAAACATTTTGCGTTCCATGCTCCGATGGCCATGGAGCTTGGCATGGGATGAGTCTCAGCGCTCTCAAGACTGGTGGTCCCAGAGCTCTCTCGCCCAGTGGTCCTAGCACTATCTAGCCCGGTGGTCCCAAGTCTGGTGGCCATTGGTTTCAGCATTGTCAAGCCCAGGGGTCTTAGCGCTCCCAAACCTGGTGGTCCCAGAGGTCTTCCCCTTGTCCTCGGCTTTACCAGTGATGACAGTCACAATTTTGTGTGTATGGACTACACACACTTCCACGGACTGACGGCTCGTTACAGCCACGGAAGCTGTTACTGAACTGTGCCAAGTGTCTGCTCTGTTAAGGCCAAGGAGGTCTACAACCCCAAATCAGAAACAGTTGGGACATTTTGTAAAATTCAATAAAATCAAGAATCTGTTATTTGTTCATTCTTTTTAACCTTTTTTTTTTAACTGACAAAAGTACAAAGAAAAGTTTTCCAATGTTTTCACTGACCAACATACGTAGTTGTATTTTGTAAATATGAACAAATTTTGATTTTGATGGCTGCAACACACCCCAAAAAAGTTGGGACAGAGACATGTTTACCACTTTGTCACATCACCTTTCCTTTTAATTACACTCTTTAATCATTTGGGAGTTGAGGATACTAATTGTTGGAGTTTTGCTAGTGGAATATTTGCCCAATCTTGTCTGATACAAGACAGCCGCTCAACAGTCTGTGGTCATCATTGCCTGATTCTCCTTGGGGTCATACATTTTCCATAAGAGACATATCTGGACTGCAGTAAACAGGCAGGCACATCCCTTCTATGCTGCAGAGTGTCTAGAAACCACTCAGTTGTAGCACATGCAGAATGAGGCCTGGCATTGTCTTGCTTCCCAGGAAAGATGTCATCTTGATAGCAGTTTATGTCTCTGTACAATCCAAATATATGCCTCCATGTCAATGGTACCTTCACAATAATGCAAGTTACCCATACCGGTTGCAATGATGCACCTCAATACCAGGACATATGTTTACTTTTGCACCTGTCGCTGGTGAAAGTCTGGTTAGTCCCTTTCGTCTTTGGGACTGAGAACTCGATTCCATTTTCTCCCATAACAAGCTGAAACATGGATTCATCTGACCACAGCAAACATTTCCACTTTCTTCTAGACCATCTGAGATGAGCTCAGGCCCAGAGAACTCGCCGGCATCTCCACATAGAACTGATGTAAAGCTTTCTCCTTGCATAACAGAGATTCAAGTGGCATTTCTTGATGCAGCATCAGACTGTGTTCAGTGAAAATGGTTTTCCAAATTACTCCTGAGCACATGTGGCTGTATTTGACAGAGTAGCATGATGGTATCTTGTGCAATGCCATCTGAGGACTCAAAGGTCACACACATTCAACAGAGGTCTACTGCCTTACCCAACACAGACTGAGATTTCTCTGGATTCCCTGAATCTTGTGACAATATTATGTATGGAAGATGATGAAAGGCATAAATGCTTTGCAATCTTGCATTGAGAAATGTGATTTTTTAATTGTTTGACAATTCTCTCAAGATATTTGGGACAAAGTGATGAGCCATGACCCATCTTTGCTTAAAAAGACTGAGAAGCAATTTTACACCCAAACATGATACCCTCAACTATTACCAATTCACCTGCTAATTGTGGACTGTTTCAAAATAGTTGGATAATCTAATTTGGATAATCTTTTCACTTTTATTTGGTCTCTGTCCCAACTTTTTTGGGGTGTGTTGCAGCCACTGATGGGCAGTAACGCGTTAGAAGTAACGCGTTACTGTAATCCAATTACTTTTTTCAAGTAACGAGTAAAGTAAGGGATTACAATTGCAAAAACAGTAATTAGAATACTGTTACTTCCCTGTAAGCAGGCTGCGTTACTGCGTTAGTTAACCGTCATTTTGTTTCGTGAGACTGTCTTGTGCCATGAGTCGTGGGTGAGTGACAATAACGTATGAGCGCCGCGACGTCAGTGGTAAACACCGAAATGTGTAGTGTTGAACAAGAGACAACATGGAGCGCGGGAGAGAGACATGCATTTGATTGGTCTCACACGCCACACCCCCGATTTCTCACGCTGAAGTGTCAACCCGGTCGGTCAAATCCCTGAAAGATGAGTTTATCTATAGATCTACCTGTTGAGCCACTCGTGATCAACTAGTTATACCGCAAATTAGTTAAAATCTCCCGGAATCTAGAGCGAGCGTGCATGCGAGACAGAGACCGCGTAGCGCGTGCGCACGGCAGAGAGGGAGAGCGAGCGAGAGACCTCCTGATCTAGAAACAGGACCCCCCGTTGGAGAATGTCACAATTCTACCTCAAATCTGAGCAAGCACCTAGCAAGCCGGCACAGGAATGTGAAACTTACTGAAAAAAACCCTGAACCCCCAACTGACATGACATGGCTGTTTTGGTAAACTCATTTTTACTCCTCTCTGCACTTTACTGTTAAAAGACGTAAGTGTTAATAATTTGGAATACAGTCAGGAGAGACTTTCATTTTAATTATTTTATTGCTGTATTTTATTTACATCTATTTGAATGAAGGATTTTACAAAAAATATATTTATTTTATATGCTGGAATATGCAGAAATATAAGTTAACAGAAGAAGGACTTTCTTTATTTCATTAAAATATGGTGGAATGTGCAGAAAATAGGTTTAAATGTTCAACAATTTTCTTCAAGTCTGAGACTGTTGCATTTAATTAAAATTTTGCTTGATGCAATGTGCATAAAGTTAAAATATTGAAACTAATAATAAAAAATAAAAAAAATAGAGTGTTTCATTTGATTAAATTTTAGATGATGGAATATGCAGAAAGAATAGAATTAGGCTGAAAGGTCTATTGCTTTATAAGGTATACAGGTCGTGCATCATGTTTTTGAAAAGTAACTTAGTAAAGTAACTAGTAAAGTAACTAATTACTTTTGAAAATAAGTAATCAGTAAAGTAACTGGATGTCACGATGCGCTCCACGACGCCTCCTCCTGGCCTCACCAGATCACTCTCTCCTGAGTTCTAGGACTTCACTTCCCATCACTCCCTTCACTAATCACCTCCTTCCATCCCGGTCTCATCTCCATCATCTCAGCCACCTGTTCCCACTCAGCTCCCCTTTATCTGGACCTTGCTCCCCTTTGTTCTCTGTGAGTTCTTGTTACTGCCACGGCGTGCAACTCTGAGCAATCTCCTATATTTCTACGTATTCCTGGTTCCTTGATTCTCGCCTGTTTTCCCCATTACTCTGTGAACGTTTGCCGCCTGCCTTCGACCCTTGCCTGGTAACCACTCTGAGTTTGGACTGCCCCAGTATATATTCTACCCTGTGCTTTCTCTGTTTTCTGCCTGTTTGTGTTCATCATTAAAGTTATGTCACATGGATTCGGACGCCTCTGACTCTTCATCACAGAAGACCTCACCAATACAGGATCCAGCAACCTTGCATCGTCTAGCCTCAGAAGTCACCAATCAAGCTTCCGTACTGGTCGTTCATCAACAGCAGCTTGAGAAATTAACTTCACTTACCGAAGAACTGGTGAGATCCATGCGGTCCCTCACGACGCAAACCGCCGACGCTGCTCAAACCACTGCACCTCCAGTTCAACCATCCTCCAGTGTGAGTAACATTCCAGCTTCCAATAATCCTCGTTTATCATTACCCGACAAATACGACGGCTCGTCAGCAACATGCAAGGGTTTTCTTCTGCAAAGCACTCTGTATATTAACCAGCAATCCCACCTCTTTTCAAACGACGACAGCCGGGTCTCTTTCATCTGTTCGCTGCTGACTGGGAAGGCACTGGAGTGGGCGACAGCGCTTTGGGCAGGTGGTCAGCTTACTTTCCCCTCTTATGACGACTTTCTTGCCCAATTCAGAGAGGTTTTCGAGCATCCAGCCGGCGGAAAGGAACCGGGCGAGCTGTTACTGTCTCTTCATCAAGGAGGATCTTCCGCGGCGGATTACACCCTCAACTTCCGCACACTCGCTGCACAGACAGGCTGGGAAGAGGATCCTCTGAAACTGCTTTACCGCAAGGCTCTGAATTCCGATTTACAAGGAGAGCTGGCTTGTCGGGATGAGGATAAAACTCTCAGTCAGCTGATAAATCTAACCATTCGCCTTGATAATTTGATGCGAGCGCGGCGCTCCCCGCTCAAACACCGGGTCGTTGTAAATCCTTCCGTCAGTTCTGAGCCTGAACCTATGCAAATCGGCTTCACGCGCTTATCCACTGAGGAGCGTGAGCGAAGAATGCGCAACAACCTCTGTCTTTACTGCGCCCGCACTGGTCACATGAGGTCAACATGTCCTGTAAGACCCACCTCGAGAGATTCTGCTGCGGTGAGTTCCCGTGTTCGTTCTCTCAACTCTCTTACTTTAGAGGTATCTTTCTGTTCAGATGAGGGTATTGTTAATGTAAATGCTTTGATTGATTCGGGGGCAGCAGGACATTTTATTGACCTCACTTTTGCTAAAACTCATAATTTCTCTCTCAAACCATGTGAATCCCGGGTGTCAGTGGCAGCATTAGACGGACGACCCCTGGGATCAGGCAAGATACAGTATATCACTCAACAGTTAACCCTTAATGTCGGCACTCAGCACTCGGAGACCATCCAACTTTTCACCATAAATTCACCGCTGCACCCTGTGATTCTCGGTTTCCCCTGGCTGGAGAAGCACAACCCCTACATTTCGTGGTCCGAGAGGAAGGTAATTCAGTGGTCATCTTTTTGTTTAACAAACTGTCAACCTGCTGTCCTAGGTCCTGAAACTGTTTCCAGCCGCTCCGAGAATCCTGACCTGTTGGGGGTTCCCACTGAATACCATGATCTTGCTCTGGCCTTTAGTGAAGGAGAGGCCTCTCAACTTCCCCCACATCGACCTTGGGATTGCGCCATTGAACTTCTTCCTGGAGCTAACCCGCCCCGTGGGAGAGTCTATCCGTTGTCCCAACCTGAGGCCGACACGATGAAGTCTTACATTGAAGAACAACTCGCTAAGGGCTTCATTACTCCTTCCACTTCTCCCGCCTCAGCTGGGTTTTTCTTTGTCAAGAAGAAGGATGGAGGTCTCCGTCCTTGTATTGACTATCGCAGTCTAAACGAGATCACTGTGAAGTACCGCTATCCTCTGCCTCTGGTCCCCGCTGCACTGGAGATGCTCCGCACCGCCAAGTTCTTCACCAAACTGGACCTGCGGAACGCCTACAACCTGGTTCGTATTCGAGAGGGTGACGAGTGGAAGACGGCCTTCTCTACGACCACCGGGCACTACGAATACCGGGTTATGCCGTTCGGGCTTTCTAACAGTCCTTCTGTCTTTCAGGCCTTCGTAAATGAGATCTTCCGGGACATGCTGAACCAGAGAGTCATTGTCTACATTGACGACATCCTCATTTACTCTGATACCCTCGAAGCACACGTCCGGGATGTGCGAGCCGTACTTCAACGCCTCATCGACAACCAGCTGTATGCCAAGGTCCAGAAGTGTGAGTTCCACCAGACCTGAATTGCGTTCCTGGGGTATGTCATCAGTGCTGAAGGAGTCATCATGGACGACAGTAAGGTCCGAGCAGTAGTCAATTGGCCTCGACCCACCACCGTGAAAGAATTGCAGCGTTTCCTGGGCTTTGGTAATTTCTATCGTAGATTTATTCGTAATTTCAGCACCACGGCGGCACCTCTCACATCCCTCCTACGGGGGGGAGGCAACATTTGAAGTGGTCTCCAGAATGCTCTTCCGCGTTCGAACGACTCAAGGTGAAGTTCACTACGGCACCCATCCTTCATCATCCGGACCCCGAGCGTGAGTTCATCGTGGAGGTGGATGCTTCGAATTCAGGAATCGGCGCCATTCTGTCCCGACGACACGGTAATCCAGCCAAGATGTTTCCATGCGCCTTTCATTCTCTTAAGCTCACTTCGGCTGAACGCAACTACGATGTGGGTGACAGGGAGCTTCTGGCCATGAAGGCCGCCTTCGAGGAATGGAGACATTGGCTGGAGGGTGCTCGTCTGCCTTTTACTGTCCTCACCGATCATCGCAACCTCGAGTACATCAGGTCAGCAAAACGTCAGGCCAGGTGGTCTCTCTACTTCTCGAGGTTCCACTTTAAGATCACGTATCGTCCAGGTTCCAAGAACGGCAAAGCCGACGCCCTGTCTCGCCAATTTGACAGTAAATCCGATCATCCCGAGCCCAAGTACATTTTGCCATCTACCCTCATCGTAGCCCCTGTTCAGTGGGACATCATGACTGAGATCTCTGCCACACAAGGGGATCATCCGACCCCTCCGGAATGTCCTCCTGACCGAGTCTTCGTACCACAGGATCTCCGCACTCGTGTTCTTCAGTGGGTACATTGCACTCCCAGCGCTGGTCACCCCGGGATTGCGGCCACACTTCTGCTAGTCACTAATCGTTTCTGGTGGTCCAATCTTCATGCAGACGTAGTCAAATTCATTCGTCAGTGTCCTACATGCAACATCTCAAAGGCCTCCCACTTAAGGCCGGCCGGACTTCTTCAGCCACTTCCCGTCCCTCAACGGCCATGGTCCCATATTGCAGTGGATTTCGTCACTGATCTGCCTTCCTCTCAGGGTTTTACTACTATCCTCTCAGTAGTTGACCGATTCTCCAAGGCATGCAGGTTCGTTCCCCTGGCTGGTCTACCCACAGCACTCCAAACCGCTGAAGCTCTTCTTCACCATGTCTTCCGTTTGTATGGATTGCCGGAGGATATCGTTTCAGATAGAGGATCCCAGTTCACCTCCCGGGTATGGAGAGCTCTCTGTAGTAAAATGAACATTAATGTCAGTCTCACTTCTGGTTACCACCCGCAGGCCAACGGACAGGTGGAGAGGCTAAACCAGGACCTCATCCGCTTCCTCCGAACTTACTGCCACCGTAATCAACAAGACTGGAGTTGTTTCCTTGTGTGGGCAGAATACGCCCAGAATTCTCTCCGCAAACCGTCAACAGGTCTCACGCCCTTCCAGTGCGTGCTCGGGTTCCAACCTCCATTGTTTCCCTGGTCTGGTGAGCCCACGGATCTCCCTGCGGTGGACGCATGGTTGCAGAGGAGTGAGGAGACCTGGAACACCGCCCACGTCCATCTCCAGCGTGCGGTACGTCAGTTCAGGCAGCAGGCTGACCGACGCAGAAGAGACGGCCCCATCTTCAGACCGGGCCAATGGGCATGGTTGTCCACTCGTGATCTCCGTCTCCGACTCCCTTGCAAGAAGTTATCTCCACGTTTCATTGGTCCCTTCCGGATCCTGAGACAGATCACCCCTGTCTCCTACAGGTTAGCACTTCCTTCCACTTACCGCATCTCACCCACCTTTCATGTCTCTCTTCTCAGACCGGCTGCTGCACCCAGGAGAGAGGATAACCAGGAGGAGGTCGTGGCGAGGAATGCTCCCCCCATCGACATCGGAGGCGAGGAGGTTTACCGTGTGCGAGAGATCCTGGACTCCAGGCGCCATAGAGGGGTCCTCCAGTACCTAATTGACTGGGAGGGATGCGGTCCGGAGGAGCGCTCCTGGGAAAGGTCCCAAAACATCCTTGACCCGGCTCTTCTCACCACCTTCCACCAGAATCACCCTGATCGTCCTGCTCCCAGACCCCGTGGAAGACCCCGTCGCCGTTCAGGTCCTCGCTTCGGGAGCCGCTCGCAGGGGGGGGGGGGGCTCTGTCACGATGCGCTCCACGACGCCTCCTCCTGGCCTCACCAGATCACTCTCTCCTGAGTTCTAGGACTTCACTTCCCATCACTCCCTTCACTAATCACCTCCTTCCATCCCGGTCTCATCTCCATCATCTCAGCCACCTGTTCCCACTCAGCTCCCCTTTATCTGGACCTTGCTCCCCTTTGTTCTCTGTGAGGTCTTGTTACTGCCACGGCGTGCAACTCTGAGCAATCTCCTATATTTCTACGTATTCCTGGTTCCTTGATTCTCGCCTGTTTTCCCCATTACTCTGTGAACGTTTGCCGCCTGCCTTCGACCCTTGCCTGGTAACCACTCTGAGTTTGGACTGCCCCAGTATATATTCTACCCTGTGCTTTCTCTGTTTTCTGCCTGTTTGTGTTCATCATTAAAGTTATTGCACATGGATTCGGACGCCTCTGACTCTTCATCACACTGGATTACTTTCTTGGAGAAGTAATCAGTAACTAATTACTATATCCAAGTAACTTGACCAACACTGGTTGCAGCCATCAAAATCAAAATTTGTTCATATTTACAAAATACAATTATGTTGGTCAGTGAAAACATTGGAAAATGTTTCTTTATACTTTTGTCAGCTAATAAAAGGTTAAATAGAATGAACAAATCACAGATTCTTGATTTTATTGCATTTTTCAAAATGTACCAACTTTTTCTGATTTGGGGTTGTACTAAGAAGTCTCAGTTCCTGGCTCCACCCTGCCCCCCCACTCTGCTGGCTCTGCACAGGATCCTTGCTCCGCCTCAATTTCCAGACCAAATTCTATGTAGCGTCTGGACCAATCAGACACACACAAATGATTCATTATATTTAATGAATAATCCAGCCAACTCACTATCCCAACAAAGGTCTGTGAGACTTCCCCCAAATCAGCCCAACATACTGGCAGAACTGGGTGTCCTGTTACAGAACACAGTTTTACGACCCCAAAAAATGTGCAGAGAATTGTCTCCTAATTCTTGCTGAGAAGAAGAAATTAACCCTTTTAATCCTATATATTCTATATATATAACCATGTGATAAATGTATTAACATGTATCTAATTTTCCATCTCATAATTTTCCTTTTATGTGGTTTGGCCTATGTCTTCATTCTCTCTTCTAAACTATTTTGGTTTGAGACATGACTTGCATACTATGGTTAACCAAAATGTCTAGCATGTTTAGCCTCTATAAAATCCAATCTTCGTCCCCCATTTGTTAATTTACATTACATTTTGCTAACTTTATGACGCATTAGTATTATAAGAATCTTGAAGATTCTTTTCGTAAACACCCAATGAAACTAAACATTCAAATACCCTGCTAGAAAAGATCACCTTGATTTTGCCAAGTAAGATATGTTCCTGGACCAACATTTCTGTCCCAAAATGTAGTCCTTACCCAATCCCTACCCCTAAACCTAACCCTACCCATAACTTTCCCCTAAAATCAGAGGGTAATGATAGGTGAATAACACTGATGTTTAAGTACCTCACCCTGGTTCTAAACCTAAACTTGACATAAACTGTAAACTTGTCCCTCAAATCGGATTGGTTGATTGGAAAGTTGTTTCAGGATCAACAAAGATGTTGATCCAGGAACATGTGGTCCTTGGTGAAATCACGTTCACCTGCTAGAAAACAAAGGGTCGTAAAGGGTCGTAAAAAACTCCCTCCAAAGGGATGGCTTCCTATTGGCTCACGCACCTCCAGAGGGTGTGACATCTTCACGGTTTAAAAAATCACTGATCAAGATCAGCTCTCTCTTGTTCTCTTGTTCTCTTGTCCTCTTGTCCCCTTGTCCTCTTAGCCTCTTGCGCTCTTAGCCTCTGGCTCTCTTACTCTCTCGGTCCTTCCTTAGAAGTCCTAACGTGAAGATGATGCTGAACTAGAAGTCCCTCAAGTACTCCCAAGCTTGCGCCAGGCTGCGGCCTTGTCTTTCCATTCACCAAATATCCTCTGACTCCCACTGCTTCTCTCCCATCAAGACCACATCAGCAAAGATCAACTGGAGCCTCAACAAATTGCATCAGGACAGTTTAATGCAAATGGACGAGACATGCAAGTATCAAACTTAGTCTCATTATTTGATACATTAAGTATCCTTACCCCTTTATAAGAAGGGCGTGTTAGAACTAAACTGATGGTTTGCTCAGGCTGTTGATCTGCTGAACATCAAACAATGCTATAACTTCTTGCTTTCCTGTATTCTGCTTCAGCTCTCTTTCCCTTGGTAAACTGTATGCATGTATGTATGTATGCATGTGTATGTTAGAGTAGTTTAAATGTTTAGTCTAGTTAATAAAGTCTTTTTCATATCACACGTAAAGTTGTCTGTCTCAAACTCATATCTGGAGTCACTAATCATAGATCTTGACTACTTGCTCTTAGTAGTACTTAGTAAGAAAGACATTTCCCATGGCCCGGAAATGTACATTTCTATTAATTAATTAATAACCAATATTGAGTGTTCACGGGATGAACCGAGTAATTGGTTGTAATGTTAATGTAGCTACATCAAGTTAACCCAATTAACTGATCCAAATATTCATAATCAATTATAACAAGTTATGATTGATTACTAATATTTCATAGAGCTAATTTGCTACATCTACCACATAGGTCTACCCCTCCATCCCTCCCCCAGGCCCTCCATCCCTCACCCAGGTCCTCCTCTGCTCCACCAACCATCTGGACTTAAAAAAAAAATGTATTTATTTATTTTTGCCATGGAGCGTCTAGAAGCCGCTCTGAAGGGGGGCTTCCAGATTTCTCGACTATTATATTGTTCTGTTCTTGGTAGGGTTGCCAACTTCAGCAAAGGAAAATAAGGGACGATCTTGGTTCTAGCCGGAAGCTAGAATTTTACTTTGTAACGTGTTAAATAAGAATATTTTTCTTACACAAACGCAATCTCTTCACTTCAGAAGACCTTTATTAACCTCACAGAGCTGAGTGGAGCACTTTTATGATGGATAGATGCACTTTTATGGACTTCAAAATAGAAACAGCAATACACTGCCATTATAATGCTCGGAAGAGCCAGGAAATTTTTTAACCCTATGGGGTCGGCAAATGCGCCGGCGCGTTTTGCTCGATTTTTTTTTTTTCGAGGAGCAACGGATCCTTCTCAGGATTGTTAATAGTACGTTTTTTTATTATTAAGTGCTTTGTTCTAATCACGAAATGGAAAAAGACTGTTTAAATATGAATCGCATGTATGTGTGTGAACAACACATTCTCATCCTTTGGCGTCATATAGGTGACGCCATACGACATTTCGTCGAAATCTTACGCACATGGCATCCTTTAGCGTCAATTTAACACGCACTGTTATGGGTAGGTTTAGGTCTGGGGTAGGGTTGCGGTTATGGCGCCTTGGGATCTGCGTCTCATATTGACGCTAAAGGATGCCATGTGCTTCGGATTTAGACGAAATGTCAAAAGCGTCACCTGCATGACGCCTTGGGTTCTGCGTCTCATATTGACGCTAAAGGATGCCATGTGCGTAAGATTTCGACGAAATGTCAAAAGCGTCACATTTATGACGCCTTGGGATGAGAACGGGCTGGTGTGAATGAATGGCACAGATGCGTGCTGTTGTTTACTAAATATGAATAAATATAAATATATACTAAATATAAATTTAAATATGAATCCCGTCTGTGTGTGAATGAATGAACACCTTTTACCAAACTATATTGCTACTGTATAATGAGATGAGTAAAAATCGACTGAAATATGTTGAAATAAAATGTCTTTGTATAAGCAATGTATTAGACTGCAAATTAACATTTATATGCCCTAATACATCATAAAAGCAACACGATCTCATGAAAGAGCGTATCTATAGCATGAATTTAATTTCTCGTACCATTTATAGCCTACGCCAAAAATAGTTTTTGCGTGCAAATGATACGCACTGTAAACCCCTTGGGTAGGATTAGAGGTGTGGAGTGCGTGTGTATTACACGCCATAAAGTGCGTATCATATGCACGCGTAAACTGCATATCATATGCACGCAAAAACTATTTTTGGCGTATAAATGGTACGAGAAATTAAATTCGTACTATATCTATCTATATAGATATGCACTTTCATGAGATTGGGCTGTTTTAACCCCCTGGGGTCGGCTATCGCGTCGGCGCGATTGTCTCGCTTTTTTTCTTATCAGTGTAAAAGAGACTCAAAATACTCGGTTAATTTTGATCTTACATATAAGTGTTGTACATCATTAGATCCTGTTAAGTTTCTATTTTTTTTTGTGGATACTCACAATAAAAACAAAGTGTTGTGCTTTTCACCAAATAAAGAAAAACAAACATGATGCGAGTTCTGCGTTCTCTCTGTCAGTGAAGTCCATTCTGAAACGCGTCCTAAGATTAACTGTAACTCCGCGATTACTTGTCACACAGGCACGAGAGGTTTTTCTTTATGAAGCTTAAATTCTCTTCTTTTAAATGAAGTAATTTAGATAAAAAACAAATATTCTCAGTTTATGCAATCTGTATGAAAAGAGAGTGCTGTCAGTATTTTTTTCCCCAGCTCATTACACTTCATTACGCGTTAATCTGACACGCCCACGGAGGACGCGCGCTATTCAAACGCAAATGTCGAGGCAAGCCATGACAATGCCCACATCAGCCGTTCCACCGCGGCGGTAAAATGTGTGGTGTATTTGCTGCCTTTTACCGCTAAGAGGCGCTACAATCATAGACTCTGAAAAGTGTTTGTTTATTCCGGTTTATTCTCTCTAATGCGTAATCTGCTGCCGCACCGCGCTGATTCAGAGCGATTGAAAGCTGGTAGCAGAAGAATTCAACAAGTGAAACGTAGTTAAAATAATTCATAATCACAATACTGAAATTAGGCTACTGAAATGTAATTGAATAAATAATGAAAACATTTCAACATAAAACATTGCAATAAAAACATTTAGGCTACATGAATGAGGCTTTACAACTTTAACAGCATACAGAAGACAGCTCAGTGATCAACGCAACGACACGAGCTTCGAGGAACTTCATTCGACCCGAGATCGAATCTCAATGTAGCATACATGTTGTTAACCGATGTTGTCCTACGTTTATATTTTCCCACCTTGATGCTTAAATAGGTAACTGTTTATATCTGTTTACTTATTTAAAGTCAAGAGTTTTGTTTGATTATCATTACAACATAAATTTGCTACATTCCTGTAGAACCGCAGCCGCTGCACAAACGACAAAAACTGATGAAGGAAGATTGTCAGCCGATTGCATCAGAAAATGAAAATGAAGAAGCTCGTCTTTAGTCTGCTAAATTATTGTGTAATGTAAAAGAACACTAAAATTACTTAAGTTTGAAACCAAGTTCGAACATTTCAAGGTTTAAATTGTTTAATGTAAAACAGGGTTGCATCTTGTTTAGAGTTTATTTCTTTTGCGATGCAAAATAAGAAACACTAGGCTAATCTTATTCTTGCGACATTTTAAATTTGTATTGCCAAAGAAATTACAGCTAAATTAAACAATTAAAACAGTAGGCCTACAAAACGAAAATTGTCCAAAGGAACATAATTAAATTAAAAACATGCGTTTCTCTTTGCCTCTCTCGCGCTGGATCTCTTTTTAACAAGTTTATTTAGTCTCCCTCGCTGCGCGCGCGGGTCTCTCTCTCGAAATTAAACATTTCAGGGTAAAAACACATCATACAGCTGATAATACTGTATAGACCATTTCAACGGCTATTTGTAGATGGAAGGAAGTGACGTGTTTGGCCCTCAGAAGTTTCCGGTTAGTTAGCGCGCACATTCGAAAAAACAGCGGGAGGCGCTTTATTTACTCTTTATATACGGCAATTGTGCGATAATTTTCTTATTCATGCGAATAAAACATGTCAAAATTAAAATTAGGAGCATGTTGTTCAGTGGTTGGATGTTCTCTCAGGCCCGGAACTAACTTGCTCTCGGAAATCAAAGCGTTTAGATTTTCGATATGAATTCGCTCCTGGATTGCAGCAGTGAGAAGAATGGATACTGAGCAACAATATCCAGTGTACACATTTGGTACACGATTCTGGTAAGTAAAATACTTATTTTTTTTCATTGGATTATTTGTATTTCTCTACTTTAACTGTTTAAGTATGATACAGCATAATTTAAGCTAGCACTGTTGGTCCGACCGTAATTGTTTACATATTATGCACCTAGCATTTTGACGCGTGCGTAGTGAAAAGGGGCAAGTTTTTATTTCCTTTTTTTTTCTTCTAAATGTTCTGTGGGCTGTAATTAAGTAAGTTAGGAGTTTACTTTTGTTGTCAAGCTGTCTAGTCAGTTGACAACTGCAGAATTGTGTGCAACAGCTAACTGCAGTAGTTTACAAAAGGTAAAGGTAAACATTTTGTCATCACTTATTAAGCTTGGCTAATGTTAATTCCAACATTTACTGATGTATTACACAATAATAGCATTTTTTTTTTACATATTGTGCATTAACCAGATTAAGTAAAATAATTGTTTCTACTTTTGTCTTCAATAGGAAAGCCATCATCTGTAATTTAAGACGCTTAACACTGCTACAGGAAGACAGCTGATCGTCCTGCAGTGCCAAACCACATGTGACCATACAGTGTGTGCAGAATTATTAGACACGTTGATTTTCTGATCATATTTTTTTTCCCAGACACATTTTTACCAATTCCAAACCACATTAATCTTGATATCTACTATTGATTTTTTATTTAATCATATACAAGTGATATAATTGTTTATGAAGGCTGGAAATGAAAACACCTTATATTCAGGTGGATAATAATGGATAATTATTAGGCATGTTTTCTTTTACAGATAAAATAAGCCAAAAAAAAAGAGATTTAACTCAGACTGAAAAGTCACAAATTATTAAATGCCCATGAGAAGGATGCAATACTAGGAATTGCAGTTAAGGCTTGACCCATTGGACAGTGAAATGCTCATTGGGTCAGAGGAAAACAGGTGGAGAAGAAAAGACGCATGTTAGCTGTAAAATAATTAACGTGAAGAATTAAGCGTGAAACCATCAGGAACTATTTAGTCTCCAGCGCCGCCATTTTCCAGAACTGCAACCTGGAGTCTCCAGAAGAGCAAGATATCAGGATCTCAGAGACTTAGGGTAGGTAAAGAATCCTAAAAAATGATGCCCTCTTAATAAGAATCACAAGCTGAAGTTGGTAAAATACATGAAGACTGTTTTTTTTTATAGGCCCTATAGACAGACAGATCGAGAGTGACTCTTGACGGACCAGCACCACATCCTCTTGTACCACTGTTTGAAGAATTCATCTTCCAGAATCTGGCAGTAAGTTTTGGGAGTTAATTTTTAGTCCATCTCCTACCCTGAAGTCCGTTTTGCAGAGATGGACTAAAAATTAACTCCCAAAAGTTACTGTCAGATTCTGGAAGATCATGTATTCTACTACACTTCAGCTAGTGATTCTTATTAAGTGGGGGTCATTTTTAAGGATTCTTTACCTCTCTTTTTTGGCTTATTTTATCTGTAAAAGAAAACATGCCTAATTATGCACACCCTGAATATAAGGCGTTTTTCATTTCCAGCCTTCATAAACAATTATATATCACTTGTAAATGATTAAATACAAAATGAATAGTAGTTATTAAGATTAATGTGGTTTGGAATTGATAAAAAAAATATGATCAGAAAATCAACTTGCCTAATAATTCTGCACACACTGTATGAAGCCCCAGATGTTTTGGAAAACTTGAGGATTGATATTGACCCCCTTTGTTCAGAGACTCATAACTCCATTTCTGTTTGTAAAAAAAAAAAAAAAAACAACATTCTGTGAAATGTTTTATGTTGTTGTCTCAGTTGTTGAAGCATTTTGTTCATACAAGTATTTACACATAATAAGAAATTGGCTGAAAATAAAAGCTGTTGAAACTTAGAGGATGTTTCTTTTGTTTATGTATTTATGAATAAATGCAGTAGTCAACATTTGAAGGAGACCTAACCCTTTCATCAAAGTTATACATTAATATTGAACAAACCCCATTCTTGTCTTAGGACAACTTTGATTAACTTCTTTGATCCACTTCAAATGTTGACTACTACAGATGAAACTCAAAACATTAGAATATCATGCAAAAGTTAATTTATTTCAGTAATTCAACTTAAAAGGTGTCTATAATATTGTGAAAACATTTTCATAATATTCTAATTTTGAATTCATAAGCCATAATCAAAATTATAACAAATAAAGGCTTGAAATATCTCACTTTGCATGTAATTAATCTATATAATATATTAGTTTCACCTTTTAAGTTGAATTACTGAAATAAATTAACTTTTGCATGATATTCTAATTTTTCAAGTTTCACCTATATACATACACACACACAGCAAATCTGTATGTGACTATTTGAAAACCATAAAAGAACATTTTACCTTCAAGGACCTAAAAAGTGTATTCTGTGTGTTTTATTCTTAATTGTACAATTATTAATCTGCATGTATCTATGTTTCTCTTAAATGGCTAATACGGGCACTAGAAAATAAAGACAGCCAGCTTTAAATTGCATTCACCTTCTATTTATTTGTGACCACATGAATGGCTCAGATAGGACATTTAAACCCTCGCACACCGTTCCACAGCAACAACTTCACCTAACTAAACACACACCCTTGGAAACGTATGAAATGAGTAATGGCATATAGCGATTAGTTTACTAGCGTACATTTAGCATTCATATACATGGATGTTCTGTAAAGCTGCTGTAAAACGATATGTATTTTGAATAGCGCTGTACAGATAAATATGAATATTTGCAGATATACAGACTGACAAACCCAGCAATGCAAGTGAAATGCCCACTCGTAACCTCGTCGGACAAACCATAAGTACGTTTTTGACGCTATTTTGACTTGCTTCATCAGCACCAAACAAGACAGGTGTCATCCACATTGTACGAATAAATGTTCCCAACCTTTCCGCTAAGAAATTAATTGTAAGCATCCAGACTGCGATATGCTTTTATCGCATTTCTCGACTCTCGTGTACACGCAAGCAGCCGCAACACGCAATCAGATGATCCGTTAGACTATTCAGGTAAAAAGTTTACGCATCAAAGTCTTAAAAGGGTCATCAATTATTTTAATCATCATTTATTTTCACTTCTTGGAAATACTTTAACTTGCCTTTTTGCTAGACTTAAAAAGTACGCGCTTGTTTTCACCTATGGTTTTCACAGATCCGTGGTTCTAAAATGGCGCCACCGGAAACGATTCAGGGCCAGACATGCGCAGTAGCATTCCAACGCGTTTGTTATTGTTTACGTCCTTGAAATGGTCTATATGTCGCTGCGTGTCAGCCATACAAATCACGAAAAAATTATTTAACCTTTAATTGTTGCTTCAAAGACACAGCATGCCTTGTTGAATTCACCTTACAATAACTTCAATTGAAATTTTGTGTGAAAAAAACTTTAAATAGGCTACAATAAATAAACTACAATATTTATAATTTAATAAGATATGGGGTCTACATTTGGACACAGATTTATCCTTACAATAATTTTGCCTGCTCATCAGGCTGGCTATCCGACACTCTCCATATGAAAGAGGAACATTAACACCTTTGTCCAGCAATGTCCCTCCAACCCCCCACAGGCTATCGGAGTCTGAGGCTGACTTAACACAAAGAGAAGTCGCAATTCACACTTAAATCGCTATTCTAGACAGTGTTGATGATGAAGGAATTAAATGATTTAAGTTACATGTAGCCTAGTGATATTTCTGTCACAAAAGTTTATTACTAAATATTTCATTATTTCAATAATTGATGAAATAAAACTGGTTTGGGCCAGCTTTTTCCAAGCAAAACTAAATATAATCTGAAAAAACGCATGTTAATTTGTTGTCATGAACAAAATGTTCAACTCAATATTAAATTCGACAGGGATCTTTGGATCCTTACAAGGCATGCAATTTGTGAATTAAGTTTTTATTTTATTTTGTATTATTCAACTAAATATCGAAACACGGTGCTTCGTGGTAATGCTGCTAAATTAAATAACATTTATAGAATAATTATGAACTTAAATGAAACAATATCGCAACATTTCGACAAATACATTATTTGATTTGTTTTTACATTTTAATTCAGGGCGATTTAGCCTACATAGAGCGAGATTTTCACCCTTGTCTTGTCATTTTCTCATTGGGAAGCGCTTACATTGCATGTTTGAGTAGATCCTCTGTAGGCCTATACTGTTTTTGTCGTTAGCCTATATGAATACAAGTTTACAGTTTTGAACGATGTAAGCCTACTCTTATCTGTATGACCAAAAAATTACGGGGGGGATTAAAATAATTCAGCAGAAGCAGGGATGTTTAGACCAGAAGGAAATCCTAGTCCCCCCTGGCAAATCACACTTTACTTAAAACCATGTTTTTAAAAACTCTAGGTTGTAGGGAACAGACCTCTCTGCCATGCGCGCGCATGGTTTGGAGCACAATATCTGTCTCGCATGCACG
Source organism: Rhinichthys klamathensis goyatoka (assembly GCF_029890125.1). Classification (NCBI taxonomy): domain Eukaryota; kingdom Metazoa; phylum Chordata; class Actinopteri; order Cypriniformes; family Leuciscidae; genus Rhinichthys; species Rhinichthys klamathensis. Next base: position 286,424 of record NW_026606575.1, on the reverse strand, counting down.
CTCGCTCTAGATAGATTACGGGATATTTTAACTAATTTGCGGTATAACTAGTCGATCACAAGTGGCTCAACAGGTAGATCTATAGATAAACTATATCTTTTAGGAATTTGACCGACCGGGTTGACACTTCAGCGTGAGAAATCGGGGGTGTGGCGTGAGAGCGTGAGATTTGGGTCAATTGCGTGAGAGTTGGCAGCCCTGAAAAAAAAAAAAAAAATATATATATATATATAGTATATATATAGTATATATATATATATATATATATATATATAGGCTATATATAATTAATTTTTTTACATAACTGCTTTTGAAATTACGATTGGTAGCCTATTATTATACAGATGCAAAGTCGTTCTGTTGGATACTATTTTTTTTCCTTAGTGTAAAATGGAAATGCATGATAATTGTATTTTATAAATATAAGCAAAAAAAACTGTATGGTGTAACAGAGTTTTAGAGCTAGACAAATCTAAATAAAGATAAAATATACAGCAGACCTTGTTTGTGCGGGATTTGAACCCGTGTCATCTTGATGATGAACCCTAAGTTCTACCGCTCGGCTATGAATTTACTCACTGAGAAATACCCAAACGTCTGTTTCTCACATGAGCGATTTTTTCATTTAGCCTGTGAGTGTAGGCCTATACTTTAGCCTTTTACAGTTTTAAAAGATTATATCTTATCTGTATGACCAACAATTACGGAGTAGGCTATAAATGTTTGTTGTAGGCTTATTTGGAAATTACCATAACTTGTAGTATTTCATCCTTAGGCTACAGACATTAGCCCCACTTACGTTTTGCTAAATGTCCCTTTGCGCCACCTGGCGGTCGTTTCGCGAACGACTTTGAAATGCGACTGGTTTATTTTGACCGCGGTGGATGGCTAAAAATGGTATGTGGATGGCTAAAAGGTGTGACAAAAAATATGTGCTTTTGGCTTTCATTTATATTTTGATTGTTTGTACATATATACACACTACCGTTCAAAAGTTTGGGGTCAGTACGATTTTAAATACTTTTAAAAGAATTCTCTTCTGCTAACCATGGCTGCGCTTTGATTAAAAATACAACAAAAATCAGTTATAGTATTAAATATTATTCCAGTGTAAATCAGCTGTTTTCTGTGTGAATATATAGTAAAGTATAATTTATCCACTGACCCCAAACTTTTGAACGGTGTGTATATATATATATATATATATATATATATATATATATGTGTGTGTGTGTGTGTGTGTATACATATTTATTTATTTATTTATATATATATATTGTCCTTGCATTCTTTCTTGTGTGACACCACTGAATGAAAGGCTCATTAGTATGCAGTCTGCTCAGGTGAGAACTGCCTAATTATTCATGAGGGGGTTGGGCCGTTCCGCCCATCCGCATATTGCCTTTGCAAACAAAAAAATGTTTTTCACAATTTAAAACAATCTATTGTTTTATGTGAATGATTAGGCAGAATGATTTTCAGATCAATTCGAAGCAAAAACTCTAGGCGACAACATCCACTAGTCAAAAGTCTTGTGGACAGATATTTAGTATGTTATTTGTGGCCTTATATTAGAAACTTTATTTTTTTGTTTTTTCAATAACCACGCATAAACAATATTCTCTCAACAATACAAACATGTATTAACATGTTGTTCACATATTATGGTAGCCCTGTGTGTGCTATATAGAGTGTAATTTAACCTGTGCCATTAATATGTTTATAAGCAACTGAAAAAAGCAGAAATGTCAGAGCATGCCAAAACATCTCAAGGACCCTGAAAACACCTCAGACCCCAGAGGGTTAACGATATGCCTATGTTACAGACGAAATATGAACGACAACATTTCGTTGACTAGTTTTGGATAGATTATAAAGTTTTTACTGTAAAATAGACTACTGCCACATCAAATAAGCTTTTGTTCGCCAATTTCTGCTCATATGTTAAATATATATATTATGTTTTGTCAAAAATAAAGTCATCAACTAAGATGTTATTATAGTATTTGTTCAAATGTAGGCATTATTCAGCAAAAATACAAGTAAAAAAAAAAAAAAAATATGAGATGTTTCCAACTGTGTACCAATTTTGTATGTATATATAGTTCACTTCAGTTCAATTTTTTATTTCTGTGTCATGCCAAACATTTGGCCTATCCCACATCCCACAAGACCCCACAAACTTAATTTACAAACATCTTCTGGTTGCATATACAAATCATTCGGAGAAATACATGAGTACAAATAAATACGTATACACACACACACACACACACACAGCATATACAAACAAATCCTCATCTACAAATCATCTCGAAAAAGAGCTTTTTTCCTCTTCTCCCAGGCTTTCTCAAGATAGTTGGCTAATTTATATGTTTCATATGTGAACAGCCATCTCAATCTTTGAGCATCATCCATATTTACCAAATCAATCTCTGGTTTTATCTTACAAAACAAAAAATCACACTGTTCACAATAAAATGGACAGTAGAAAACAAAATGGAACTCATTTTCTATATCATTCAAACATCACATGGGACAGATTCGTTTTTCCTCTTCTAAATTAACATATCGTCCTGTTTTTCAACACTCAAAGGTAAAACACCAGATCTCACTTGAGCACACATAGAACTTTGCCTTTTGGACAAGTTATATACAACTGTTATGGAATTTTTCTATTATTACTCTGATTTCAGTGATTCCTAATGATGGCCTCATCTGTTCTCACGAATGTAGTGAGAGGGGGCCTTTGGGTGATAATTTACTGTGGTTGGGAGTCAGTGGAGGTAAGGAAAAGCAGGTGGTCAAGGGGTCATCTTGAGTGCATTTGTACGTTATAGCCTAAAGGGTTAAGGGGGCATTTACCTCTCAGGGACAGGGAGAAATAGAAAAAACAAAGTATATCTCTCCTGTGAGGGGAGGGCAGAAATAAGGCCTTGGAGGACACAAGATATAAAAAAGACACTGCATCTCTTTATCTCTCCTCACTGACTCGCGAATGTGTATTGGTGACGAGGATCTCTCTTGCAAGAGAATAAATACTTTATAAACTATTAAATTGGACTCAGAGTGTTTCTTACTCAGTGATGATGTTTGTTGGACAGGAAAAGCCACAACACAACATAATTCTCTGTGCCATATTCTGGTTTTACCATCACAAAAATATGCAATTTTAGCTTAGCCCATATACTGTATGGTTAGCCCACTGCTCTTTATCTTTAACGACCACAGATTCTTTAAACAAACCAATATTCAGCTTTTCATAATTAGAAAACAACTCCCCAAACCCATATTTACAAAACAGTTTGCATATATCTTTAAACCAAGGACCAAGATTGTGTTTATTCCAGAGAAATATTTTCCTCGTCAACCTACTTTGCGTCCATATCTAATAAACGATTCCATAACCGGGCCATCTTCCAATGGGCCTCACATGATTCCCATCCCATGTCTCCCACTATCGCCAATGTTGGAGCATATTTGTGTATACCCAGAAAATATCTTATGGCACTATTTTGCACTAATTCACAATAAGATATGTTTCTAAGTCCTCTAACCCCCACAATATAATCAAGTAAGGCACACACAAGCTTGAAACAGTTTAGAATAAGATATAAGTTTAGATATATCTTTCAGGTTCTTGCTTTTATCAATAATTCCTCCCAAAGCTCTATGTGCTGAATCAGCAAGAACCATAACACCTTTTCTGAAATTCATATGTTCATCAATATAGAAACCTAGATATTTATATGAGTCTGCAAAGTTCAGCTTGTGTGACCCAATTTTAAACTCATAGATGCTGCGATTCATGTTTTCTAAAATGAATTATTTCTGATTTCTTTCTATTAATAAACAATCTCCACTTATTACCCCAATCATCAATATAGGAGAGCATCCGCTGCATATTATCTTCAGAGGGTGACAGTAAAACTGTCATCTGCATACAGTAGAATACACAATTCCACAATTCAATGATTTAATTTCCTTTGCCAAATCATTTATATAGATTGCAAATAAAGTGGGGAACAAAACATCACCCTGTTTTACCCCTGATGATGTTGGGAACCAGTTTGTGTGAACTTCATTTAATCTTACACATGTTATGGGCTTGTGATTAACAGCCTTCAGAGCCCAATAAAACTTTCCATTTACCCCGTACTCAATAAGTTTATATGCTAACAGATCCCTATTGATCATATCAAAAGCTTTCTGAAAGTCAATAAAGCACAAATATGCAGGCTTATTTTCACTTATTCTTTTAGTTATAATTGTAGACAATACAAAAATGTGATCAAGACATGATCTTGACTTACGAAACCCATTTTGTTCTTCAACAAGAAGCTCTTCTTTCTCTAGGTACAACATGAGCCTCTCATTAAGTATTGTAGAATACAATTTATAAACTGTGCTCATTAAACTAATCCCTCTATAATTCAAAGGCACCCTCGGATCCTCATTTTTGGATTTTGGTATCGGATTAATGATAGATTTAAGCCACATAGATGGTATTTTGCCGGATTCATAACACCATTTAAATAAATCAAACAAAATATCGAATAGTTTGGGCGATTTTAGTATTTCATTTGGGATATTTTCAACCCCCTTCGCTTTTCACAACTTAGCTTTATTAATGTCCATTTGAACTTCTTTTGTAATACTCTTATTAAGATCCTCATTTATCCAATATTCCCCTTTTAAAATGTGGCCCTCTATTACATTCTTCCTCTGACGTCCTCGTAGTACCCCCATCAAAATCAAAAGTCTCACTAGAGAAGAGACTTTTGAAATCTTTTTCCCACCTATTGATTATATCAGACAGCTCAGTCATTACATTATCATCGAACCCCAGCACTTCCATGGGTATTTTCCAACTACGCCTTGGCCCTAATTTATTCATTTCTGCCCAAAATATCTTGGGGTCAGACGTTTGGATTCTCTTCAAGTTTAATACCTGTCCTCTTTGATAACGTCTTTTGTAGAATTTGTATCTTTTATCAAACCTATTCTGATTATTCTTGAAGGTTTCTAATGATTTATTATTTTCTATATAATTATTTGAGCAGTTCAGAAACATATTTTCTGGTTTACGCATAGATTGCCACAATTCTTTTAATTCTTTGTTCCAATAAGGTTTCGTAATTAATGGCTTTCTTGTAAAGTTATAGTTGTCTCCAGCTTTGATCTCAAACTCTATATCTTCTTTAATCAATTTACAAAGGCTAACATACCAGTTATCAAAATTTTCTTGCTCTCTAGAACATAACTGTATATCATCCTTCATTTTCAAAAGGGTTGATTGTTGTACACTAGAGTATAAAAAATTTGCCGGTAAAATCCTGCTGACTTTCCTTTTTATGGATGGGATTTGTAAACTCTCCTGATAAGCTACATGACAATGAGCCTCAGTCTTTATTAAAAAAATGTAACCACAGTAAAGAATGATCTGGGACTCTGCTTCTTTCTCCAATTAAATCCATACAATTTGCCATTTTAATTAATTGATTTGGAAGGAGTTACACCGCACTCACGATCTTCAAGGTGCCAGACACACAAGACTAAAGATCTCAATAAATGAACTGTCCGCACACTCAAATCCTTAAAGCGAATTTAATAGACCAAGCTTTCGGTCAAAAGACCATCATCAGGGCATTGATGGTCTACAAATCATTACTTGATTTAGAGCTAACACTTCAAATGAGTCACATATTTGTAAGCAGTCATATGGAACAAGTATATAATCAACCACCGCTTTACCCTTGACAGATACTGATGTATAGTTATCACTTAGAGGACATATCCTCCCATTAACAATACATAACTTAGATTCTTTTAAGAATTCAATCATTGATTCTCCATGTTTGTTTACGGAACCATCTAAGAAGGCTCTAGTGAGCATCGCATCAACTTCTTTTAGGTAGTCATCAAAAGCACCTATCCTACTATTGAAATCTCCACAAACAAAAATTGCTTCAACTTCTGAACATAAATAGATCTGACTCAAAACATGATTAAAGAAAAAAGAGGCGTCCTTTCCCCATACTGACGTTTCGGGTGGCAGGTAACAGGTAAAAACAACAAAACTATAACCTGATTTCAAATGCAAAAATTTTAAACATGGAATACCATCCACCTGTTTGTCTACAACATCAATTTTGTATAATTTCACCAGGTTATTTTTAACACAAAACCCAACCCCGCCAGAGCCGGGGTGCATGCTTTAAAGTGTAACTTTTCCAGCAACACCAAGTAACTTTTCCTCAGCGGTCGCCCTACAGGTTGGAAGCGGAATTGTCCATTACCGCTGTTGTAAATAATTTAGCCTAGCGCAGCCTACTGTCGCACGCGCACGCTCGCTGTTTATCCAGCACCGGCTTTGGAATCAACAATGGCAGACATCCCAACCTGCAAGAAGTCATTTCAGGGAGGTATATCTTGGTGACTGGATTGTTGACGGGGGGGTGGCGGGTTGACTAGCTTTCGTGAGGCACACTCGCAAGGTCTCTCGCTCTCTCCCTCTCTGCCGTGCTCGCGCTATGTATGTTATGCGCGCAGTATGTTCTGTCTTGCATTCACGCTCTTGATTCTGGCAGATTTGAACTAATTTGCGGGCATCAGGGAGACGCTATAGACTTGGGATGTCTGCAATGGCCATAGACAATTTGAGGAAGTGGTGGGGGAAGTGACGTATGCCGTAAAGCAGTCGAGTTTTGTAGTTCTTTTTGTGCTTGAGTTACTACCCGAAACCCGAAGTTACATAGTGCGAGTAAAAGCGATACAGACCACGTCAGGCTATGGCAGACGTGTCATTTAACCTATTGTAAGTCGATGTACCATTACAAGGGTCTTGGAAATATATTATGAAGGTTGAAAAGTTCCATAGTGTTGCTTTAACATGTTTTCTTTGATTATAACCAAACCATGAATAACCTTCCAAATCAATTCCTTTATCGTCAAATAAATGCGTCTCATTCAGCGAAATTATATACGGATTTAAAATATTCAGAATAACCGTTCTTAATTTATAGTTACCTGTAGTCCATCCGTTAACGTTCCAGTGTACTAAAGAAATGGAATCTTGAGCATGGTGGGTCCGAGAAACCCACTGTATATCATTGTCTGCATCACCAATGGACACTGTCTCCATCACCTGTTCACCTTCCTCGAAGGGCAGGCCAAAAACCATTATTATGGTTTCTGGGATGTAATCTGTTGCAGCTGTTTTCTTGATATTTTGCTCAATCTGTTCCATGCGAGCTGCCATAATTCCAATTTCCATGTCTAGGCTGTTCTGCACTTCTCTGGCCTTTTTTTAAATTTCTATTTTTATGTCATCTTGATTATCTTTTACAAGTTTTATCATCGAGTCACGGAAACTGTCAAATTTACTATTAAAGTTCTTGTCCAAGGATACATGTAGACTTCAAATTTTTTCATCAAGCATCTTCTCCAAATTATCATTCATTCCTGCAATGCTTTTTTGTCTTGAGATTTGTTCTTTATAATATATTTGTATCGAAAAGAAAAAACCTCCGACGTACACACAACTCCACATGCGACATGCAAACCGGATACGCGTCACCATGTGCATTCTTTCTTGTGGCTCAGTGACCTGAATGAAAGGCTCATTATGCAGCTCATTATACGGGTCATTATGCAGGTCATTGTCTTCTCAGGTGTGAATCACGCCCCCCACGCATATTGCCTTTCCAAACAAAAAGTGTCTTACGAAATTTAAATCAATGTATTGTTTTGTGTGAATGATTAGGCAGGATGATTTTCAGATCATTTTGAAGCAAAAACTCTAGGCGACAACATTCATTAGTCAAAAGTCTTGTGGACACATATTTAGTGTGTGTTTTGTGGCCTTATTTCAGAAACTTAGATTTTTAGTTTTTTCAATAACCATGCATAAACATTATTCTCTCAAAAATGAAAACATGTACATACATGTTGCTCACATATTATGGTAGCCCTGTTTGTGCTAAATAGAGTGTAATTGAAGTTGGTTTAATTACCTGTGGGTCAGCGAGACGGGCCGGTTCGGGGTACAGGTAAAACACAACCCCCTGCAGAGCTCCAGGAAGAGTCAACCCACGAATCAGCAACACCAGTAGCATCACATAAGGAAATGTGGCTGTGAAATACACCACCTCCAGTACAGCCACAATACAAGAAAGGGACATGTAAATTTGATGCCAAAAAGGAAACAATTGATATAACCAATGAAGTTTGTTGTCCTTCTGCCACACAGCTGAAACATGTTTGTTCCCTCCTGCACACCTACTATACACTTAAAGGATTAGTTCACTTTTAAAAAAACTTTTGCTGATAATTTACTCACCCCCATGTCATCCAAGATGTCCATGTCTTTCTTTCTTCAGTCGAAAAGAAATTAAGGTTTTTGATGAAAACATTCTAGGATTTTTCTCCATATAATGCACTTTACTGGGTACCAAACGGTTCAAGGTCCAAATGACAGTTTCAGTGCAAACTGCAAACTGTTCAAATGGTTTTAAATGACACCAGACGATGAATAAGGGTCTTATCAAGTGAAACGATCGCTCATTAAAAAAAAAAAAAAAAAAAGTTTAAGTTTTATAAGCTCACATGCTCGCCTTGCTCTGTTCTGTGTAACTCTCCTGTTCGAACTCGTTCATCAAAATGAACAAATCTTTTTCCGAGTCAATTCGTTCATTTCGGTCGTTAAATGAATCAAATGACTCGAAAAAAGATTTGTTCATTTTGATGAACGAGTTCGAACAGGAGAGTCACGAACGTGCATCACAGAACAGAGCAAGGCGGGCATTTGAGCTTATAAAACTTAAACTTTGTCATTTATTTTTTAAATGACCGATCGTTTCGCTTGATAAGACCATTATTCATCGTCTGGAATCGTTTAAAGCCCTTTGAACAGTTTGCAGTTTGCACTGAAACTGTCTTTTGGACCTTGGACCGTTTGGTGCCCAGTAAAGTGCATTACCGTAATTCCTCAAATAAAGACCGGTATTCAAATAAACGCCGGGCCTCTGATAGTGGCCGGGGGCGTGGTCAACGCGGACAAATAAAGGCCGGTCTCAAATTAAGGCCGGGGAAAAAATAGTGTGAATAGGTACACTTTAAATAAATGTACACTCAAAGACGGACGCGCTCAGCGCTTGTCATATATCACAACTATTAAGTGTTTTTAACCACATGTTTATTTTAGGTTTCAGACATTTAAATAGATATGATTTATAGCAAAACAATAAATTTATAGTTTGTAAAATACACAATGGTGTCTATGGAAGCAGCAATAACAATCCATTCAAATATATTTGGCGACGTGTTTTATTCATATCAGATACACAGTGTAAGTAACTATAAAGTTTACTCTATTCTTCTCCCAGTTCACCGGCCACTTACTTTCATGTATTTCGGGAGAAACTGAAGAATTCACGCGCTGTAACTTAACAAATACAACAGGAATCTCCGAACTGCGGTGCCCATCTCACGTTACAGATCAAGATCATTTATAAAGGGTTTTAAACGACAAAACAAACTCACTTACACGGATTTGAGAGTCAGAATAGAAGATAGTTGATGACATGGTAAGCAAGTTTGTTAATATTTAGAAATAAAAGAGCTACATCTGTCATATAGCGCTATTTTGGCTGTGGTGAACACGTGCCAAGCATGACGCGTCACCATGGAAACTTGGCTGGCGGGCGGGCGGGGATCGCGAATTAGAAATAAAAGCCTGCCTCTAATAAAAGCCTGCTTCAAATAAAAGCCGGCTACCATCTGCAGTTCAGGTAAATAAAGGCCCCGGCCTTTATTTGAGGAATTACGGTATATGGAGAAAAATCCTGGAATGTTTTCATCAAAAACCTTAATTTCTTTTCGACTGAAGAAAGAAAGACATGGACATCTTGGATGACATGGGGGTGAGTAAATTATCAGCAAAAGTTTTTTTTAAAGTGAACTACTCCTTTAAAAGGAAACCAATGTGAGCAATATGACGAAATGCTAATTTCTTAACAATAACCAGGGCTAATATTGACTTTATGGAAAGTAATCGATAAATAAAGTAACATTCTTGCACACCTTGCCTGTAGATTTGACTCCTTTCCAGATACAGAAATAACATATGATCCACATTGCAATGAGACACAGAAGAATCTCCCAGTTGATCTTACCAATCTCCTCAATACCCCCAGAGAGAGCCAACACTCTGTGTCTGTAAAGAGAGACGCAAACATTTTCCTTTGTTTTTATTGAACAAATTAATAGTTAAAAATGTGTTTGCTTAATTACAAAGACTTTTGCTAAAGCAGAATGTTCACGCAAAACTCAATATCACAATTAGTATTCATTTACTCCCAGAACTCAGTAGCTGCAGGTGTTGAATTAATTGGAGATGTCCGGTTGATGGTCAAATTCTTTGCAGCAAGATTTACACAGCCATCTAAGACAGAAAAAAAAAAACATATTCAGCAGATGGCACTTATTGTTTATAGTTTTGAGTTTACTTTTATTATTTTTAGATTATCACCTGTGTTCCAGGTGTTGTCACAGCTGGCCCAAGGCAGTTGGGCACTGAAAGAGAAGAAGAGGTAGAAAAGCGCCCAGGCCAGAATGACGATGTAATACATGCAGCTGTACAGAAGAATCAGTTGTCCTGCGTAGCCAATACCTGAAAAAAGCAAACAGAAACACTGACTAAAAGAGACTCAAAAAGAGATAATTAATGAGAGAATTAAAGGATGATTTACCAAGATTTATCCAAATGTAATATCTGTTGCTTTTACACTATATGCACTTTGAGTTTTGGTTCTTTCTACTGATTATTTATTAAACCAGATGATTTCTTTTGAAGTCTTTTTCTACTGGATCATATGTTCATATTCTTCACTTAAAGCTGCAGTCGTTTTTCCTCTTTGTCGCCATCTCTGTTCAAAATCTGCAATAGCAGTTATTCGCGGAATTAACAACTTTACGTGACTTGCACCTCGACACGGCAAAGCGCGGATGAATCCAATGTTTTGAGGAGAATGTGCAGCTGTCAATCACCGCGCGGTGTGGATACTGTCATTAAGAATCACAGATTCTACTTTTTGGAAGTATGACCAACATAAGAATTTGCACACTAAAATGTCATCTGATCTGAACAAGTAACATCCACTTTTGTTCTTCTGACCAACTAAGGGAAAAAAATCTTTGCAGTAAATCGTGCTGATGAAATCTAACGATCGCTTATCATATCACGTCAAACCGAGCAAATTATACTTTGTTCTCAAATTGTTCATGTTAACAACATCAGCATTGCGTGACTACATTTAAAGCCCTTCGGATATTATCCTTGTTTTCGCATGGGCCGGTTGCAGTCTCTTTTTCCAAACTCTCAGTCCAAAGTCTTTTGCATTTTACAACGGGTGAATCTCTAGTTGTCACTGGTGATTGCCGTTTGAACCTTTCTGGATCCACCATCAAATTAATACGTTTAATTATAGCAAGTGCTGTGAGAAAAGTCTATATATCTCCACCTCCAACATTCTCACACGCAATATAGCCTACTAGCTGGGACATATTCTTTATGTGTACAGATGTGACGTAATGACCCAAAGACATGCTTGAATTTCCCGCAGTAATCCACCAGTACCACTGGAGTAAAAAACATTATTACAAGCTTACCGTTTTGAATCGAGCTAAGGCAAGCAGATAGTTTTGAACACTGGCTGGTTATTTACTTGCTCAAAAATTTATTTTGGATAATATTTAACCCAAAATAGTTACGGACTGGAGCTTTAACTAAAATAGAAATCTGTTGATTTAATGAAAAATGTATGATTATACATTTAAGTCTGAGTAATATTAATTATACTAACTATAGGGTTAGGGTTAGGAATAGTACTTGGTTTAGGGTTAGTTGGATGTAATTATGCATAATTTACCGATATTACTGGAGTAAGCTAATGTAACAATGACACTGTAAAATAAAGTGTTACCATGGTGCCTTTGCCACTGTGACGTGTATACAACTGCATGAAATTATAAGTGTTTGGATGCAAAAAGATTAGCGCATTTTAATTAAAAAATGTTTAAATCTTTTATAAAGAGATGTTTTGTTTCCACAACTCTCACCCTCAGCCAGTGGACAGAGGCGATGCCAACATGTGATACCCCCTTCCCGTGTGTACTGTCCCATTGCGGTCTCTAGTAGGAACAGAGGCACCCCACAGGTAACAACAAACACCAGGTAGGGTATCAGGAACGCCCCTGAGAACACACCAGTACAATAATACATTATTTAAATAGAGCTGAAAGAATTCTAAGTGCATGAGTGTATTATGTATTTAGATCGCTGCTGGTTTCATACCTCCTCCATACTTGTAGCAGAGATAAGGAAACCTCCACACATTACCCAGTCCAACCACATTCCCTGCCACAGCCAGAAGAAACTCTGCTTTACTGCCCCAGTACCCTCTCTCCTCTATTCGTCCTTCTATTCTGTCCATTCCACACAGTTTTCACACGTTTATATGAAGGTCCAGGCTATTCTGCAGTGGTGATTGATGTTCAGAATTCTGGTTAGTTAAAAGTTTATACAAATGCGTCAAGCTATTTATTGACTGATCCTCCCCAGCTGAACTGCCAACCACAGTTACATTCTTTTAGAAACAAAGACAGAAAAGTTACTAGATCAGTATGATAAAAAAATATAAATTTATGTAATGGGTAGGTTAAAATGAGTAAAATAATGTCACTAAGTGAAATAATGCAAAGTGGCTAGTTTTAAACACATGGTTTGATTAATCCATATGTAAAACCTACAGCCTTCAGTCTAGGAAGACATTCATGCAGCCAACTAGTGCTTCCATTTAACGTTTAACCAAGGAATAACAATAGATTACTGTTTGTAACACTGTTTCTCTGAAACATCGAGTGGAGAGATCCACCTATGGGAACGGCATCCATTCTTCATCTCTGCAGAAGCATCTAATTGCACCAAGTCGGGCTTGACAGACAGGAGCGCATGTCCAATCACAGGTAGGAAACCTGCCTAACACACCTGAATGCATAAAAGACCTGTGTGTACTTCCCTCAGTAGGCATATTCGCCTCTCGTGCAGCAAGTGGGGCAAGCACAGTGGATCTCTCCAATTGATGCATCAAAGAACCGGGGGTAATCCTGGAGGAGTGCATCCACCTTGGTGGTTGAAATATGCTACAGATGTGATTGTCTGTTGTCTGTTTAAAAATACGGTCGGTTTAACAATAAGCAGTTTAATATAAACGGTAGACGCCTCTTAATGAGGTGCTTAGAAAGAAGAAAACTGATAGGTCTTTTGATAGTTAAAGGAATCTTTTTCATAGTTTCATTCCCTGTTTCATTTCCCGTTTCATTCTGTCACTTACCATTTTACCCATGTATGGATGATTGTGTGTATGTGTTTAGATTAGTTATGTTTGTTATTTAGTTAATAAAACGTGTGCACAATACGTATTTGGTTCTGATTCTCTGCTCACAACAAAGTCAATTTAACGATTTTTGATCTTGTGACGCTCTAAGTGCTGTACATGCTAAGAAAAAATATTTTTCTGTGGCCATAAAAAATACCATTTTCTAAGAATCAATGAGCAATCAAAAGTGTTTGCAGGATAAACTGATTAATTGATTGTAATATTAATTTAGCTACATCAAGTTAATTCGATTAACTGATCCAAATATTTATAATTAATCATAACAAGTTATGATTAATTATTTATATTTCCCCTTTGAGCTAATTTGCTTATTGTATGCAAATAACCATTTATTACATGTTTAATCTTAAAGGTACACTATGTAATGTTTTTTGGTTCAAAATTAACAACATTTTAATTAGGCCTGTAGCGGCGCGTCGATGACGTCGACGCTTCGACGCTTCGACGTCAAAAATTTGTCGACGTCATATTTTTTTGTCGACGCTTCTTTATTTATTTATGTATTTATTTTTTTGCACCGTTCCCGGCGGTACAGCTCGCCACACACACGTGGGAGACCGAAACATTGCAGAATCGAGCACGAAACAGCAACCTCTTCACAGAATTCACAACAAAGCCATGCACAAGTCCCAACAAAAGAAAAAGTCCTAAAAAAACCCAGCTCGCACTAAATCATCGAAGGTATGGGAATACTTCAAATTTAGTCCCAAACGTAAAGGTGTCGTTATTTGCGCTCTTTGTCAAATGGAGTTGACATCCCAAGTCTCCCGCATAGTGATAGCGGCTCCCTGATGACCGCAAATTAGTTAAAATCTCCCGGAATCTAGAGCTCGCAAGCTCCAAACCGTGTAGCGCGCGCAGCGAGGGAGAGAGCGAGAGACCTTGCGCGTGTGTGTGCAAATGTGCGTGTGTGCCTTATGAAGCGCATGTAAACCCCACCCCCGTCAACAAAACCGAAAAATCAGTCCGGATGTTTTTTATGAGCACTGAAAACATTAAAATGAGCACCACATCCAAGTGTGATAGGGCTCATTTGAGTAGCCTACCAAACATTTTACAGTGTAGATACTCTGTAAGAACCAGATCAAAATTGTTGTGCATTGAATGTGCACTCCTGCAATTTCCATGTTACAAAAAAGAATCGTTCAATTAGTCGTTAGATTAGTCGACTAATCGATAAAATAATCGACAGACTAATCGTTTAATTAATAATCGTTTACCCCAGCCCTAATTTTAATACATCATCAATCCTTCTTCCAAAACATGTTTTTGTTTTACCCTTATTCACTATAGTATGCCTACTAAGTGTTTACTGTATATTTTAGACCTGTAACGACTAAGACAAATCAGACACAAGTATTTGTTATAGTTAACAAATAATATTTTAACCCTCTGGGGTCCAAGGTATTTTGGGCTCCTTGAGATGTTTTGACATGCTCTGACATTTGTGTTTTTTTCAGTTGCTTATAAACATATTAATGGCACAGGTGAAATTACACTCTATTTAGCACAAGCAGGACTACCATAATTTGTGAGCAACATGTATGTACATGTTTGTATTTTTGAGAGAATATTGTTTATGCGTGGTTATTGAAAAAACTAAAAACTAAAGTTTTTGAAATAAGGACACAAAAAACATACTAAATATGTGTCCACAAGATTTTTGACTAATGGACGTTGTCGCCTAGAGTTTTTGCTTCAAAATGATCTGAAAATCATCCTTCCTAATCATTCATATAAAACAAAAGATTATTTTAAATTGTGAAAAACATTTTTTTGTTTGCCAAGGCAATATGCGGATGGGCGGAACGGCCCAACCCCTATCATGAATAATTAAGTGGTTCTCAGACAGTGACCCTGCATAATAATGAGCCTTTCAGGGTGTCACACAAGAAAGAATGCAAGGACAATATATATATATATATAATATATATATATATATATATATATATATATTGTCATTGCACACACACACACACACACACACACGCACACACACACACACACACACACATACATACATACATACATACATATATACATATATATATATATATATATATATATATATATATATATATATATATATATATATATATATATACAATCAAAATATAAATGAAAGCCAAAAGCACATTTTTGTCATACCTGGAAACAAATCCTGGTCAAATGCTATATGGGCCATTCTACAGAATTGGTTCAAAGTTACAGTTGGAAACATCTTGAAAAGAAAATAGTCTTTTTCCATAAATGTCTTATAAAGTTTTATTTTTTAAAGTAGACCAATACAATAAAAATAAACCAGTCGCATTTCAAAGTCGTTCGCGAAATGACCGCCAGGTGGCGCAAAGGGACATTTATCAAAACGTAAGTGGGGCTAATGTCAATTAACAGTAAGGATGAAATTCTACAAGTTATGGTAATTTGCAAATAAGCCTACAACAAACATTTATTTTTAAACAAATATTTTTAAATATGCAACATGCACGTTTAAACAACAAACAATACAATCTGAACCAGCGCTCCTGTATTGAGACATGCAGCGCGTTTCAGTTACGATCCTGGTTCCAGTGGCCTTAATACATTCACGGCTTTTTAAAACGTCAAAAAGCGTTTTGAGATGGTTTTGAATGAAATATTGAAGTTTATAATTAGGGTATTTTGGCACACCACGCCGAGTGGCTATGCATTATTGATTATTCTAAAATCTGGCTTTATTCTGGCATGTTGAATTAGAGTTTGACAAACGCGGCGGCGCGTTCATTTGAATTTATTTTTCTCATAACAGCTAAAAGAACTTACTGCGTAATTGTTGGTCATACAGATAAGATATCGTCTTTTAAAACTGTAAAAGGTCTACTTGTATTCATGTAGGCTAAAGTAGGCCTACACTCTCTGGCTAACGAGAAAACGTTTTCTCGCTCATGTGAGAAACAAACGTTTGGGCAACTCTCAGTGAGAAAATGCATAGCCGAGCGGTAGAACTTACGGTTCGATCATCAAGTTGACACGGGTTCAAATCCTGATCAAATATGGTCTACTGTAAATTTTATATTTATTGATGCAGAGAGATTTGTCTAGCTCTAAAACTCTGTTACACCATACAGTTTTTGCTTATATTTATAAAATAAAATTACCATGCATTTCCATTTTACACTAAGGAACAATAGTATCCAACAGAACGACTTTGCATCTGTATAATAATAGGCTACCAATCGTAATTTCAAAAGCAGTTCTGTAAAAAAGTAATTTTATATATATAGCTAGCCTATATATATATATATATATATATATATATATATATATATATATATATATATATATATATATATATATATATATTATTTTTTATTTTTTTTATTAGGCCTATTATTATTATTATTTTTTGATTCCCTACAACCTAGAGTTTTTAAAAACATGGTTTTAAGTAAAGTGTGATTTGCCAGGGGGGACGGGGATTTCCTTCTGGTCTAAACATCCCTGCTTCTGCTGAATTATTTGAATCCCCACACCCCTCCCTCCACAGTAATCAATGCTAGGCTACTTCACCAATAGACCATATCAAATATAAAATAGAGATATGCAACAAGCACGTTTAAACGACAAACAATAAAATCAAAACCAGCGTTTCAGTTGTTCATTAGTTCCAGTGGCCTTAATGCATGCACGGCTTTTAAAATTTCCCAAAGCGTTTTGAGATTATTTTGAATGAAATATTGAAGTTTATAATTAAGTGTTTTGGCACACCACGTACGCCGAGTGGCCCTATGCATTTTTCTAAAGTCGGGTTTTATTCTGGCATGGTGAGTTAGTGTTCGACAAACGCGTCGGCGCGTTCATTTAGATTAATTTATTTTTCTCATTATTACAGCTAAAATAACTTAATAGGCGACTCCGTAATTTTTTGGTCATACAGATAAGAGTAGAGTAGCTTACATCGTTCAAAACTGTAAACTTGTATTCATATTAGGCTAACGACAAAAACAAAAAGTAGGCTCTGTCGTCTCTGTCTCCGGGAACTGCGCGTCACAAAAATGAACCGAAAGCCACTTCAGCTCAGTCACTATAAGAAATCGGCTATGTCTAAAGCCTTTAAATGTCTAAATATTCAGGCTAATAAATGTTATCTGATTATGTAATCCATATGAAAACGAGAGGTACAGAGGATCTACTCAAACATGTAATGTAAGCGCTTCCCAATGAGAAAATGACAAGACAAGGGTGAAAATCTCGCTCTAATTAAATGTAGGCTAAATCGCCCTGAATTAAAATGTAAAAACAGATCAAATAATGTATTTGTCGGAATGTTGCGATATTGTTTCATTTAAGTTCATAATTATTCTATACATGTTATTTAATTTAGCAGCATTACCAGCACCGTGGTTCGATATTTATTTGAATAATAAAAAATAAAAATAAAAACTTAATTCACAAATTGCATGCCTGGTTGTAAGGATCCAAAGATCCCTGTAGAATTTAATATTGAGTTGAACATTTTGTTCATGACAACAAATTAACATGCGTTTTTTCAGATTATATTTAGTTTTGCTTGGAAAAAGCTGCCCCAAGCCAGTTTTATTTCATCAATTATTGAAATAATGAAATATTTAGTAATAAACTTTTATGACAGAAATATCACTAGGCTACATGTAACTTAAATCATTTAATTCCTTCATTATCAACACTGTCTAGAATAGCGATTTAAGTGTGAATTGCGACTTCTCTTTGTGTTAAGTCAGCCTCAGACTCCGATAGCCTGTGGGGGGTTGGAGGGACAGTTCAGTGCTGTATCGTGCGCGCAGGACAATAGGCCTAGGTGTTAATGTTCCTCTTTCATATGGAGAGTGTCGGATAACGCAGCGACATATACAGTATTATCAGCTGATGTGTTTTTACCCTGTCCCTGAAATGCTTAATTTCGAGAGAGACCCGGCCGGCGCGCGCAGCGAGGGAGAAATAGACTTGTTAAAAAGAAATTCAGCGCGAGAGAGGCAAAGAAAAACGCATGTTTTTAATTTAATTATGTTTCTTTGGACAATTTTCGTTTTGTACTGTTTTAATTGTTTAACATAGCGGTCATTTCTTTGGCAATACAAATTTAAAATGCCGCAAGAATAAGATTAGCCTAGTGTTTCTTATTTTGCATCGCACAAGAAATAAACTCTAAACCCGATGCAACCCTGTTTTAAATTTTAAAAAACTGTCCCGACACTTTATTTAAACCTTGAAATGTTCGAACTTGGTTTCAAACTTAAGTAATTTTAGTGTTCTTTTACATTACACAATAATTTAGCAGACTAAAGACGAGCTTCTTCATTTTCATTTTCTGATGCAATAGGCTGACAATCTTCCTTCATCAGTTTATGTCCTTTGTGCAGCGGCTGCGGTTCTACAGGAATGTAGCAAATATGTTGTAATGATAATTAAACAAAACTCTTGACTTTAAATAAGTAAACAGTTAGCTATTTAAGCATCAAGGTGGTCAAATATAAACGCTGTCGGCCGACATCGGTTAACAACATGTATGCTACATTGAGATTCGATCTCGGGTCGCTTGAAGCTCCTTGAAGCTCATGTTATTGCGTTGATCACTGAGCTACCATCTGTACGCTGTCAAAACTAATGTCTTATGCTCTTGTAAAGCCTCATTGATGTAGCCTAAATGTTTTTATTGCAATGTTTTATGTTTTCATTATTTATTCAATTTCATTTCAGTAGCCTAATTTCAGTATTGTGATTATGAATTATTTTAACTACGTTTCACTTGTTGAATTCATCTGCTACCAGCTTTCAATCGCTCTGAATGAGCCGCAGATTACGCATTAGAGAGAATAAACGAACACTTTTCAGAGTCTATGATTGTAGCGCCTCTTAGCGGTAAAAGGCAGAAAATACACCCCACATTTTACCGCCGCGGTGGAACGGCTGATGTGGGCGTTGTCATGGCTTGCCTCAACATTTGCGTTTGAATAGCGCGCGTCCTCCGTGGGCGTGTCACATTAACGCGTAATGAAGTGTAATGAGCTGGGGAAAAAAATACTGAAATCACTCTCTTTTCATACAGATTACATAAACTGAGAATATTTGTTTTTTATATAAATTACTTCATTGAAAAGAAGAGAATTCAAGCTTCATAAAGAAAAATCTCTCGTGCCTGTATGACAAGTAATCGCGGAGTTACAGTTAATCTTAGCACGCGTTTCAGAATGGACTGCACTGACAGAGAGAACGCAGAACGCGCATCATGTTTATTTTTCTTTATTTGGCGAAAAGCACAACATTTTGTTTTTATTGTGAGTATCCACAAAAAAAATACAAACTTAACAGGATCGAATGATGTATAACACTTATATGTAAGATCAAAATCAACAAAGTAATTTGAGTCTCTTTTGCACTGATAAGGAAAAAAGTGAGCTGGTATCGCCGGCGAGACCGCCGACCCCAGAGAGTTAAACTCACTCTGGGATCTGTGGTCCCATCCCCCCAAAAGGGCAAGAAGGTCTTAGTTACCATGACCACGATCAGATAAGTTGGTTTTATTGCTGTTAAAAATGTGGTCACATGTTCAAGACAGAGACGATGGGGAAGACAGTAACAGCCTTTAATACAGACTTTGCTGCATTAATTTTAGACAAACTGATCTATAAATGAACATGAAGAACATTTTGCGAATGATTTACTGTCTTTTATAATGTCTTTTAATACTATTATTTTGTTGATGCTGTGTATTTCAATGGAATCATTGAATCAATGAATCAATGGATACCTATACCATGTTTGGTCTCTATAAATTGGTACTTTGAAGATCGAAAGGATTGTATACATGATATGTCGATAGCTGTGCAACATAGTATTACAAGAATCTTTCTTAGTTTCTTCATCAGAAACAAATCCAGCTGCACATGCAAATGAGCATGCTTAAAACAAAGATTCATAAATCAACCACAAAGGAATTTTCCCGCTTGGAAACTCCACCCTTCTCATTGGTCAACCAAACCCGGAGAGATGGGGCCTTTCTCAGGCTTTATTAAAGACCAATTCACAGTGACTCTCTTTCTTGCTTCTGGCGTTTACTGCTGCTTCTTCGGGTTGATGTCCGTGGGCAGGCTATGAGTATGACCACATCCTGTTATGCTTTCACTCTCCCAACAGATTCAGACTGTATTTTCTTCAATCTAACTCAGAGGAAAACTGCAACTTTACCATTACTGAATGGGCAACCATCTACTCTTCCGACTTCCTCACTCCTTGGTTGCCTTCGTGGCCTCTTCGGCCCAGGACTGGCAGGTCACAATCTACATGTTCCCAGCCATGTGCTCATGGAGAGAGAGAAAACCTTCAACCAGAACAGAGTCGAACTAACCATGCAAGTTCATCATATCTTCTTCATCCAACGGAGAAGAAAACGATTGCAACTTCAACATTTGACACTCACGGAACCAGTAACAACTTTAATTTTCAACAACTTCAAGAATTGTGTCGACTGCACAGGTATCAATTTAATAAGGTGCTCTGAAAATGATAAGCTGATGGTCCTTTTCACAGTTAGATGGATCTTTCCCATAGTTCCATTTCTTGCTTCCGATTCCATTCTGTCACTCACCCTTTTACCCATGCATGTATGTATGTGTTTAGATTAGTTATGTTTGTGATTTAGTTAATAAAACTTGTGCACAATACGTATTTGGTTCTGATTCTCTGCTTGCAACAAAGTTTACTTTACGATTTAGATTTTGACTACAGGCTCGAAAGACATTTCCCTTCCCCGGAAATGAATATTTCTTACAATTGATAAACAATTAACGCTGAGTGTTCATGACAAAAAGGTGGGTTGATTGTAATATTAATTTTACTACATTAAGTTAATTATATTAACTGATCCAAATATTCATAATCAATTATAACCAGATATTATTGATTATTAATATTCCATAGAGTTAATTCGTTACATTGCGTATATATCACTCAACGCATTCTCATCCCAAGGCATCATAAACTGACACTTATGACATTTCGTCTAAATCCAACGCACATGGCACCCTTTAGCGTCAATATAGTTATGGGTAGGTTTAGGTCTGGGGTAGGGTTAGGGTTAGACCACTAGGAGGCGCCTTCTGGCCCATATATATCTGCGTCTCATATTGACGCTAAAGGGTGCCATGTGCGTTGGATTTAGATGAAATGTCAAAAGCGTCAGTTTATGACGCCTTGGGATGAGAACGGGCTCGTCTCTTCATATCCGTAAATAGAGATAAGCTGTTCTGACTATCTTGATGTGTGTACGCTGTGGGAATAGCCAACGCATTCTCATCCCAAAGCGTAATATATTGACTCTTTTGACAAAGCGTCTATATCCAACGCACATGGCACCCTTTAGCGCAGGGGTCTCAAACTCGCGGCCCGCGGGCTGGCCCCCTACTTGACATTAAAGTTTAATATTAGTGCGGCCCGTCGTTGCGTGTGCCGCGTTTTTATTTTTTTTTTATTTATTTTTTTATGGGCTACCATAGATAGTCTCGTGACAGCTTATGGTGGGTTTGTTGCACAGGTTTGTTGTCAATAGTTGTCATAGACAACCGTGAAGTACAAACATACAGCGCCTGGAAAAAATGAGCGCGTCGCTTCAATTATGAGCGCGCTTGCCGCGCGCCTACATTTGAAATAACGAACATGAGCGCGCAAAATATGTGAGCGCGATATGTGAACGGCCCCTTGGTGAGCTACCACCAATCAGGCCACGAGCTACTGGTAGCTCACGAGTGACGTGTTGGAGACCCCTGCTCTAAAACAATGTGAGAATAATCATTTTGAGCTTTTAATATGTGTCCAACAGGTTTATAAGAAGGTTTGCTTTGATTTGTGGAAAGTCAGTAATTTGCCTGAGACACTATACATGTGTAAAAAGAACTCAATAAGACGGGCAGACATGACTGCAAATATTTGTATTTCAAAAGCAATAATTGTTTTTCTAAGTATAATAAAAGGAAATGTCCCTTCCAAAAAAAAACAAAAAAACATTCAATATCATTAATGTGTTGTATAAAGAAAATAAAAAGGACATGAGCAAATATAAGTATCACAAAGATGTGTTATAAGGAAAAGAAAAGGAAAGTTTGTAAAATGAACTTCAACTGTCAGAAGGACAGCTCATGAAGAACCAATCATGTACAGAAAGAAATGTTCAAATTCAGAGGAACAGTTCAGAAGAAACATTAATAATAAAGATTGAGAAGATTGGATCAGTTGTGCTCCTTTTTTGAATACTTGAATACTATTTTTTTGTGGAATACTTGATGCGGCCCAGCCTGACCCAGACTCTACCTCCAGCGGCCCCCAGTTAAGTTGAGTTTGAGACCCCTGCTTTAGCGTCAATATAACACGCTTCGGTTTTGGGTAGGTTTAGGTCTGGGGTAGTGTTAGGGTTAGACCACTAGGAGGCGCCATATATCTGCGTCTCATATGACGCTAAAGGGTGCCATGTGCGTTGGATATAGACGCTTTGTCAAAAGAGTCAATATATTACGCTTTGGGATGAGAACGGGCTGGAATAGCATAGGTTAGTTGTCACAATGAGCAAGACTGGTTGACATGGAGCATGCTAAATCTCAAACCCCCGGGGCATCACCTGTTTAAAAAAAGAAAGAAAGAAGCCAAACAGAATAATCTGCTTGGAATAAGAGAATGTGACAGAGCTTGTAATAAAACGAGAATCAACATTGGCTTGGATTTTCGGAGAACTGAGGGATTTAAAATGTTGTAGAAGTGATGTGGAGATGACATTTTTATTACTCAACAGGCGAGTAATTTTATTGAACAAATGAATTACCATATGTAGCTCTCTAACAGAGTTAATTGTAAAACATTATCTATTGTGTCTTTCATCATGGTTGTTGTAGCGCTTTGCCAGAATTTATTTTCAAGGAAGTATCATGTCTTTTAATGGGTATAACTACAGTAACATCTTCAGCTAGTCAGCTTGAGATCCTTTCCATCTAAAAGTAATCCTAATAAATCCTATTATTCATCCTAATCCTAGTAGTGAATGTTTTATGAGCAGTAGGATAATCTCTCTCTCTTTGGCCAGAATATCAGATATAAAACAAAATGCAATGTTAGACCATAAGACTGGCAATCGTCATAATAACAACTTCTGAAACATAATTAATTTAAAAATATCAGTGTTTCCAATTATTCAAAACGACAGCATTAAATATTGCACTTACAGTACATGCTCAGAGGACATACTTTTCGGATTTCCATGTGTTGCCATGAACCATATCCATCTGTTCAATGTTCTTCCACAAAATACATGCAGTTTTGTTTTTTAACCACTAGAGGGCCAAAAGTTACATAGTGTCCTTTAAATGTTATATATTATTTTTTATATATTCTATTTTTCCGACTGAAATCTCCCATATGACAATGAGTGGGACGTCATTTAGCCTGATCGATCACGAAATGTGCTGTTGAACTAACACATTTTCATGGCTCATCTGTTGATTTGATCACTGTACACATGATGATATTCCAGAAAGCACGGTTTACATCATATTAACCAGGGCTATTCAATCCTGGGGCCATGACCTGCAGATCAGAGTTTAGTTTCAATTCTGTTTTAACTAATCAACTAATCAAGGTCTTCAAGATTACTTGATTATTAAAGGGTTTGTTTAGTTTGATTGTTTGTTTAAAAGTGTTTGATTAATTTGATTGAACTTAACTCTGCACAGGCCATGGCCCTTAATGAACGGAATTGAATAGCCTTGCTGAACTCCATGTTGGTTAACCAAAACATTGCTTATTCAGAGTAATTGCTGCCAAAAACTTCTTAGTTCAGTCAACCCAGAGTTCGAAACTCAGATTTCATGGTCAACACACTATGTCATTCTTGACAGAGTGGACACTAAGAATAAACACCAGAGATGTTCTTATTTTAGGAGGAGATACCAACCTTCACAGCTCTACCATTAGAAGAAGCATTATGGTCATGTGTGGACGATTTGTGCCTTATAAACCATTCACTTTCTGCAGTTTTACAACTGTCTCACAGTTTGTGAATACCATAGAAATGCCATAATCTGACATAATACTACCTCTTGCTAAATTGTCTGTGACTTTGTCTATAGCTATAACAGCTTTTTTATTGGAATCTTCAAATTCCCAGCTGAAAAATCCAGCATTGCTGGTCACCAGCATAATGTTATGCATGGGAAGCTGGAGTGCTGGTGGAAAAGTTATACACCAGCTCAGTTGTGCTTGAGAGCAGCATGTCTTTGCTCAAACAGCTAGGCCAGCACTATTCCAGCTCTAACTAGCATAAACCAACCTGGACCAATATAGAATTAAAACTGGTTTATGCTGGATTTTTTTTAGAAGGGTATAGCTCTGATATAAACCAGTAAAAATAAGCTCAGGAGCAGGTTATATTCAGAGAATAAGTAACTATCACTTCTTACATACCCTGAAAGTTACCTGGTTTTGGAATGAATTTGCAATAGGATTTCCTAGCCAAAATATTGTGGCATTGTCTTTCTTTTCTCTCTCTGGGCCATTTCACATTATGTTTCATCATGTCTAAGGGGGTAAGAACAAACATATGCCATATGTAAAAATTGTTTTGCAGCTAAAATAAAAGGTGGATTGCACACACCACTCCATTTGGCATGTTATAAATTGTGAAAACTTGAAATCATTAAATTAGACCTACTTGTACGTTTTTGTTCGTACTAAAATGACATACAGTAGGCAAGGCAAGGCAAGGCAAGGCAAGGCAAGTATATTCAAATAGCACATTTCATACACAATGGTAATTCAAAGTGCTTTATATAGAAGAAATTAAAATAATCAAAACAAATAAGAATAATTAAAACAGTTTAGAATGAAAAATAAAATAAAGTACAGTAAAAACAGTCGGACGAACAGTGGCACAGTGCTCATTCAGTAATGCATAGCTAAACAGATGTGTTTTGAGTCTTGATTTGAATGTAACTACTGTAGGAGCACATCTGATCTCCTCTGGAAGCTGGTTCCAGCTGCGGCTGGCATAATAGCTAAAAGCAGACTCTCCGTGCTTAGAGTGAACCCTTGGTATTTCTAGCTGATGTGATCCTAATGATCTGAGTGATCTGTTAGGTTTATATTCAGTGAGCATATCTGCAATATATTGAGGTCCTAGCCCATTAAATGATTTATATACCAGTAATAATACTTTAAAATCAATCCCAAATGTAACTGGGAGCCAGTGTAAAGACCTGAGGACTGGTGTGATATGTTGGTTCCGCTCAGAATCCTGACAGTAGTAATACAAATGTCATGTGAAGACCTAACAATTTCCAGAATAAACCATCCCTGAGTGACAATTCTTATTTTATGTGGCGTGTGTACTAGTATTAAAAACGTCTCGGTTACGTATGTAACCCTCGTTCCCTGAGTACAGGGAACGGAGACGTGTCGTCGGGGAGTTCCCTGACGAATTGGGATCACGCTAGGGAGACCAATTGCCTTCGAGTGAATTAAAACGAGCCAATGAAAATTGGCATGCAAGATTTGCATTCCGCGACCCGCCTACCAACGCGGGTATAAAAGGCGGAAGTAAACATTGCGCAATGCTTTTCGCTGAGGAGCCGAACGGTGTCCAGTCCTCCGCAAAGGTACAGCAACATGGCGAAGGGACGACACGTCTCCGTTCCCTGTACTCAGGGAACGAGGGTTACATACGTAACCGAGACGTTCCCTTTCGTCCTGGGAACTCCAACGTGTCGTCGGGGAGTTCCCTGATGAATTGGGATCCCTAACAAAACGCCATGGTGCTGGCCCCTTTCAGCGCCCAGCTAAGCTACCCTAAGCAGTTTCACAAATTACGGGAGCTAGCAAGGGAATCACACTGCTGTTCCGCAAGAACCACACAGTGGATTGGATAACACTGGGAAAGCGTGCCCAACCCGTAAAAAGGGGAAGGGAACGCTGCGGAAGCCAGAAGCCTGAAGAAGGCCTGGAATACACATATGTACTAGCCCAGGGGGATAGTGAAACATATGGCAGTCCCTGAGGTAGTCCCATCCAGGGGGAGTGGGAGCGTACTCAACAGGGACGACAGAACGAGTCTGTCAAGGGGAAGACACGGCTGGACTGCACGTGGCATAATGGGTCACTGCAGAGACCACTAGAGATAACACCCAGTCTACACAACAACTCCCTAAGAGGTAGTAGACCTGGCGCCGGCGGTCCGCCACGCCTGGCACCGAAGGGGTGATGGAGGAACTCACGAGGCTAACCAACGTAGGGCGCCAACGGAGCGAAAGACGCGCGTATCCGGCTGAGGCATGGAGTGGCGTAGCAAGCCGACACAACCTATTCCCTCGCACCACTGGCCGTAGCGAGTACTCGGGAGGAAACAGGTTCCACACGTAGGCTATAGAACCTAGCGAACGTGTTCGGTGTCGCCCAGCCCGCAGCTCTACAAATGTCTGTCAGCGAGGCGCCTTGAGCCAACGCCCAGGAGGCGGCAACACCTCTCGTAGAGTGAGCATGCAACCTGGGAGGACAAGGCTCACCCGTAGCTTCATACGCTTGGGTTATAGCATCCACTAACCAGTGAGCTAACCTCTGCTTGGAGACGGCCTTCCCCTTCTGCTGGCCTACGTAACAGACAAAGAGCTGATCTGAGGTCCTGAAGCTTTGCGTTCTGTCAGTGTAAACCCGCAGGGCGCGGACTGGACAGAGAAAAGCTAGAGCTGGGTCTGCCTCCTCCTGGGGCAGCGCTTGCAGGCTCACTACCTGATCCACGAAGGGAGTGGTAGGAACCTTGGGCACATATCCGAGCCGGGGTCTCTATATCACTCGAGAAAAGCCCGGCCCGAACTCTAGGCACGATTCGTCGACCGAAAAAGCCTGCAGATCCCCGACCCTCTTAAAAGAGGCCAATGCCAACAGGAGCGCTGTCTTAATGGACAGGATATTAAACTCCACTGTCAGCAAGGGCTCAAAGGGAGGACTTTGAAGAGCTCTCAGTACCAGAGCTAGGTCCCAAGAGGGTACAGAGTGCAAAACACGAGGTGGATTTAACCTCCTAGCACCCTTGAGGAATTTGATGATCAGGTCGTGCTTCCCCACGGACTTACCTTCTACTACATCGTGACGTGCGGCTATTGCGGCAACATACACTTTGAGGGTGGAGGGAGACAGCCTTCACTCCAACCCATCTTGTAGAAAGGAAAGCACGACTCTGATCGGGCAAGTTCGGGGGTCCTCCTGGTGGGAGGAACACCATTCGACGAATAGGTTCCACTTCAATGCATAGAGGCGCCTCGTAGAGGGGGCTCTAGCAGAAGTGATGGTGTTTACCACTGCCTGTGGTAGATCACCTAGAACCTCCGCGGCCCGTCCAGGGACCAGACATGGAGTTTCCAGAGGTCTGGACGCGGGTGCCATAGAGTGCCCCGTCTCTGAGAAAGGAGGTCCTTCCTCAGAGGAATCGGCCAAGGAGGGGCTGTCGTGAGGAGCATGAGTTCCGTGAACCAAGTCCTGGTGGGCCAATACGGCGCCACTAACAGGACCTGCTCCTCGTCCTCCCTGACCTTGCACAGTGTCTGTGCAAGAAGGCTCACTGGGGGAAACGCATACTTGCGCAGGCCCCGGGGCCAGCTGTGAGCCAGGGCGTCCGTGCCGAGGGTCCCTTCGGACAGGGAGTAAAACCACTGGCAATGGGTCGTGTCCGGAGAGGCAAACAGGTCTACCCGTGCGACTCTGAAAACACTCCAGATCAGCTGAACCGCCTGGGGATGGAGTCGCCATTCTCCTGGCAGGGGAGGCAACCGTGAAAGCTTGTCTGCCACACGGTTGAGCTCCCCTGGAACATGAGTGGCGCGAAGCGACCTCAGATGCTTCTGACTCCATAGGAGAAGGTGGGAGGCGAGTCGCGACATGCGGCGGGAGCGTAGACCACCTTGTCGGTTGATGTACGCAACGGTCGCAGTGCTGTCCGTACGGGCCAGTACGTGCTTGTCTTTGAGAAGCCCCTTGAGGCGGCACAAAGCCAAGCGTACTGCTTGCAACTCTAGGCAGTTGATATGCTAATGCAGCTGGGGCCCCGTCCACAGACCCGAGACTGCATGCCCTTTGTACGTGGCCCCCCACCCCATGGCAGAGGCATCTGTGAAAACCACAGCATGCCTGGAAACCTGGACTAGGGGCACTCCGGCCCTTAGAAACGCAGGATCTGACCACGGGGAGAAGGTTTGGCGACAGTGCGGGGTTACTTTGACCCGGAACGTACCGCTCTGCCACGCCCACCTCGGGACTCGATCGTGAAGCCAGTGCTGGAGCGGTCTCATATGTCACAGGCCGAGCGGCGTTACTGCGGCTGCGGCTGCCATATGCCCCAGGAGCCTCTGAAATTGTTTCAATGGAACCGCTGTCCTGCCTCGAAAAGACCTGAGGCAGGTGAGCACTGACTGGACGCGCTCCTCCGTGAGGCGCGCGGTCTGGGCGACCGAGTCCAACTCCATACCGAGATAAGAGATCCTCTGCATGGGGCAGAGTTTGCTCTTGTCCCAGTTGACCTGAAGCCCCAACCGGCTGAGGTGCTGGAGCACCATGTCCCTGTGATCGCACAACACATCTCGCGAGTGAGCCAGAATGAGCCAGTCGTCGAGATAGTTGAGAATGCGAACGCCTTGTTCTCTCATGGGAACAATGGCCGCCTCCGCGACTTTCATGAAGACGCGGGGCGACAGGGCCAGCTCGAAGGGTAGGACTTTGTACTGATACGCTCGACCCTCGAAAGCAAACCGTAGAAATGGTCTGTGTCGAGGAAGAATCGAGACGTGAAAGTACGCGTCCTTCAGGTCGATCGCTGCAAACCAATCCTGGGGACGGATGCATTAGAAAATGCGCTTCTGCGTGAGCATTTTGAACGGGAGTTTGTGCAGGGCCCGATTCAAAACTCGCAGGTCCAGGATTGGTCGTAACCCACCGCCTTTCTTGGGTACAATGAAGTAGGGGCTGTAAAACCCGGACCTCATCTCGGCAGGAGGGACCGGCTCGATCGCGTCCTTCGCCAGCAGGACATCGATCTCTTTCCGCAGGACAGGGGCATCCACTGACCGCACACGGGTGAAGTGGATGCCCCTGAACCTGGGAGGCCGGCGTGCAAACTGAATTGCATAGCCGAACCGAATGGTGCGGATGAGCCATCGAGACGGACCCGGAAGCGCTAGCCAGGCTTCCAGGTACCGAGCCAATAAGCCCACCCGAACCACCGGCGTACCCGCGGAGGGGCAGCGAGGTGGAAGGCCGGGACCCGGCTCCAGTGGCAATGTAGCCACTGGAAGCGGGGTCTGGGCGGTCCACCGTGGGGCAGACGGCAGAGAGAGCTCGTAGGCTTTCTGCTGCGGGCTGCCCGGTGGCGAAGGGAGGGGGAGAGACGAAGAACGAGGCCCTGACTCCTCGTGTCCTGGTCTCTGCGCCTCCGGGCCCAGCTGCAGACTGGAGCGACGCAGCCGAGGCTGCGTCACTGCTATCTGCAAGCTGGGGAGAGGGGAACGGGAGTGGTGCAGCTCGGGGGCGGCACGCACTGCCATTCTGACCCTCTCGGACGGAGGAAACTGGTCTTATTATACTGCCAGTCTCGACCGTGAGGGGAAACGAGGAACGAGGCCCGGGGGCATCGAGTCCTGGTTTCCCCTCACCCAGCGAGAGACGAGAGTGACAAGGCCGCAGCCCTCACTGCCATCTGAGCACTGGGGCCCGTGAACGACTCAGAGGAAGTGGACTGCTCAAACTTTGGGTACCGCTGATTACAGGATAACCAGCGGCGGAACAGAAACGAAATTCTCCACCTGGCCCTCCCCCGGAGGAAGGAGTGGTGATGACACGCACTCCCAAAGAGCAGATCGACACATACTCTGGGTCGCTCCTCTCAGGGTTGTTTCCCTTCCCTTTGCTGGGGGAAAACAAACTCCGAGCGGGCTGGTTTTGAGGTGCTTCTGGACCACCAGTGTGGACATCATCTAAACGAGGGCCAGCGCTGTGACTAATCACGGTCAGTCACTAAGCACAGCTCAACCCCGAGTTAGAACTAAGCACGTGCAGTGGTAGTGAGAGAGGAAAAACTTCTGCAGATTTAGGCATGTTTGGCTTGCCATATTGGCACCAAAATGCTTCCATACTGCCAAAATTATTCACACACATCCAGGCACTTTAGAACAGCCCAGGAAAGTGTGGCTGTTAAGTCTGAATCTTCAGCATGAGCACACCCCATTATAGTAGGAACTCAGCATCATTTTCAGAGTATAACAGCCCTCTCTCCGATGTAGCGATCGACATCTGTCCTCCCTGGGGCACCGAATGAAATGCCTGGTCCCTCATGAGAAGGACCAGAAACCCATCCGAAAGCCTCGACGGCATACGGCACGCTGAACGGCTCCAGCCTTTACGAGAAAGGGGAGACGAACAACGTGCTGACGTGGTCATGCACTCCTGAGAGAACATGAACCACCCACGAACGCAGTCTCAACACACTGATTAGGCATGTGAAACCGTAATCGTGGCCGTCAACCAGGCATGCAAGATAGTGAACGTGGTCATCGCTTCAATGATACATGGCACGCTGGGCGCTCAAGCCTTCAGGCAGGCGAACAACGTGCCGACGTGGTCATGCTCTCATAAGAAAGCATAAACCACCCACGAACACAGTCTCAGCATGTTTGCGATGCGCTAGAGGAATGAGTGGTTCGTGCTCACTGAAACCCTCAGATCACCAATGTTATTCGCCAAAGCAGCCCTCTTCTGGTGCACCAGAAGAGAAACTAGATCGGGAAATAAGCAAAGGGACTCACTTCATAGAGGCACGCGAGTCTTGATCTTGACCGCGCATCTTGAGCGCCGAATGACGCGCGCTGGGTTGCCGTGACAACCCGCGCTGTCAGCCGGCGCTCGACGGCACACGGCACGCTGAGCGGCTCAAGCCTTTACGAGAAAGGGGAGACGGACAACGTGCCGACGTGGTCATGCACTCCTGAGAGAACATGAACCACCCACGAACGTAGTCTCACACACTGATTAGGCATGTGAAACAATGAACGTGGCCGCCAAATAAGGACAGGAAACGATCGCATCCAGAAACACACAAGTGAAACGTCATCCTGAAAAGGACGCGATCTTCACTCGTGTTGCTCTTTCAGGAAGAAAGTACTCTCTCTATCGTGCTGAAGCACACAGGGACCCAACGCGGCAACACAGCGGGGAAACTGCAAGCCCGCTGTGCGCACTCAAACGTTTACCAGCTGTGAAAACAGCTTTTGAATTAACAGCATATAGACGCAGCCGGCAGACAGGAAACCGCGCGGACGCTGAAACGCCATCTCACCAACACAGAGAGATCCCCTCCCGAAACAGCAGACTCGTAGTCGTAAGAAAAATACATTTCTTAAAGCTCACTCACTCAGAGAGGACACAATCGGACGGCTCCGAAGCTAAAAGCATTGCGCAATGTTTACTGAATGCAAATCTTGCATGCCAATTTTCATTGGCTCGTTTTAATTCACTCGAAGGCAATTGGTCTCCCTAGCGTGATCCCAATTCGTCAGGGAACTCCCCGACGACATGTTGGAGTTCCCAGGACGAAAGGGAACTAGTATGTTTTGTGTCCATATATAATTGCATAATAAACAGTAAATCAAGCAAATTTTATCTGGGATCATAGATAATAATCAATGCTGAGTGACCCCACAACATGAGAACTAGCTGTGAAGTAAATTTCCCACTGTGAGCCCTGTTGTTTTCTCGTAATGCCCTCTGCTGACTGGCTATGAGATGACAGCGTATCATATTACCCGCTCTATCCCACAATACTAGCTCTGCCTGAGGGGCACAGCAGCCTGAGGAATAATGCATCATTACAGGCTTCCCCTTAGTCCATTCACTAATGTTCACTGGATGATCCCCATTAACTAACTGGACTGCCTCAAGACTTTGATGTCCATGTTCAGTTCCTGTTCCAAGGTGGTGATTACTGATTTCTGAGGTGTCCTTTTGTGGCAGTAGCAAAGGGAGATGGACTCCTCGCATGGTCTCTTCATGAAGTTGTGGGAAATGTTGTGCATGTCTCTCTGTAGTCACTTCAGACAGAATGAGGGTGCCTTCTCCTTGTGCCAGCTGTATGGATGCCAGTCCAGAGTGACCTCTGTCTTTTGCTACCAGTGAGACTTTCCAGCTGCCCTGAGAGCACAGAGAGGGGCAGGAGGACTCCACTTGCAGAGAAGAACATGCCGGAGGAGTTTTGTCAGGCTCCTGGAATTGTCACAAGACCATGTTTAAACATTAACAATGTTTAATATAACAGGCTAGTTCACATATGAGACAGTAGACCAACAAAAGTAAGTCTTAAGTCACATTAAAATATGCATGAATGTCATTGTATTAGATGTCAAAATATCATCTCAAGTTACATCTGCAAACAAATGCTGCTAAAACTGTTATCAGAACTAACTTTACTTTTCTCAACTATTTTTCTCAACTGGTTATTTTTGGTGATCGGATGGAATAAGTTCCCCTTAAAGATATTATGTGGACAGCATTTATTAATCTTCCATCCATTCTACAAACTGCTGGAGCCTAACCCAGCATCTAATGTCACAAGCCGGGGAAACACCATTAACAGATAGCTAGTCCATCAAAGGGTACACACATTCACATTCTCACTCAGCCCTACGGACTATATAGTGTCTCCAATTCTTATCCATGTTTTTGGATTTTGGGAGAAACCCACACAGAAACTGGGAGAAAATAAAACTCCAAAGAAATGACTTCTGGCTCAGCCAGGACTTGAACCTGGAACCTTCTTCATTATAAAACATTGTGATGGTTCTTACCTCCGGTATCACTATCAGGTGTACCACAGCATAGTTTGAGTCTGGTGAGTCTTCTGCATGAACAGTCAAAGTCAAGGTGATTGCCCTCCCTGTCTGAGCAGTTTGAGGGGTCCTTAGCTCAACCTCCCTCTTCACAGAGCTCCCCATACCGACAACTAGCCTAAAAAAAGAACAATTGTAAGGGACTTATCTAACATATCTGGCTGGAATATGAAATTACATTCATCTTTAACCAAACTAATAAACATTGATAAACATTCAGTATTTAGGTAGACCTTATTTTAGTAAAAACCTGTAGTATTTGTGTCATTTAGCTGGCTCTGTCTTTCTTCCGCTCTCACCTTTGTTGGTCTCGGTGGGAGAGATACCCAAGGTCATCTTCTGCTGAAAGACTGAAGTGACGTTTGGGTCCATGATTAAATATTTCAAACAGCACAGTCGAGCTGTGACCTGGGAGAAGTTGTGGAGCAGAGAGCACCTGGGGACAAGGGGCAATTTTTATTTTTGCTATTATACATTTTGCCAGCACATTATTCTCAAATTCACTAATACCTGAATCTGTACGTGTGTCGGTTGAATCATCTCAGTGGAAACTCTTTCGAGCAGGTTCCCCCATCCATCCTTTCCAGAGAGACACATGGTGAATGGCATCCTCGGAACTGAGTCAATGTAGCCCACTAACTCCTCTCCAGACCAATAAGAAGATGAGGAGTTCAGCAATACCTTCTGCAGGCTCTCCCCTTTGGGTCCCAAAAGAGTCACGTGACTGAAGGAGGCCTCCTCATTAGGTGAGAGGCCTGTCACTGCAACCACTAAAAACACTGGGACTCCTAAGAATAAATGTGATGGTAAGAACATAATCACTTGAAGCGTATAGATATCAACAACAATGAAAAATATAGCTGCGAGCAGCGATTACGGGCCCAAGCCGGTGGCACCGCAACCCCGGTGCCTTTAGTTACCTAAAGGCACCGGGGTGGCGGTACCACCGGCTTTGGCCCTTCATCGCTGCTCGCAGCTATATTTATATATATATATATATATATATATATATATATATAAAGCCGGTGGCACCGCCACCCTGGTGCCTTTAGGGTTATTGTGCACGACGTGCAAAAACGTAACCCTGCTTTGACTGTCGAAAAGAAGTGTGCTGTAGAGCTTGTATCAGTGTGGGCTCTGCAAAAGTGTGCATTGAGGGCACATATCAACCACAAAGTATGCGAGAGCAACCTTCTGAAAGGTCAGGTCTACATCCAGGTCTACATCTGCCGTGTGTTTACATCATAGTAGTGAAGTTTGAAGCAATCAGGTGATTTCAAAGCTTTTTGAAAGTGACAGACTTCCTGCTGCCAGTTGGTGGCGCTATAACCGGGGTGGCGGTGCCGCCGGCTTTGGCCCTTTCATCGCTGCTCGCAGCTATATTTATATATATACACACACAAACACACACACACACACACACACATATATATATATATATATATATATATATATATATATATATATACATAAATATATATATATTGTTTTTTTAAGAGACAAGACAGAATATTACTTGCCTGATCTGATTAGAAAAATAGTGTTTGTGTGTGTGTGTGTGTGTGTGTGTGTGTGTGTGTGTGTGTGTGTGTGTGTGTGTGTGTGTGTGTGTGTGTGTGTTTGTGTGTGTGTGTGTGTGTGTGGCGTAATTGAACAATGTAGACATAAAAACATACTCCGTCCTTTTGTTCATACAGGACATTATTCAAACTGCAAAGTGTTTACTTATATTTGTGTACACTTGCAATAAAACACAACATTGTGCTTTTGTCAAGCTATAAACTCTTGTCAAACTGTAAACTACAACTGTCACCCAACCAAAATCTCTTACACACACACACACACACACAGTTTAAAAGCAAAAAATATCAAACAATCCTATTTAAAAACAGTCTGTGGGAGCCATCTTTTGGACATTCATCATATCGCATTGGTTTTCATTTCTTGTCATCAAACAGAGCCCTAATCTGTTTATTTTTTCAGTTACACATTCTACATTGATTAAAAAAGAAAAATCAAATGTGTTATTATTTTTTACAGAAATAAATAATCTATCATTCAGATGAGAATAAAGTTAGTGTTAGTTCAAATTTTAAGGAAAACAAATATATGATCTGAAATATAGCACATTCATTTAAAATTCATTCAGGTTCAATTACCAAACATACAATCTTAATGTAATTTAAAGCAAACAATACATTTAAAATATATGGGTTGTATGACTATTTTTTAATATAAAAAGATATATATCCAAAAAGACAAGGCCTAAAGTTTAACAAGGGTTAAACTCTTATCACTGTAACAGACACAATCACACACACAATCACACACACACACACACACAAGTCAAATCACTTACATTTTACATGCAATATTGACTTTTTTTCTGTTTCAGCAGCGAAAATAGTTAAACAAAGATCACAGCAGAACCATCGCGCATCTCACAGCAACGCGTTCTCATTACTGAATGATTCAGCATTTTGAACGAATCGGTTGACTCAAAGATTCAATGACCAATCAATCCATAAACATCTATCTCATTCATGAATGACTCAGTCGTTCAAACGAATGAATCAATGACTCGCTCATTAAGACGGTCGCCTGGCGACACCTAATGACGGTTTAGTGTTATGTTTAAAAGTATCATTCTTTCCAACGATTGTTAATTAACTCATATTTGAAACATAAGCTATATTTATATATATACATACATATACACACACATACACAAAAATAAAATAAAAACACATTTGAAACGTGTTTGCTTACTAAATTGTGAGCTGAACGAAAGTTGCAGCAAATATCAGCAACAGGAGTCAAATTTCATTAATCACGAGAGTGAAGAGCTGACTGAAAAGATGATGATGGAATAGGCTATTTTATGTAAAAACGCCTATTTAAGCGAATCTGTCATTGTACTCTTTTATTGTTGTGTTTTCCGTGAAAAATAATAGACTATTGAACTCACAATTCAAGCAATCGGCCCCCGAAATTGCACTAATTTTAGTGACACTAAAAAGTATGCGGCTGCACTGGCATTCATAATGGTGCGCGTCCATGGCGACGAGCGAGCAGAACAGAGCGAACGTTTAGTTAATTTCTACTTCCATAGGAATTCATTCGAGCGCCACCATTTCAATGTCTGTGCGGACGTCCATATTATACTTTCGCTTTCAAGTTAGTGTTTTTAAACCCCCCAGCGGGAGGTTTACACAATTGGTTTACACAATCACACGTTGATTAACCGGTGGGAAAATATTCCCATAGTAACATCCCTAATATATAAATATTTATAAATTCAATAGGCCTACCTGATTTTGAACACAAGAGGGCAGTATAGCACTATATATGATTTGGATTATTATTATTTTTGACTAAACAACCATTCTGGCTGTTTTTAAACTTAAAAATAATTCTTAAATTGAAAAAAAGGAATAAAATGGGTTTAGTTCTAATATTTGTATAATTTTATATAAAAATAAATGGTGTATAATTACATTTTAGAAAGATATGAGACATGCCCTGATTCTTTTTTTGACATTACTTGAATCCCTCAACCATAGCAAAACCGTTTGAGATATTCAATATCTGTTCACAATTTAGCATCTTCAATGTATTTTCATCATGTTGAAAAAGTTTGGCATGAATAAAATAAACTACTTAGGAGGAGTAGCTAAAAACTCAGAATCTGAAATCCACATTCAAACCAAAATATCTGACTTCCTGTTGGTCGTAGCTAATTACGGTAAATTAGAAAGTTGTCCGGCTCGAAGAGTACAATATACATATCGAGTTTTGTTACTGTAGATAAAACTAACCCCCCCACTTTTGTCAAAAGCATTTAGAAAGTGACACACTTCCTGCTGCCAGTTGGTGGCGCTATAACTTTGACTCACAATAGTCACATCCATGTGATCGGCCTCTTACAGCGATCACACTGCTGAAGTTTCATCAAGATCAGTTAATGTATGCAGAAGTTATAACGCACTTCTTGTTTGTTGTTTCTCGCCATAAATTCGTTTCCTCGCCACGGCCAAACCGTTCGAGATATCAAAAATCCCCTCGCAAACTTTCATCCTCAATGTCTTGACTTCATGCTGACCGAGTTTCGTGCCGTTTGTTTGAATTCTCTAGGAGGAGTATTTCACATTCCATTGCGTGTGTTTTACCAACAACCCTAAATAGCCGACTTCCTGTTGGGCTGGGGTAAAAAGTAAGAGTGTGAAGTATATATGAAACGAGGAGATCTACATGTGTACCGAGTTTCATATTATTACATGCAAGCGTGTTTGATTTATGGACCATGTTTTCGGACCCCGTTCCAGGGGGCGCTGTCGAGCCCCCCTGCCACGCCCGGGTACCATCTTCAGCCCGGCCCTGATGGCCGCGGGTTCTGACATGTGTGCAAAGTTTCAGGAGTTTTTGAGCATGTTAAGGCCTCCAAAAGTGTCCAAAAGGTAGCAGAAAAATAATAATAATAATAATAATAATAATAATAATAATAATAATAATAATAATAAATAATCCTAAGGAAAACAATAGGGCCTTCGCCCTTTGGGCTTGGGCCCTAATTCAGCATTACACAAATGGCTCAGGGAACAATAAGAAAGACCTGCTATAGGGCTGCCCTCAAGTTTCCTTAGTCCTGGATGTGTCTCATTAGATTCTTTTGCAAAATAGTACAGGAAGTCCAAGTTGCTGTCACCTAGAGAACATCAGTTAATGCCAATTTGGAAAAATTCTAAAAATGTGGAAAAACACATTTTGTCATATTCATCAAATAGAATTGAATAAAAATGTGTTTTAAGGCTTAAACACATTACTCTTTTTTGTTACTTAGTCGTATTACTCACTTAATTCTATAAAGTTAAGACTTTACCTAGGATACTGAATGTAGTTGGTCCAATGGCTTTGATTGAAAGCTGCCATATACCTATCTCTAGTGGAGGCAGCAGGCTTATTCTGTATAGACCCTTAGATGAGTCTAGCATTGCTAGAGGACCATCAGTACCAGGAAGAGATTGTTGAGCACCTGAGAGAGAAAGATAGATAAGACAAATCATCCAGAGCAATTTACAAATGAGGAATACTACAATTTGATTGTAGTGAATCATCCTCGGGAGACTGTAACTAAATATGAAGTTCCATAAGTGTTTGGAAAGGTACAAGATAGTACATAGATGTACTGTAGGTGATACAGAGTGAAGCAGAGAGAGAATTAAGTGTTTTTCTTTATAAGACGGAGTGCATCAGCAGGGATACATCAATGCATACTTCTGTCTTTAGATGTTTTAATGAAGGTACAGTGAACATAAAGATTGGTCCCTTTTTGTATGGTTATTGTAAACTTGTCTTTGGAGTTCCCCCTACCTCCTGACATGCATGTTTTGACTAACACAGACTATCATTCAGCAGTGGGCCCTAGAAGTCAGCTTGCACTGTATCCGGCATGGTTTCTGGTATATCTGTATGTGCTGAGTCCCTGGTGTTCACTTCCTTTGGCAGTCTCAGGCCGCATGTATAACGGAGGCCAGCTAGTAAGAGCTGTACAAATTAAACACACTCCCCTGGACTCAAGTGGGACATTAGCGACTGACGCTAGAGAAATTTAGTGTCCTTGTTAGCACGCCCGCCTCCCATGAATATGTAGACACCTGTTCGAATCCCGCTCAGAGGAGTGAAAGTAGAACTGGAGGGGTTACTTTGCTGCCGTGACCTGGGTGGGAATGAGGTTCAGGGGGTGATTTTAATGAAGGGCAGCAGTAAGAGCTCCGCTAGTAAACCTCACTGCTCTGGCCTCAAGAGGCGCACTAGTGACTGACACCAGAGTCTGTACTCTTTGAGGGTCCTTGTTAGCATGCCCACCTCCCTTGCTTGAGAAGGCGGTTCGAATCAGAGTAGAACTTGAGGAGTTACAAATGGAGTCCTGAGACTGAGCATTGAGCACATGCAACGTTGCAAGTGAGAGTTTTACAGTTATCCAGCTTCATTTTAGTCAGTTAATTGACTTTTGGCGGTCATTTTAATAACCTTTAAGAACAGAGTGTGGCAGTGTGGTCTTTGCGACTTGGTATAGGAAGTTAATCTGGTCATCAAACACCTGCAAGTTATTGGCTTATCTGCATGTCACTGATGACCCAACTATGCTCCCCTGAACTAAGGTAATGTTCAGGGGAGCATAGTTGTCTATGCTTGGTTGACTGTTTTAGTTCTCTGCATTAGTATGAGTACCTAAGGGACTGACAAGCTCACAATGTGTGAGCTGACCAGTGATGTGCAGCATCACTTTCGTCACAGCTTTGTCCACTCTGAAGGAGTTTGATGAATCCGATTCACTCTCTGCGTGAAGCAGAGTGACCTATTCAGAGAAAGAAACATGATTATGAAGAATCCTGTATCCAGAATCCTGACAAGACTGTATAACATTCTTGAAACCGGCAGAGATTATGGTCTTTTGGTCCTCTTGTGTTTCCAGTTGACTGTACCTTGCTGGAGGTAGTGGTGTCTTCTACAATGGCTGACACTTTGTGGATGTCTTTGTTTGTCGTGAAGATGGTGATTCCTCCAGATATAGATGAAAGAGAGGAATACAGAGAGAATCTACCAGGAGATAAAGTTTCTCTCTTTCTTTTTCTTTTCCCTCTTTCTCTTCCTCTGAAGCTTGGATCCTCAGTGAGCAAGAAGTTTACCTAGCACATGTATTGATTAGATGGATGAAAATACTGTCCTGAACATAGTTTCCTACATAGACAACTGCTTTCTAAGGCAGCTTCCTAGCTGAAATGGAACTTCATAAATGACTGATCTGGAATATGCATCACATGTACTGTACAGCTTTCCTTCCATGAGACACAGTACAGTTTGGCATTAGCATGCTGCTAAGAAAACAACAGAACACTTTAATACAGAACACACAAAGTAGGAGGAATAGATAGTAAATTTGTACTTAGCCTGAACTATTAATACTGTACTTTTCATTATTGAATGAATAATTTATAGCATTTACTGTATATTGCTTTTAATGCAGTCTGTGTGTTTGTGAGTTACCTTTGTTTGCTTCTCCTGTATGAGAGCCTGGACTGCTCTCTGTAGATGACGGTCTTTAGGAGAGGCGTCTGTGAATACAAATATCTCTGACAGCGGAGGGCTATGGGTCAGAGCCAACTGATCCACAGACACATTCACACACATAAGACACACACAGATAGAGACACACTTGTAAATAATTGTGTTTAGTTGTGTTCAGTGTTTTCTAAGAATGTCAGAGAATGTCAGATCTCAATTTTATGGTTACCTGAAGAGCAGAGAGACACATCTCTGGTTCATCCCCACCTCCAAGAGCCATCAGATCCTCCATGTATTGCATGAACTGATGAGGGTCATCTGTCTCCCTCACTGGCCCGAAACCTGAGATATAACAGACTTCATCATCAGTGTGCTCAACAAAGAATTAAATATTAATACATCAAAATTTTCTTCAAACTTTTACATATGCCATTGGCACATATTGTTGAAGTGACACAACAATGTTTACTAACTCAGATTAGGGTTTTGTTCAGTGTTATAATGAGCTTAATAGGCAGAATATATCACTCTAACCAGGGTCGTGAAAAGGCACCAGAATGAAGGTGCCAGGCAGAGTAGTGCGTTGGCTCTTTTCACGAGCCTGTATGATGGAGAGGGTTCGGCGACGTGCGGCTGTGATCTCCTCAAACATGCTGCCGGTGGTGTCAATGACGAAGACCAATGGTGGGGGCTGCTGAACACTGAAAAGCCTACAGGTTTCCACAGAATTCATTACTTGTGTTTTGGATCTTTGGACAACTCTGTTTCACAAAACTAGAAACAGGAAAGTAAAACTTAACAGACAGACCAATGCACTCTCATGCACTCAATATTAAAAAGAGGTGTCATCATATTTCAATCATATAGAATCATATTTCTTGTTACAAAAACAGCCTTCTTCCATCTCAGAAACATCACTATGCTAACGAACATGCTATCTGTTTCTGATTTCTGTTTCTGCAGACAAGTTAGTTCATGCAATGCATGACCTCTAGACTAGATTACTGCAATGTATTACTGGTTACCTATTAAGGTCTGTATCAATTATAAAGTATTGCTACGGAACTTTAAGGCCCTAAGTGGTTTAACTCCTGTGTATTTAGGATATCTAAGTCCACTAAAGAAGGGAAAGCATTTTCACATTTAATGAACTCTGGAATAGCCTTCCTGATAATAATAATGGTCAGGGCTCTCTTTCAACATCACTCTCCCAATTTAAATCTAGATTAAAGATGCTTCTCTTTAGCTAAGCTAAGCATTCACAGTTATGAACAACTGCTATGATAATTATTTTCCATTTGCTTTTCTGTTTTATCTCAGGATGCCCATCCCGAGGTAACAAGAGAGTATGCCAGCTCCAGTTTGGATCGCGCCTCTTATAAAGACTTCTGATGCCTCAACAACTGT
Source organism: Rhinichthys klamathensis goyatoka (assembly GCF_029890125.1). Classification (NCBI taxonomy): domain Eukaryota; kingdom Metazoa; phylum Chordata; class Actinopteri; order Cypriniformes; family Leuciscidae; genus Rhinichthys; species Rhinichthys klamathensis. The sequence continues at coordinate 244,579 of NW_026606575.1, read as the reverse complement.
GAAGAGACGTGCCGCGAGAACTGCTGCAAGGACTTCAGATGAAGCAAACTCTGAATCAACATGCACCAATGCTAAATTTTTCTATATATCCTAATCATTTGTTCACAACATGGATTAATTTCTTCAATTAGCTCATTGTTTTTGCCTTATATTAACACATTGTTTAAATTAATACATTGTAAGATAACTGCGTGATTTGTATATGTAAATTTATGAAATACGTAACTTGGACACAGTCACCTGATAACAGATCACTCTAAATTGTAATGTAGACACATGCGTTTTCTGTAAAGCTGTTATACAAACAAATGTAAATTGAATTGAATTGTGTCACACATGAGGTGTCTAAAGTAATACAGAAATTCCTCTCTTGCCTCATATATAGATCCCTTTAAGCATTCAAGTTAAATTAAAGTGACCTCTGACCTGAGGAAGCTTTTGGGCCCCACCTCGTTGTGGAGGTCTTGGAGCACTCGAAGGGTTGCTGTGGTAGCCAGATGGGCAGCTTCTTTATGGAGGAAGTGATGAGGGGAGAACAGCGGAGATGTGCTGTCTTTGTTGATTCCGCCCTCAGCTCCTTGGTGACGACTACTGTCCAGAATTCCACCGTGACTGCACTTGCCTTTAAATAGCAAGACAATGCATGTTGCTTTTCTTATAAGTAACTTACTAAATCATCAGAATGAATCATAACTCAGTTTACCTTTATTAATTCAGCAGACATGGTTCTCTAAACTGACTTACAAATAAGGGGATCCAATTGTGCATATTAATTCATTCCAGTAATCTATTTGTTGTTGGCATTACAAAAAAGTTTTTTTTTTAAAAAATTAAAAAAATTAAAAATAAATATAAGTACATAAATAAAATCTTAAAAGTAACATTACAGTAGCAAGGTTTTGAAAAGCAAATAATGTCACAATGAAAAATCTTATTATCCTAAAAATAGGCTTAATTTAAATTTTTGAGGTTAAATGCGACCAGGACATGTTTTAGTCACTCAAATTACATGATGATGTATACCTGGCGGTTTGACAGGGTAAGTGCTGAAATAGCCAGTAGTCAGTAACGGTTCTGTCTGACGAATCATTTCCTCCAGAAGATTGCTGTAACAGCTAAATCTGTAGCATTGTGCACAGGTAGGTGTGTCCACTAAAAACAATAGCGATTTATTTATTTACAATAAAATATTTAAGGTGAAGAGTTGACTGTTTCATGATTTTACGAAGGACTCACCTGAGGCTACAGGAACTGAAGGCTCTTCTGGGTGAAGAAGGTGGAGATACACTTCTTGATGACCCATCTCCACCCAGTTACTATGACTGTAGAAGTCCTACACACAAACATAGGCACAGAGTTTGCTTAATATATTTTGTATTGCTAACAATATTCTGATTAAACAAGAATCTTGTTTTACATTTTGAGCCTCGTAATCTTTTATGTGTTTTAAATAACTTTTTTTTTAAGTTACAATTTTGATCTTTATTACGATAGGACAGTTGACACAGAGATAGTAAGTGATAGGAGAGGGGAATGGGACCATGAGCAGGGACTTGAACTTGGGTTGACTCGCCTGAAGCACAATTGCATAATTGTTGGATCACTGCCCTCAAGGATATAGTTCAGACATAATCTTTTATGTTAAAATACTTTCGGCTATCCAAGCAAAATATATAATTATTAGGAAACCATTATAGGTAGATTTCCCCTGAAAGGTGTGAATACTGTGACTTTGGCACTAAAACAAAACTCCTGACACAACATTAGCTCCACCAATGGCATGAGATTGGGGTGGGAATATCCTAGAAACCTGTTTGAAAACAGTACATATTTTTACAATTCCAACTGGTGACACTGGTGGCCCAGAAGTACACACTTCACCTTTATCAAAAACAGTGTTGGCATTACATGAATGTGTTAGCCAACCTGTAATGAGTGAAAAAGCTGGCCCAGACTACATCTAGCCCCCTGGTACTCTTTAGCCTGGGTCAGCAGCACTGTCTGGCCCCAGAACTCTCGCAGCATCTGCGTGGCTCCTTCTACCATCTCAGAGTCAAAGTGGTACACTGGATCAGACCGCGTGGCGCTCAGGAAATCCATGGCAACGTTAGCGCTTGCAACCTCACCCACAGCATGCCAAAACCCCCGACCAAGCCCAGTATACTGGAACAAAAAGATCAGTGAAACTATATGCAATACTCCATGCAAACAAAGTCAATAAAATCGTCATTGGCTAGTAAGACTTTTGTCGCACACGGACAAACATGTAATATGGCATATCTGCTCCTCTTTACAAAATGACACATTTACAAAGATAAATTCTTACGTGATATAATTTGAAAGAAACATCAGGCAATCAATAATTTTTTTATGATATAACTTAGTGATTAGAACTAAAATGTAGCAACATTGTGGGTGCTTGAGATGTTAATTGTTTTCAATAAAAAATAAAAAATTAGAACACTAATTCTACTTATAATGACTTACAGACTTCTGGGCTCATGGATTTTAATCACATTGCATTCGCTCGAAATTATTTGCTTAAATGTGTGAAATAATTTATAACATATAATCCCCCCCCCCCCCCATTTTTTTTGTTGAAAGAATATAATATACATTCACAACACACAGTGAAAATATCTGTGCTAAACTTATTCTCATCCTATAACTCAGTCACTGGCGTGTGAAATGTACCAATTTATCAGACAATGGCTAACGACATGCATTATTTAGTCACCTAGTGCAAAATGAATCGCATATGCACATAAAACCTACCAGCTCCTCATTATTTAAATCTTGTTGATGTTCCACCATTCTGCTCAGAGTTTCCATTGTGATGTTGAGTATAGCTTGTTCTGTCATGTACTGATGGGTGTATGAATCCCAGGACAACGTAAGTACGCGTGACCAGAAGTTGGGCAGAAAGGCTTGACAAATTGGCATATAGATGAACAGGACCAGGGCACACAGGTGGGTCGAAGCGGAGGAGTCCATCCCTTCACATATCATTCCACACCGGTCAAAACACCTGAACTGTTTTTAGAAAGATACATCACACCTGCAAAGGATGATGAGACAGAGCTTACCATAAGGCTCAAACAAGCAGTTGATATCTACAGGATGTGGTGAGCTGTTTTACCATACACACACAACTCTATCTAGCTATCCATAGCTGCCAACATAAAACTTTGGCCTATTTAAATAAATAAAAGCAGTTGTGACACAGGAATATTATATCATATAAAATTTTCAATTGCAGTTTATTTGACTCTTAAGGATTTAAACGGCAAAAAAAAAAAAAAAAATCTATTTAGGCCTATCTTATTTTGATTAACAGATTGAAACCAAATATTTGGTCTTATTTTTTTCTGGCTTGCCTAATGTTTTTTTTTATTTTTTATGTTTTGATCTAGGTAAAAAAAAAAAATTCCCTATTTGAATGTATTTTATTTGTATGTTCTTGTAAAGCGCTTTGAGATGCAACTTTTAATGTAGATGCAACTTTTAATGTAAAATCAAGTTTATTATTATTATTATTACAGTATTAATACCATGCAGAACATTCACCATAAAACCATACAATTAAATGATTTTTTTTCTTGACAGATTTGGGTGTGGCTTCATCCACCTGCTCTGTGTCTTCAACTGCTGATTAAATTGTAATTTATTTTTGTCATAATGCAACCATACATTTCTAAGTTTTTTACAAAGTGCTGATACCATTACACATATTATGTAATCACAAAAGAGATTTTTTCTTACCTCTGCTGGCTTCTTTCCTTTTGTGGTCTCAGTCTGGCTTTTTTCAGCTTGTATTTTCGTGCATTTTACCATTTGACAGATTCAAACTCCAATCAGCAATCAGAAATGCCTTGTGCACATGTTGTGGTTTTACAAACAGACTGTTAGCAATTTGTGTCCTCACCACATTATGTGCAGTCTTTTGAATAACAGAAGCTGAATAACAAGTTTTAAGACTCTTGTTTTTGTGAATATTTCTGGAGGTGCTCCTAAGCTAAGAAAGAGACAGAAACATGCCTGCAACCTGGTTAAGAAGAATGTCCACGAGACTCATATCCTCATGGCATGTGCTTCCCTCCTTGTCTTCTTTCTCCTCTCTCTCTCTACAGTTTTTTCTCCCTCACTTGCCCCATTTTAGCATGCTGCATTGACTCCACACAATAGTGCTGCATATATTAAGGGCCACTGTGTCCCCCTTCCCTGCTCTTCATTCCCGTCTTTTGCTTGACATGAAAACACACACCATGCTCACTTCCCCCAGTGCTTCTATTGTCACTTCATGGTGAAAGACTTAAGACGTGTTGCTAACCAACCCCTCTCCAGGCATTAGACTTCAGACTCAAGCTTTAGGAGGGCTGGAAGGATCAAATTGCTTTGTATTGTGGATCTTTTGTAGTTTGTGAGTTTTGCCTTTGGAGGGCCTATGTCTGAATGTTTATATAGATTATTGCGTACTAAATGCAAATCAGTACATAAAATTTTGCATGTACTGCAACAGCACTGGTGAAGCTACTGTACCATCCAAGTTGACAATTAAGAGTAGGGCTTGCAACTTAAAATGGACAATCAAACAATCAAGTGAACCGTTTAGCAAGCATGAGGAACTTTTCCCCCTACCTCTTTCTTTCACATCCAGACAGATAATCATCTACAGCACTCCCAATGGTTCACTGGCATCATCAATCAATCAATCATCAGTGTTACACTACATTGAAATGTATTTGTCAAGCTACAAAATACTCATAACTTTTTAATTATTATTATTATTATTATTATTATTTGGGAGACAACCTCAATTTTGAACAGACAGATTTATTCTAGATCTAACTCAAAAGAGTCGACTGGTACAAAAAGACCTGGAATGCCACCTTCTTGAATCAGTAAACCTTTTGGAATCTGATCATTAACAAGAACTGCCCAAGCGAACATACATATGTTACTCATCCTCCACAATGAGAGAACATGCATTTGCTGCTTTTTACCTCTAAGTGGCATTATAACCATTTTTACGAAACCGGGACCTGGAGACAGAAGAGTAGGTGAAAGAGTTTATTAAACAGCAGGCAGACAAACAGGTAAATGGCAAACACAAGGTAGAGGAGTGCACAGGACACAGACACTGGAGAGGATCGCTGAAGAGGAATGCTGGGGATGAACACTGGAGGAATTGCTGGAGAGGACACAGGAGATTACACAGGTAAAGACACATGAGACACAAGAGATTTTTTACAGTGTAAATACAGTATGGGAGAGAGAGAGAGAGAGAGAGAGAGAGAGAGAGAGAGAGAGAGAGAGAGAGAGAGAGAGAGAGAGAGAGAGAGAGAGAGAGAGAGAGAGAGAGAGAGAGAGTGTGTGTGTGTTTACCTCAGGGTGCTAGGCAGTGAAGTTGAATTTGGTTGGAAGGATGTGAACTATATAGTATCTTGAAATGTATGTTGAGGAGTAATGAATATCCATCAAGAAAAGCAGGTGTGAGGTAGATTCAAAATAGATTTAAAATACACCTTTCAGTGCTATTTGACAATGTTTCCGGCTTTAGAACGCCTTCACAGCATGACTGCTATAGATACTTTAGTGCAAGCACTGCCTATTCTGTTCAAAGTGCAGTGACACTGCAACCGCGTATTGACTGCAAGCTAAGAATAACTCAGTTATCTTGTAAAAGAAGAAAAGTCAAAGAAATCTTGATCAGCAGCCATGGTTGGTGTGTTTCTACTTGCATGTAAGTAATGAAATTACAAAATCTTAAATATTCAATAAATTAAATAAATTAAACTTTTTTAATGATAAATTATTATTATTATTTCTTAGATATCTCAGTGAATCTAATCCTTCAAAGTCAAGGTAAGTTTTAATAGTGCACTGAATAAACACCTTTGCAGTTAATGTAATATTGTACTTTTTTTAGGATGAACAAACGTCTTATTTCCTTCACAGGCAAACAGCTTCAAAAAGCCAAGATTTTCAGTGGAAATACAGAAGTACCAGAAGGTGGTAGACTGGAGATTACTTGCAGTACATTTGGTTTTACAAAACCAGAGGCTAAGGCAGTTTATGTATATCTGTGTAAAGATGGTAAAGCTATAGATATGAAACACGGACCCACTCGACAAGACATCACCTTTAAAATAGAGAGAATAGAAATGGACCATTCGGGCAACTACAGCTGTCTGTTTTCTGAAGAGCACTTGGAAATAACCAAAGTGATGGGATATGGTAAAAATATTGTCTTCATAAATGTGATCGGTAAGATGTACGACACTTCTGCTTACATTTGAGAGTGTGTTTGGTTCCTGTGCACAGATGAGACATGTTGAATAACACACTTGTGCAGATTAACCACAATAGACTCACTGTTGTACAAAATTGCCTTTAATGAGAGAGAAATGTTTGAAATTGTGTTTTTCTTTTTGCTTTAGACCCTTTGTCCTGGAATGCATTAAAGGCCATGCTAAACATTTAACCATAAGTGTTCCCTTTCTCTCTACAGAATCTTTATTTAATTCACAGATACATTTGCTACAGTCTGAGGTGGCAGTGGGAAGGGATGCTGAGTTTATCTGTACAACATCCAATCCTATGAACAAAAACCTGTCCAATAATATGATTTTGGCTTTTCTCATCAAAAATGAAAAGCCCATTCAAGTCAATATTTGGGACACAAAAGAAACGATGACAACATTCACCCTCAGAGAGGTCCGGATGGAAGATGCTGGAACATACAGTTGTGCTTTGTTAAACATTCTCCCTTACCATGGAATGAGACTTGATCGAAATAATAAAGTCAACTTTCAGATAGTTGGTAAGAATGGGAGGGTAAGAACAAAACCAAACTTTTGTATGGTTAATGTGTTTGGCTGTTCGGGGTGCCATGCATTCTTAATATTATGATTTACTCAGTTTAGTGAGAGCATATACCTTTGTGAAAAGAAGTACTATTGTATTTAGCATACCTTTGAAAAGAGTTGTTATTACATAAATAATGTACAGTACTTTAAAAGAATAGTTCCATGCAAAAATATGTTTTCAGTGACTACATTTCAGGTTAATTAAAAAATAAATGAAAATGTTTTATAGTTCAAATTTATATGAAATACAATTAGTTGATATTCAGAGGATTATTTTACCCACTTAAGTGCAGTAGTATGTTCTACCGAATGTAGTGACAAACATTTATATTACTCATAATGTTGCCGTAACTTTGCCAAGTAAGACATCTTCCTGGATCACTTGTTGATCCTGGAAAAACAATCCTGTCCAAAAACAGTCCTAACCCTATCCCAACACCTAACACTGCCCATAACCTATCTCTAAAATCAGAGGGTAATTAAAGGCGAAAAGGAGTAAAAGCCCTTTACATTACAGTTAAAATGATAGCCAATAACTTTACATGTGATTTAGTATGTTAGCCAACAGATGAAAATAAATCTTTAAAGCATAACAAAAGATCATTTAAAAAATAATAATGATTTTATCATAATTAAAGGTTACAGTCTTAAAGGGTTGGTTCACCCAAACATGAAAATTCTGTCATTAATTACTCTCCGTCATGTCGCTCCGAACCTGCAAGACTTTCATTCATCTTCAGAACAAAAATTAAGATCTTTTTGATGAAATCTGAGGGATTTATGTCCCTCCGTTGACAGCTACCAAACTACCACTCTGACGCTTCAAGAAGTTCAAAAACAGATCGTATTACTAATCCATATGAATTGAGCGTTTTAGTCAACATTTTCTGAAGAGACTCAAGTGTTTTATAGGGTGAATAGATTGAATTTAGGGTTTTATTCACATATAAACATTGATCAGTGAACATAAACAGAAGCTCAACCGAACCTGCTTGAAGCGCGAGGATAAACGTCTTGTGGAAGCTCAAACGTGCTGCATAACACACGAGAATGAACCTCATTGAGTTTATGATTGTTTCTAAATGAATAAAAGCCTAAATTAAATCTGCTCAGCGTACAAAGCGACCAAGTCTCTTCAGAAAATTTGGACTAAACTGCTCTATTCATCTGGATTAGTTTTACCATCTCTTTATGAACTTTTTGAAGTGTCAAAGTGGTAGTTGTGTAGCTGTCAACGGAGGGAAAGAAATCACTCAGATTGCATTAAAGATATCTTTATTTGTGTTCCGAAGATGAATGAAAGTCTTACTGATTCGGAACGACATGAAGGTGAGTAAATTATGACAGACTTTTCATTTTAGGAAAACAAATCCTTTAAGAAGCAAAATCCTTATAGACAATAGTGTGTAGGCTACTTTCTAAGTACAGTCTAGTGGCCTTTTATTTCATTAATATCATATTACCTGCAAGAATATTTAAATAACTACATGCACTTACTATAGGGTTGGGATTAGGGTTTGGTTTAGGATTAGTTACATGTAACTATGCATTAATTATATTATTTTACAAGGGTAGTTAACTACAGTATTACATTGCAACATTTAATCAAACCTACAATAAAATATTTTTTTGTGTTTCTGGGATTTCTTTGACAGTGGCGTCTAGCAGCGGCTTCGACAAAATCATTATTGTCATAATAATGTGCTCTACCATAGTGTTGTTCCTCAGTCTGTTTCTGGGAATTTGGGCAGTGATCCGCAAAAGAGGTACTGTGACACTTTCTCCTCAACTGCAAACATTGACACGTTTCACTTTCTTGAAAAATTCTGTTTAAATCCCAACACTCACAACGTTTTGTTTCTAATAGGATGCCTTGGATTCCACAAGGAAAGGTCTGTTTGAGTTTTTTTTTTAAATTAAAATATATTCAATATTCAGTAACATTTTTATGCATTTCTAATCAACAGATCATTGAATGAGACAGAGCTTAAAGGAAATGGCATGTTCTACAAAGGTATTCATTGTATGGTTCTTGTTGCTTTGATAAACTATTTTCTATTAACAACAGGAGATTGGGACAGGACCAGTAGTGACAGAATTAGTTGGGGGAGGAGAGGGGGTGTAAATGGGTACGCTGTCCCTATACATAACAACTGAGCTCATGAATATTAATTAACTTCTGTTGCTTAGTAATCTTCCCATAGTCATTCTTAAAAGTTTTGCTTATATTTTTCTGTACATAAATGTAGGTGGCAATGGTATATATTTTGAAGGGGTAGTTTGCCCAAGAATAACAGTTCTGTCATAATTTACTCACCCTCATGTTATTCCACCCCTGAATTACTTGTGAAATGCGAAAGATGATTGGAATCAGAATAATACTGGGATCCAAATAATATTGAATGCCATTGAATTTAATTGTATGGTCAAAACCATTTTTTTCTGATTTTGTGTTCCACAGAAACAAGAGATGCATACTAAAATATGAACAATTTATTTATCTGATAAAAGTTAATTTTGTAAGCATGTAGGTGTCCACTACCATACCAATAACCTCAAAGCTAAACAAATGGACTAAAAACTGTTAAAGGGTTAGTTCACCCAAAAATGAAAATTATGTCTTTATTGACTCACCCTCATGTCGTTCCAAGCCCGTAAGACCTCCGTTCATCTTCGGAACACAGTTTAAGATATTTTGAATTTAGTCCGAGAGTTTTCTGTCCCTCCATTGAAAATGTATACATGGTATACTGTCCTTGTCCAGAAAGGAAATAAAGACATCATCAAAGTAGTCCAATAACGTCTTACGTCAGCAGCGTCACTGAACGCGGATTGACAACAAAACCGGAAGAGAATACAATGATGAATAAAGTCGTAGTTTTTGTTATTTTTGGACCAAAATGTATTTTCGATGCTTCAAAAAATTCTAACTAACCCACTGATGTCACCTGGACTACTTTGATGATGTCTTTATTTCCTTTCTGGACAAGGACAGTATACCGTACATACATTTTCAATAGAGGGACAGAAAACTCCCGGACTAAATCTAAAATATCTAAACTGTGTTCCGAAGATGAATGGAGGTCTTACGGGCTTGGAATGACATGAGGGTGAGTCATTAATGACATCATTTTCATTTTTGGGTGAACTAACCCTTTAAACTCCACTTTTCAAATTTCATAGGGTGTTTTTGTTCTCTTTGCTTCTGTTCTGAGCAAATTTTGTCTCTTACCAATTTATATTCTAGAAATGCCCAAACCTGATACAGCTGGTACTGGTGAAATACAAAGTGTTGTCTGGTAAGCCAGTGAAAAATAAATAAAAATGAATGAATGAATGAATGACCGAACGAACGAACTAACGAATGAGTTTTGCACGGTTCTATCTTTAATATTCCAGTCTCTGATTGATTACATATGTATCATGTCAGATTATTGATGTCTTATTATCTATTTTTTGTTCCTTATTTCCTTGACTTTCCATGCAAATGCTGTAAATCAATGTCCATGATGGCTTAGTTATGTCGAAGTGAGGGACGAGTTCTCTGGTATCGGTACGTCTGCAAAAGATTTCTTGTAAATTAACTGTTGTGTTTTTTTTAATGCAAGATTACAGTAGGCCAACTGGAAAACACAGTAATTCGGCTAGACGACAAACAATACCATCTTGTATTTCTAGCGTGAAATTTGGCCATTTTGTGCTGCACAATTACAGCTATGTCTGCATTACACAAATTACTTGTATTTTTCCACAGATGAAGAGTATGATGAACTGGTCTTCCAGCAGTCTTAATGGCCTTCCTGTGGCTCAGTAGCATGTGATAGCAATGCATGGTCATAGGTTCGATTTCTAGGGAAAGCAAGAATATAAATTGTCTGTCTTTTTTATATTATTTGTTTGTCACTATAGAGTGCCGAAGTGATGACGTCACTTTGTAGCACAACTCGGAAGCTAGCGGTGCATGGGTTCCCTCGATGGAAAAGCTATGCATTTTCCCCATAGACTTTTGGAAAATCGCAAAAAATAAGATCTGTGTTTAACAAAGAGTTGTGACCCTTACACGTTTTGTCTATCAAGATAATCTTTACAAGTTAATCCAAAATGTATACATTTTGAAGCCTATATAAAGTTTTTAAAAAACACAAGCAGACACAATAAAGTTTAAAAAACCACAAGCAGATTATAACTGTGTGTTCTATGTCATAGATCAAAACGTGAAAATATTTAGAGGCTTTGTTCACCACAGACCTTATTTCAGGCGATTTAGCAAAAACCCATTCAAAAATCCCATAGACTTTAGAGGGAACCGGGAGTGCTAAAATGCTGACTCACTTCCGCGTTTTGGCCTACAGAGTGACGTCGTAACTTCGGCACTCTATTGTTGCTGTTTTTATGACAGTGATCAACTGAGTGTTGACCATCTCTATAGTCATTGTGCAATTTTTTTTCATGACTTTACTAAAATCTATAAATCTCTCAGAATTAATAACAAAATACAATATACATATTGTTTATGTAACATATACTGTATGCAAATTCAGAATACATGTTTTTGAATAATTGATTAAAATAATTAAAATCTGCAATCTGTTTCAGTGTGTTCACAAATGTACTGAAGAATACCTAATAATAACATGTTTTGAATGAAAAGATATTTCACCAGGTAAGCTACAGATTGTATTCCATCATTTTTAAACATTGTAAAAACAAATAAATATTGAAATTCCTTTTTTTTCTTCAGAAAAACGTTTTTTTTTTTTATGTTGATTAAACTATCGAATTCAAAAAAAAGTTGACTATACATAAAAAAAAAAAAAAAAATTAAAATAAATATTTTATTACTTAAAATATTAAATAGCTAGTACGTACAATGTCACATTTGGTGGTGAGGGTCTAACTAACAAACTGACATGCTAAGTTTGATCACTGGTGAGGCACTTGAATAATTTTTGTTTCAAAGCACAGGGATTTACTGTATGATGACACATTTGTTATTCAGAATGAAAAGATTTATTTTAGCTCTATAATGTTTTTGATTATATTTTGTTGTAAAAGTTGTGTTATGATTTAAGTCAAGAGTGATTAGTGTTCTCTCGGGTGAAGTTTCTTTCATTTCAAGTGTGTATACAACTTTTTTTGTAGAGTTAATTCTACATAACCTTTTAAGTTTCTTAACAAACTGATACACAAATTAGACAAACTAAGAAAGTTCTACAGCACCATTATGTTAACTCAAAACGCAGGATATTTGAACTTGGATCCATAAGTAAAAAATCTTTACTATTTTTGAGTTTATAGAATTTATGTTTGATGAAAGCACAGACTAACTTTAGTAATGTCGATACAACATTTTTACCCTAAAACCGATTATACTCATAAATGTCCTTTTAAATTTTTTTTACAGCCTAAATTTTCCTTGTCAACTATTTACCTTTATCTTGAAAAATAGCTATAAAAAGAAGACCTGCATGTATACCTATATATCACCAAAAATGTATAATCGGTGAAAGGAAATCTCCTCATATAAACAATCAGCAAATGTATAATTCAAATGACATTTTCTTTTATTTCATACTAATTCTAAAATGGCAATACATGACTATTTTTTACAACATAAATGAATCAATATCTTTGCAATGCTTGTAAGCATAGGCTACTAAATGTTTATAGAGATATCAGATGAGCAGAATGTTACATATTTATATACATATATATATATATAACTGTGTTAGCAGTTAGTAGTATCCTAACCTTGTTTGATAGGTAGAAATATATAAAACTGGTCTTCTTTCTGTTGCTGAACAGCCAAATTCAGTTATGTCAGATTTTTAGCGTTTCTCGCTGCCACTTCTGGTGAGTCTGGAGGCTTGGAAGGTAATGTCGATGTAGTATGACCAGAAGTGATCCACAATGGTCTGAGAATGTTGCCAGCAGCGCTTGGATAGCGGTTGGGGAGTGTAGATTACCTGGGGAAGTGAGGCATCTCGCCGCCCCATAAGTAGCATGTTAGGGGTAACCGGATCTATGTCTGCAACATCGGATGAGACGTATCCCAATTGCTTGCTGTTGAGAATGCCCTCTTCTTCAATCAGTACTATACGTAGTACTTCCTCTGGAATCGACTGGCTCCCGATAACTACCCGCAGGGCAGACTTTACTGATCTAATCTCCCTTTCCCATGCACCTCCAAAATGTGGTGCGGCAGGAGGATTCATTTTAAAGTTGATCTGATGACTAGCCAATAACTCTTGCAGTTTAGGTTCCATTACTTTGAAGGCTTCCCTTAGCTCGGTCTCAGCTCCACGGAACTTGGTCCCCTGATCCGAGAGGATTTCGGATGGGAGGCCTCTGAGTGCCAACAAAACTGCATCCGTATCAATGCTGTTGAGGAGGTCGAGGTGAATGCATCTGGTCGTCAAGTACTTGAAGATGACTCCCCATCGCTTTTCAGCGCGACGGCCAATCTTCACAAGGAAGGGCTCAAAGCAGTCAACTCCAGTTGAGAAAAAAGGCGGTTGGTACAGTCACAGGCGAGCTAAAGGTATGTCAGCCAGGAGTTCAGCGAAAACCCTGTCAGGTCCTGGGTGAAGAAGGCATTCATCAAAGTGCTTTATGAGAAGATTAGTCACTTAATGGTGCGGGTGTAAAACCACTGGGTGGATCTCTGTTTGACACGGATCAGACCTAGTGTGCAATCCAACTCTGGTGCAAGTGTGTTCAGACTGCTGGATGCAGGCACAGGTTTTGCTGCCTTCAAGGCCTTAAGTTCCTCTGAGAAAGTCTCCTACTGACATCGACTCAATATGATTGTTTCCGCACTCCGGTAATCAGGGTGGTGTTGCATGCTCATGTCTTGGGTAACCACCCCATGAAGAAACTGGTAAGCAGCATCAATCAAGTCCTTCCAGGAAGTGTGCTGGGATGTATCAGGAATGCCAGAACCTTGATCATTCATAATTAGACCACAAAAAACAACTTTCCTCGTCTCTGATGTGTCATCTTGGGCCTCTATCAAGGGTTTGACTGACAAGTGATCTGATGGTTCACAAAGGAAATTTGGACCCTGACTCCACCTGCTTGGGTTCGCCAGCTCTGTAAGTGTCTTCCCTCTAGTAATATCATCCGCTGGGTTATTAGGGGAATCCACATACCTTCATGAGTGAAGCGCTGTCAACTCTTGGATTTCTGCCACTCTTGTCCCAACAAAAACTTTATACCGACAAGACTCGGACTGCATCCAAGTCAGCACAGTCATAGAGTGAGTCCATAATGTCACTTCCTCTATGGGCATAATCAGTTCCTGGCTGAGGAAATTGGCGAGCTGGGCACTGGTCAGAGCTGCGCAGAGTTTGAGACGTGGGATTGACAGCTGTCGTTTGGGGGCTACCCTAGAGCGGGCCATGACAAAGGAGGTATGAATCTCTCCGTGATGCTGAACAAGGAGGTAAGCAACTGATCCATAGGCCACCTCTGATTAGGGGTGTAACGGTACACAAAAATCACGGTTCGGTACGTACCTCGGTTTTAAAGTCACGGTTCGGTACGTTTTCGATACAGCAAAAAGAAAGAAATGCCAGAGAAATTTCTTATTTGTTAAAAGAAAAAATATTTTTAAATAACTGAGTTTTCCTACATCTTGAAACTTTCAGGTTTATAAATGGGGGTCATCTTTGAAGGATGAACAAATAATGTTTTGGTCATCACATTAAAAATAACATTTAAATATATATATATATATATTTATTTATATATTATTTGAGTTTTGAAGAGCTGGAAAAAGATGTGTGAAGTACTTGAAAGCAGTTCACTATTCCAGCCAAACTGGTTACAGTTAGTGTTAGCCTACTACAGGGCTCTAGAGTGCGACCAAAATTTGTAAGGGTGCGACTAAACTTTTTTCCTAGGTCGCACCAGTGCACCTACGTTCTCGCATGATTGCATCCGCTGCCTCTCAACAAACGCGTCTTTTGTTCTCCTTGCACGCATGGTTGGATCATATCGTGGTCTAAACCAATCATAGATAGAGATTGGGCAGGTCTTTGCCTCTGATTGGCTGTGGTTCAGATATTCCTGTAGGACTAAAATGCTCCGTTCTGTGTGATTGAAATAAATTGCGACCTGTCACCTGAGCACCAGAGAATCAGTTACGGCAATCAGCAGCATCAGCTAAATAAACGCAAGAAAACAGACGACGAAGAAACTTTTAAAAATGTATGCTACTTGAACTAGGGCTAGGTGAAAAATATTGATTTCTCGATTTTAATCGATTCTCATTTTTACGAACCGTTGGGCTATGCTGTTTTCAGTTGATGAATGAATGGAACATTGTAGCGCGCATCCCATCCAATAAATCGCAATAATCTTTGTGCTTTGTTACTATTGATATGAAACAAAGTCTCAGATTTCAAATTAGGTCCATTTTCTTATGAAATTCAAAAACATAAATAGTGTGTTGTTGACGCTGTGGCGTGAGATCGCTCTGACTCAGCTCAGCTCAAGAGAAGCAGCAGCGCGGAGCGCACATGATCTCCTCTTCTGCCTTAATAATACCAGTTACAGCGCCAAATAAACATGAACGAGCATCTGAAAGTGTGCTAAAAGATAGAGTACAACTTATCGAAATCCGTATCTTTCACATGGAATCGCTCAATCAGTGTTTCAACCGTGGAAAGACGTCAGTAAAACGCTTGTAAACAATGTAATGTAACGTCACATTTACCTCAGAAAAAAAACATATCCAGTGACCATAAACTCGTTAGCTAGCTAGAAAAATTAACTCTAGGGAGGAGCATTTTGCCAAATATATGCACCATATTGCATATTCATTATAATTTTTTTTTATGTTTTTCAATATTTAATGCATGTTGTTTGAAAAAATCTGGCAAGTTTTTATGCAGCCACCATTTAAATGTTTATATTTCATATAACTTTTATTATAAAAATAAATAAAAGTGTAATTTAAGTGTTTGTGTACAAATCAGGTACCTTCAATATTATAGTAGGCTAATGAAGCATAGTGGGCTATAACTGACTCCCAATTTACAGCATTAGTTAAGAGATTTGTTTTCCTTGAGAAAATTTGCCATGTATTGTACCTGATATCCAAAATAATCAATATTGAATCGAATTGTGAAATTTGTGTCAATACCCTGCCCTAACTTGAACAATGTAAAAACAGCACTTTAAATGTTTTATTTTTTTTAAAGATTTATATTTTTATATACAGTATAATTGTGCTTCAAAAAAAAATTTATTATTATTATTCTTGTTTAAAAGCATTTACATAATATATATGAATGTATATGGAGCGTGATAAAAAGGTGACCTTGAAATTGTGGCGTTAAAGGTGACGCGAGACGAGGAAAAATTTTAGTGCACCTAAATTTTGTGCTGGTGCACCTAAATAAATAAGTTAGGCGCACCAGTGCAACCAAGGCAAAAAGTTAGTCTGGAGCCCTGTACTATATTAAATCCATGGTGAATGTTGCTGGTCTGTGGACGTAAAGTATTACTAGTTCATTCACGGCACAATGTTTCTCCTGGTTTCCACGTCAGCGCTGTTTGATCTAATAGAGATCTACGGTTAATAACGGAGAAATGTGAATGCTTCTCACTAGATCTCGCAGCGATGTTATTACTTCAGTGGCGAATTCAAATGTTTTCTTTACTGGATCTCTTAGCGCTGTGTTGTAACAGTGTCGCTTGATCGAGATCGGCTCGCGCTGCACAGATGTTGCTGGTCAAACGATCCGTGAAGCACAATATAATGAGTAGCGCAGTTTCGTTCCGCTTTCATTACGGTTGCCATTTGATGTTGCGCAACGTTGTGGTGATCGCGCCAGCGCGAATTTTGTCGGCAAGAAAAATGGTCCAAGGAATCGTTCGGTTTGTATGCGTACCGAACCGGAAGCCTCGAACCGAAACGGTTCAATACGAATACATGTACCGTTACACCCCTACCTCTGATGCATCATTAAATACATGCAAGTTAAATTTTGATGTCTCCACATCAGTGGCGGCTGCTTGTCTTTCAAAGAAGGGAAGCTCTTTTTTTTTTTAAACTCGACTGTCAGGTGTGAGGGTGGTGAAAAGAGCAAGGACTTAGGTGCAGAGTTGATGGGCTTTATTTTAATAATAAAATAAAACAAAATACAAACAAAAACTACCCAGAGGGGGAAAACTGACAGCAGGGAGACACACCGTGTACATATAACATACAAATGCCAACGAACCAGCACAGGTCTGCAAACAAAAGGAGAATAAATAGGGAGCAAAAAAGGCAGGTAACGAGGGAGGACAGGTGGGGCAAATGAACCAATAACCAGGAAACAAGATGGGAGAGGCTAGACAATCGACAGCAGAGCACATGACACAAGGGAACTCATGAAAAGCCATGTGCTCACACCAAACATGCCAAAAAACACAAGCACATGGCCAGTAAAACAAATCACAAGCCATGTACTCACACAAAACGAGACATGATGAACAATGAGAACACTCATTAGCCACATGTTCACACAGAACATGACAACATGAAAGCACACAGCTAGTGTAAAACACAAGCTGTGTGCTACACAGCACAAGACAAAACATGACATGAAAGCATGTGACCGATGTAAACACGAACCGCGTGCTACACAAAACACAACACACATGGACAGAAGAGCGTACGGCCCGAGCGAACTCGAAACCGCATGCTCACACGACAGGACGCACGATAACTAGTGAAAGCTCATCCTGTGCGCTCACAACAGAAAACAAACACGCGGAGCATGAATGTCCGAATCCCGACACAAAACCGAAACCAAACTAGACAGATGTGCCGGGATCCAAACACCACGCCCCACACATGTAACAAGGCACCTGACATTGACGGAGGACATGTGGGAATTAGGTTAAACTATGAAATGTTTGATGGAAATTGGCTAGCAATTTCGCCAAGCAAATACCAAGAAATAGGTTGCAGCAGTTTGTCTTTCAAATACACTTGCAAAATCCGCGATGGGACTGAGCTCGAATAGCTTCAGTGTCAGCGACTTTTTATAGTACTAAATCGCTGTCAATCAAAAGGAGATGGAGTCTTTCGACAGACCCTCCAATCATCACGCAGAAGCCCAGAGTCCAGGCCAGCCCACTCCTCCACTCACCCCCAGAGACGCTGAGCGTCCATGGGCGGGACATAATCGCATAATTTATCCAATGACCGTCTAGTTTCGAAGCACTGAAAAAAACTGTTCAAAGCAGCCCCATTGACGTCAATGGACGCTGGGCTTCAACAGGGAAATGCACTGTGACGCTATGGGAATGCATGAGAAGGAAATCGAGTGAGCCGACCTGCTATATGTAGCTAATTCTAAACTAACTCGTCTTCGAGAACTTGTTCTAACGCATTTTTAGTCAATAAAATAGTACATATTTGACCATTAATTTTTTTTACATTACAGGGGAAGCCGAGCTTTCCTTGCAGTCTTAAATAAATCGCCACTGCTCCACATCAAAGTTGGAAGAGATGTGGCATCTGTTAAGCTTGATCTTGCTGAGGTCAAGCAACTCCTTCTCCCATATTTTCCACTTCTCTAGCAAGTCGGTGAGAAGGTTCGGATCATCCCAATTCACCTTTGGCTAAGCCCCGCCCCCCTTAGTTACTGTCGCTATGTCCGTCAAGCTACGCCGCTCTCACGCACACACCATGTTCCCAAGCAGTGAAAAATACATCGCGGAGCAGAGAGGAGACTGACAACAGGCTGACAGACCAGGTTACCTTTCGGTAACTTTTGATATTAAACAAAGTCTCACCTTTCAAATTTGGTCATTTTTTAAAAGAAATTTAAACAATAATTTTGGACTGCGGCAACACGGTGGCGGTACGTTAGTCACCTTCAAAACTACCACAGCGTGTCTGTAACATTAACGTTAGGTGTTTGTATCTTGAATAACAAAGTTAGCTAACATCCAGCCGCTACTCAAAACATACAATCCTGACTTACGTTAACGTTACATGATAACTAAACTATCGCTAAGCTTGCTAGCACCTTGATTCTTCATTAATTAGGGTAGAGAACCGAAATCATAACAGCATAACACTGTCTAACTAGTATAACTTCACAGTAAGGTTAAAAGCAACATTTACTTTAGAGCACACAAGTGAGCTTGTTGAGGGGTTTAGCTGACTGTGAGGACGTCCACACAGTTTAACGTTAATCCAAAGACGACACTTGTCAGGATTTGACTTCGGTTTTGGGAAGGAAAAAAAACGGACACCCCCCTCCAACCTCTCTGGGAAACGCGTATCTGTGTTACAAATGCCCCAGGCACAACGTTTAACCATATTTTTGATAAAACTACTATGGTAATAGCCTGCCGAGACCAAAAATATGAGACTCCTGTGTTAAAGTCAATGGAGCGCTGTGAAAAAGTGTCGGACCTCTGTGGGAGCTCGTTCTTGGCTGCGCTGTGATTGGTCAATCTGCATTCTAGGGTGTGGCTTAGTCAAAGGCGAATTCCTTGGTTTGGCCCAAAGCTTCTGGACAAGAATCTTGGCCCGTGTGGTAAAGGGAATGATAAACCCTAGGAAGTCATATTGTTTCACCAAGACCTTGTAAATGTGTCTCATCTTTGGAGGGTGTTCTACCATGGCACGATGCTGGTAGCCCAGTTGATCCTCTAGACCAGTGGTTCTCAATCCTGGTCCTGGGGACCCACTACTCTGCACATTTTATATGTCTCCTTTATCTGACACAGCCAGTTCAGTTCATAGAGATCTTTCCTAAAGCGCTGATGATCTGATTCAGGTGTGTTAAATGAGGGAGACATACAAACTGTACAGAGCTGTGGGTCCCCAGGACCAGGATTGAGAACCACTGCTCTAGATCATCGGTTCCCAACAGGGGGGTCGTGCCCCACAAGGGGGCCTCAGCGAGCTCTGTGGGGGGTCGCGTCATATTTTGAAAAGTTTTGAGCAATGAGCATTAAATAAAAGTCCTTCACTTTTTTCTGTTCAAAATTTACTAAATTTATATAATGAGCGAATTCATCATGAATCCATTTTCCAATCCGTGTTTTTGTCTTATCCTGAACCACTATGGTACACCTTTAATAAGTGTTTACATTGGGACTATTTTACACCCAGTACCTGCGTGACTCGTCATAGACGTACACAGAGAGAAGTAGTTCGGGCTACAATGTTCTTCCGAAAGACGCATTATTCTGTTAATAAACGCAAGTTTATTATCGCTCGCAATAGCGCCAAAAGCTTAAAAGATAAAGCCTCACATTGATAAACCTCACAAATAACATGCAAGTATTTGAGGCCCCAGACAGCAGTCATTTAGTAAATATATATTGTTATTTTATATATATATAATATATATATACAGTATATATATATATATATATATATTAGGGCTGTCAGTTAAACGCGTTATTAACGGCGTTAATGCAAACCCATTTTAACAGCGTTAATTTTTTTATCGCCCAATTAACGGTCTTTTTGGCCAAGCAATCTTTGTAGTTTTTTTCACATGCTTTTGCAACAGGACGCGGCGCTGCGCTATGAAACCCATTCATTTCAATGGCTTGCGCCGTGCGAGGACGTTTTGAAAGCGCAAGCGGATCTAGCTAGACCGGAAACAAAACAACAGGCACGCCGCACACACTTGTTTTGTGTGTGCGATTTATCGCGAGTTAACTATGACATTAATGCGATTAATCGCGATTAAATGTTTTAATCGTTTGACAGCACTAATATATATATACACTCACCGGCCACTTTATTAGGTACACCTGTCCAACTGCTCGTTAACACTTAATTTCTAAGCAGCCAATCACATGGTGGCAACTCAGTGCATTTAGGCATGTAGACATGGTCAAGACAATCTCCTGCAGTTCAAACCGAGCATCAGTATGGGGAAGAAAGGTGATTTGAGTGACTTTGAACGTGGCATGATTGTTGGTGCAAGAAGGGCTGGTCTGAGTATTTCAGAAACTGCTAATCTACTGGGATTTTCACGCACAACCATCTCTAGGGTTTACAGAGAATGGTCCGAAAAAGAAAAAACATCTAGTGAGCGGCAGTTCTGTGGGCGGAAATGCCTTGTTGATGCCAGAGGTCAGAGGAGAATGGCCAGACTGGTTCGAGCTGATAGAAGGGCAACAGTGACTGAAATAACCACTCGTTACAACCGAGGTATGCAGCAAAGCATTTGTGAAGCCACAACACGCACAACCTTGAGGCGGATGGGCTACAACAGCAGAAGACTCCACCGGGTACCACTCATCTCCACTACAAATAGGAAAAAGAGGCTACAATTTGCAAGAGCTCACCAAAATTGAACAGTTGAAGACTGGAAAAATGTTGCCTGGTCTGATGAGTCTCGATTTCTGTTGAGACATTCAGATGTTAGAGTCAGAATTTGGCGTAAACAGAATGAGAACATGGAACCATCATGCCTTGTTACCACTGTGCAGGCTGGTGGTGGTGGTGTAATGGTGTGGGGGATGTTTTTCTGGCACACTTTCGGCCCCTTAGTGCCAATTGGGCATCGTTTAAATGCCACGGCCTACCTGAGCATTGTTTCTGACCATGTCCATCCCTTTATGGCCACCATGTACCCATCCTCTGATGGCTACTTCCACCATGTCACAAAGCTCTAATCATTTCAAATTGGTTTCTTGAACATGACAATGAGTTCACTGTACTAAAATGGCCTCCACAGTCACCAGATCTCAACCCAATAGAGCATCTTTGGGATGTGGTGGAACGGGAGATTCGCATCATGGATGTGCAGCCGACAAATCTGCGGCAACTGTGTGATGCCATCATGTCAATATGGACCAAACTCCCTGAGGAATGCTTCCAGCACCTTGTTGAATCTATGCCACGAAGAATTGAGGCAGTTCTGAAGGCAAAAGGGGGTCCAACCCGTTACTAGCATGGGGTACCTAATAAAGTGGCCGGTGAGTGTATATATTCTTTTTTTTTTACCTATACTAGTGTGAATATTTTTGTTTTTGCATTTCAAATAGGGCCAATTTATAGGCTACTCCTAGGCTTACGTTTTTAAATTACAAAGGGCCAACTGATGTTTTTGTTTATTGCATTTTCAAAATTATAGGCTATAATTTGTGCATAAACATATCTGGCTATAGTAATACCGTTTGTTTGAAAACAACATATTTTGTCATCCTTGCTGCAAGCTTACAAGAGCGATAATACAATTGAATGTGAAAGGGGGCCCTAAAATATTTTATTGGGAAAAGGGGGGTCTCAGACAAAACACTGCTCTAGACAGCGCTACATCAAACCAGAGCTGGTTCCAAAGGATCCAAATTATACTGTTTCAACCACAGTTCAATGCTCTCTCAACTCTCTGTTGATTGTAAATGCTGAACGACTGAAGGTACATTAGAAGCCCACTCTCTTATTTCGAAGCCCCCTAAGGCTAGAAGAGGTCTCATCTTGTCGATCAGTTGCTTAGCTTCTGTAGCAGTGGCAAGACTTTGTAGACAATTGTCTACGTAAAAGCTTTGTCTATAGACTGCAGTACTTCTTCATTTCTGGGCTGCTGGCTGCAACATGTGTTTGTAGAGCAAAGGTAGCGCAGCAGGGACTGCAGGTCATCCTAAAAGGCAACACTTGCCACTCGTAGACGTCAGGCAGATCCTCCCTATGCATGTTCCTCCAATAAATAATTCCAGCAGGGGTTTGTCTTTGGGTAGGAGTCTCACCTGGTGAAACATGCTGCGTGTATCACCACTAATGGCAACCGTATAACGTCAGAACCGAAGGAGAACTCCCATCAATGAGTCACCAAGGCTGGGACCAGGAAGCAGCTGCTGATTAAGGGAGATAACCAGATGCATGAAGGAGCAGTTAACCCTCTGGGGTCTGAGGTGTTTTCGGGGTCCTTGAGATGTTTTGGCATGCTCTGACATTTCTGCTTTTTTCAGTTGCTTATAAACATATTAATGGCACAGGTGAAATTACACTCTATATAGCACACACAGGGCTACCATAATATGTGAGCAACATGTATGTACATGTTTGTATTTTTGAGAGAATATTGTTTATGCGTGGTTATTGAAAAAACTAAAAACTAAAGTTTCTAATATAAGGCCACAAATAACATACTAAATATCTGTCCACAAGACTTTTGACAAGTGGATGTTGTTGCCTAGAGTTTTTGCTTCAAACTGATCTGAAAATCATTCTGCCTAATCATTCACATAAAACAATAGATTGTTTTAAATTGTGAAAAACATTTTTTGTTTGCAAAGGCAATATGCGGATGGGCGTGAACGACCCAACCCCCTCATGAATAATTAGGCAGTTCTCACCTGAGCAGACTGCATACTAATGAGCCTTTCATTCAGGGGTGTCACACAAGAAAGAATGCAAGGACAATATATATATATATAAATAAATAAATATTTATACACACACACACACACACACACACACACACATATATATATATATATATATACAAACAATCAACATATAAATGAAAGCCAAAAGCACATTTTTAGTCACCTTTTAGCCATCCACATACCATTTTTAGCCATCCACCACGGTAAAAATAAACCAGTCGCATTTCAAAGTCGTTCGCGAAACGACCGCCAGGTGGCGCAAAGGGACATTTAGCAAAACATAAGTGGGGCTAATGTCTGTAGCCTAAGGATGAAATACTACAAGTTATGGTAATTTCCAAATAAGCCTACAACAAACATTTATAGCCTACTCCGTAATTGTTGGTCATACAGATAAGATATAATCTTTTAAAACTGTAAAAGGCTAAAGTATAGGCCTACACTCACAGGCTAAAGACAAAACGTTTTCTCGCTCATGTGAGAAACAAACGTTCGGGTATTTCTCAGTGAGAAAATTCATAGCCGAGCGGTAGAACTTACGGTTCATCATCAAGATGACGCGGGTTCAAATCCCGCACAAGCCTGGTCTGTTGTAAGTTTTATATTTATTTAGATTTGTCTAGCTCTAAAACTCTGTTACACCATACAGTTTTTTTGCTTATATAAATAAAATACAATTATCATGCATTTCCATTTTACACACAAAATAGTACCCAACAGAACGACTTTGCATCTGTATAATAATAGGCTACCAATCGTAATTTCAAAAGCAGTTCTGTAATAAATAAATTATATATAGCCTATATATACTATATATTTTTTTTTTTCAGGGCTGCCAACTCTCACGCAATTGACCCAAATCTCACGCTCTCACGCCACACCCCCGATTTCTCACGCTGTAGTGTCAACCCGGTCGGTCAAATTCCTAAAATATATAGTTTATCTATAGATCTACCTGTTGAGCCACTCGTGATCGACTAGTTATACCGCAAATTAGTTAAAATATCCCGTAATCTATCTAGAGCGAGCGTGCATGCGAGACAGATATTGTGCTCCAAACCATGCGCGCGCATGGCAGAGAGGTCTGTTCCCTACAACCTAGAGTTTTAAAAAACATGGTTTTAAGTAAAGTGTGATTTGCCAGGGGGGACTGGGATTTCCTTCTGGTCTAAACATCCCTGCTTCTGCTGAATTATTTTAATCCCCACACCCCTCCCTCCACAGCTAATCAATGCTATAGGCTACTTCACCAATGTCAAATATAAAATAGAGATATGCAACAGGCACGTTTAAACGACAAACAATAAAATCAAAACCAGCGTTTCAGTTGTTCATTAGTTCCAGTGGCCCTAATGCATGCACGGCTTTTCAAAATTTCACAAAGCGTGTTGATGAGATTATTTTGAATGAAATATTGAAGTTTATAATTAAGTGTTTTGGCACACCACGCCAAGTGGCCCTATGCATTTTTCTAAAGTCGGGTTTTATTCTGGCATGGTGAGTTAGTGTTTGACAAACGCGGCGGCGCGTTCATTTAGATTAATTTATTTTTCTCATTATTACAGCTAAAATAACTTAATAGGCGACTCCGTAATTTTTTGGTCATACAGATAAGAGTAGAGTAGCTTACATCGTTCAAAACTGTAAACTTGTATTCATATTAGGCTAACGACAAAAACAGTATATCTGTCGTCTCTGTCTCCGGGAACTGCGCGTCACAAAAATGAACCGAAAGCCACTTCAGCTCAGTCACGATAAGAAATCGGCGATGTCTAAAGCCTTTAAATGTCTAAATATTTAGGCTAATAAATGTTATCTGATTATGTAGGCTAATCCTTATGAAAACGAGAGGTACAGAGGATCTACTCAAACATGTAATGGAAGCGCTTCCCAATGAGAAAATGACAAGACAAGGGTGAAAATCTCGCTCTTATTAAATGTAGGCTAAATCGCCCTGAATTAAAATGTAAAAACAGATCAAATAATGTATTTGTCGAAATGTTGCGATATTGTTTCATTTAAGTTCATAATTATTCTATAAATGTTATTTAATTTAGCAGCATTACCACGAAGCACCGCATTTCGATATTTATTTGAATAATACAAAAATAAAATAAAAACTTAATTCACAAATTGCATGCCTGGTTGTAAGGATCCAAAGATCCCTGTAGACTTTAATATTGATTTGAACATTTTGTTCATGACAACAAATTAACATGTGATTTTTCAGATTATATTTAGTTTTGCTTGGAAAAAGCTGGCCCAAACCAGTTTTATTTCATCAATTATTGAAATAATGAAATATTTAGTAATAAACTTTTATGACAGAAATATCACTAGGCTACATGTAACTTAAATCATTTAATTCCTTCATTATCAACACTGTCTAGAATAGCGATTTAAGTGTGAATTGCAACTTCTCTTTGTGTTAAGTCAGCCTCAGGCTCCGATAGCCTGTGGGGGGGTTGGAGGGACAGTTGCTGGACAAAGGTGTTAATGTTCCTCTTTCATATGGAGAGTGTCGGATAGCCAGCCTGATGAGCAGGCAAAATTATTGTAAGGATAAATCTGTGACCAAATGTAGGCCCCATATCTTATTAAATTATAAATATTGTAGTTTATTTATTGTAGCCTATTTAAAGTTTTTTTCACACAAAATTTCAATTGAAGTTATTGTAAGGTGAATTCAACAAGGCGTGCTGTGTCTTTGAAGCAACAATTAAAGGCTAAATAATTTTTTCGTGATTTGTATGGCTGACGCGCAGCGACATATACAGTATTATCAGCTGTATGATGTGTTTTTACCCTGAAATGATTAATTTCGAGAGAGACGCGGCGCGCGCAGCGAGGGAGACTAAATAAACTTGTTAAAAAGAGATCCAGCGCGAGAGAAGCAAAGAGAAACGCATGTTTTTAATTTAATTATGTTTCTTTGGACAATTTTCGTTTTGTACTGTTTTAATTGTTTAATTTAGCTGTAATTTCTTCGGCAATACAAATTTAAAATGTCGCAAGAATAAGATTAGCCTAGTGTTTCTTATTTTGCACCGCAAAAGAAATAAACTCTAAACCCGATGCAACCCTGTTTTAAATTTAAAAAAACTGTCCCGACACTTTATTTAAACCTTGAAATGTTCGAACTTGGTTTCAAACTTAAGTAATTTTAGTGTTCTTTTACATTACACAATAATTTAGCAGACTAAAGACGAGCTTCTTCATTTTCATTTTCTGAGGCTGACAATCTTCCTTCATCAGTTTTTGTCGTTTGTGCAGCGGCTGCGGTTCTACAGGAATGTAGCAAATTTATGTTGTAATGATAATTAAACAAAACTATTGACTTTAAATAAGTAAACAGTTATAAACAGTTACCTATTTAAGCATCAAGGTGGTAAAATATAAACGCTGTAGGCCTACATCGGTTAACAACATGTATGCTACATTGAGATTCGATCTCGGGTCGAATGAAGCTCCTAAGCTCGTGTTGTTGCGTTGATCACTGAGCTACCGTCTGTACGCTGTTACAGTTGTAAAGCCTCATTGATGTAGCCTTGATGTTGAAATGTTTTCATTATTTATTCAATTACATTTCAGTAGCCTAATTTCAGTATTGTGATTATGAATTATTTTAACTACGTTTCACTTGTTGAATTCATCTGCTACCAGCTTTCAATCGCTCTGAATCAGCGCGGTGCGGCAGCAGATTACGCATTAGAGAGAATAAACCGGAATAAACGAACACTTTTCAGAGTCTATGATTGTAGCGCCTCTTAGCGGTAAAAGGCAGCAAATACACCACACATTTTACCGCCGCGGTGGAACGGCTGATGTGGGCATTGTCATGGCTTGCCTCGACATTTGCGTTTGAAAAGCGCACGTCCTCCGTGGGCGTGTCAGATTAACGCGTAATGAAGTGTAATGAGCTGGGAAAAAAATACTGACAGCACTCTCTTTTCATACAGATTGCATAAACTGAGAATATTTGTTTTTTATATAAATTACTTCATTTAAAAGAAGAGAATTCAAGCTTCATAAAGAAAAATCTCTCGTGCCTGTGTGACAAGTAATCGCGGAGTTACAGTTAATCTTAGGACGCGTTTCAGAATGGACTGCACTGACAGAGAGAACGCTGAACTCGCATCATGTTTGTTTTTCTTTATTTGGTGAAAAGCACAACACTTTGTTTTTATTGTGAGTATCCACAAAAAAAATATAAACTTAACAGGATCTAATGATGTATCACACTTATATGTAAGATCAAAATCAACCGAGTATTTTGAGTCTCTTTTGCACTGATAAGAAAAAAAGCGAGACAATCGCGCCGGCGCGATAGCCGACCCCAGGGGGTTAAAAACCAGCTGGTCTTTGCCATTGTGGTGTACAAGGTGGTGTGGTATGAACCATGACTCCTCATTGGGCTGCAGATTCTCTGGTGGTACCTTAACAACATACTCTGAATCGAGGAGTTTCTGTATTTCAGCTTCATACACTTTCTTAGCTTTCTCTGTGTCTTTGCTGAGATGCTTCTCAGTGTTCCTGAGGCAGGACAAGACTGACTCCTTGGTTCCTCTCAAAGGTGAGCCATCCCCGTGCATGAAGGAGTGGAGTAGCGTAACGGCAGATGCCATTAACTTCTACACGTTGTGTTCTGTTCTCCAGCATATTCACAGCCGCTTGATCCTGTTTTGATCGTGTTACCAGCTTTTCACTGCGGTATGGGAGGACGTTAAGTTGCCACAGCCGCTCAACATGCTGATGGGCTCCTTAGCTGTGATCAGGTTTATGAGAAGGGGCTGCACCTTATCAAAGGATGGAAGATGAATCCCTCTGAGGTGGTAATAGCATTGCTGAAGCCTCTTAATAGGATAAGTTTGCTCAGTTAACGTAAGGAGAGGAGCAGTAAACACATTTGTGAGGCTGTACTTCTCATTTGGACTTGACTGAGTGGAAAGCAGCAGGTCAATTGACTGTCCCTTCAAATCTGTGACGCCATGTCTGATGGTGCGAAGGGCCATAATCACTTCCCTACCCGCAAGTCCTAGCTGCTGAACTGCTGCTGGAAGAACAATACTCTATTGGGCCCCATCATCCAAGATAGAATATGCTGGTACAGACCTCCTGTCTTTCCACAGCAATACTGGGACAACTTTCAGGTACACAGGTCATGTGGAGCTAGGGGAAGTCAGATATGCTCGATCGACAGACATCGTAAAACAAGGTTGTGACCCTTCTTGGCGATGGAATGCAGGACACAGAGGTGTATATTGCCACATTCTCTGAAAGGCATCTTTAGCGTGCATTCCTCACATTTATGACTTGCACGACCACATTTCCAACATCTCTTGCTGTCCTTTATCCACTTGAGAATCTGTTCAGGTGAGCGCTCAGTAATTTCACTACACTGTGACAAGCAGTGCTCTTGACTTTTACAGAACAGACACAGACGTTTCAGTTTCTTGACTTATTGATGACCATGAGCGGGCTCTGGATGGACATAATGTACTGTACTGACCTATTTGGGTTGGTCGCTGCCATGATAAACTGCAGTGAATCGAGTTTGGGGCATCGGCATGGGTTGACGTTCGCTACGTGGGACTTGAACACTCTCTCTGTCTGGTAACGCTGTACCATTTTAGATGACAGACGCTGAGCCTCTGCCTTCATTTTCATCCAGTCAGCAAGGTCATGAAGGTTATACGGGTTGAGGCTGTAAGTGCTTAGTCGGCCTCGTAACTGGAGGTGCTCAATGAAACTATCTCTGTAATGCTTGGGTAGCTTACTGAGTAGTCTGTCGACATGCCCCGTGCAAGTGAGTTCTCATCCTTGTGGCCCCTCAAGTGACATCAACATGTCTACTTTGAGTGCAAAACTCTGGAAAGCCTTGCATCCCCTGCTCTAATATCAGGCGAATTCAACAGGGATGTAATTTCACTTTGTGCCAACTGATGAGGTTGGCCATACTGCCATTGCAATGCTGTCATAGCTGCTGCATAGGGCGCAGGGTGATGTCGGCATGCTTGGGCTATTAGCTTTGCTTCCTCTAGAACTAACTGTTCCATCAGCACCCTGTATTTATAATGTTCAGTAAGCCCAGTGTGAGGATTGAGGATATTCTCCAAAGCCATCTTCAGATCAGTAAACTCTCTCTCTCACTATCACTCACAAGCTTCTGTAATTTTGGGATTGGAACTGGCTGGAGTGGAAGTGCTGCAGGTATTGGCTGATAAACAGGAGTTGGAGGTGGTTGTGGGTACATAACTGGAGAGTCATACCAGGTCTATCCTGGAATATGTGTAGAAGGCTGAGTGACATAATACCCTGGGAACGATGATGGAGGTCGATTAGGGTCTGGCATGGTGAATGACTGCCGTTGTGGTTGGCATGGCACAACAGCCTGTAACTGATAGACAGGTGGAACACAAGTTGTGTTGGCTGTGGTGACTAGAGAGGCAGCTTCACCGATGTAACAGTACGTGGCAATGATGAGGTAAGCTGATATGAAGGACGAAAATCTGGTGTGCTGGACAAGGTTTGCTGATGCAGCGTTACATGTGGTGCAGGTAATTGCAAAACACCAAAGTGTGGCGGAGTCGCACCATATGTGGCATTAGTCATAGTTTGTGTCATGTGCCATGGGGCTGACTGTGGAGAAATGTCTCTGGTGGCCACAGCAGCTTGGAATGACTGGCTTGCATACTGGATTGGTATAGATGGCACTGCAGCAGCTTTCAGTCTGACCACAGGCGGTAAAATAGCTCTAGCCTGTTCTTCATCTCGAAGTAAAGGTGAAACAGAACCACTGCTGAGTGACTCACATGCGGATCGACTGTGATAGTCTCTTTGAGCTACCGGTGAACTAGAATGACTAAAGGATCTCTCAGCATCTAGCTGTCTAGAAAAAACTCCAGATCCATTATCAACTCTGCCCGTATGACATGCAGCTTGACCTGCTCCATACTGCACCAGAGATAACTCACTCATGGGAAGCTGATCCACAGTCGAGACAGGCTCGGCCTGTCCACTGAGGTTTAGCTGTGCTGTTGGGTGATACATCCTTGGCTGGTGGTATGAACTGTCGTCCAGCGCATGGTCTGGTATGAGAGATTTAGGTAATGTAATGTCATAAGCTTGCAGACGTGTTGAGAGCTGACGTGCTCTGGCCTGTGGTCGAACAGGATGTGTGGTATTAGGAGAGTAATGTTGACTCTGTTGCTCCATTTCACCATAATGAGTGTAGCCATCCGGCTCGAAGGACCCAATATTGCGAACTGTAGGGTTTGAATATAGGTAGGTGAATGCTTATCCACCACGGGGCTCTGGTAAGAAGCGTGACAGGAGACAGGTAACCGTTCAACTATTTATAGATTTAAATGTTCACACGCATTGGCATCGTCCAGCTGTACTGAGTTTTCCATTATATGTACAAGGTATCGAATGTGGTTTTTCTAGAATAAACAGATGTGGCCACATCGAGATGTGCCTTAATTAGCTCAAATTATGCATAGGGAATTTTAATAATTAATCATGAATATGATTAATATATTGCATATTACAGTTAAATTATCGAAATTGAAAATAGATCGATTGTATATATGAATGATCAATCATAACGAATTATAATTCCTCCTTCATATATCAATGGTCTCATTACAGATCGATTATATGAGACAACTTTAAGGGAATTAATTTAGTTTATCAAACAATCGGTTTGTCCAGCAAACAGCCGTAAGATTAACTAACCAACTTCTCAACAAGGTTGTCCCTTTTTATAAACTCCAAGAAATCTCAATGTTCCGGCCGTGAACATTAATTTTCAGGTGTTTATAAAATTAGACTACCCAACGTAGTCAATAATAAAGCTTTTGTAGCTATAGGATCGCATTTCATTGACTTGTAAAGTATGAGCATTCAGAAACAATCAAGAATATAAGGGTTTTAATAAAATGAAACTACGGATACAGAATTCTACATTTAAACACGGGATACATGTATGTACAGTAAACAGTAAAACTAATGAGACAGACGAATAACAAACAGGAGTGAGAGAGAGAGATTGCGAGAGCGCAAGATTGGGAGTGAGAGAGAGAGAGAGAGAGAGAGAGTGAGAAGATGAGAGATCTTCTGGTTTGGCAAAATTCATCACAGACACAGAACCTTTTTAGACACCAAGAATCAACAGATCTTAAACCTCGAAAGAATGGTAAACGGTTACTTGCACAGGTAAAGCTCTTTGTGGTTGATGTGAAGAAGGGTGTGTGTCTCTGTCCTCGCGTCATGCGTTCACGTGGTCTTTCAGAGCGGGCAAAGCGCGTTAGTTTGAATGAAGGCTTAAAGGTCTTTGGTTCTCCTGGTGTTGCTGAGGAAAACTGTGTCTTGCGTGTGTGTCCTTAAGAGCGGGTGCGTGCTTTCTCAGCTCTTCCGGGCGAGCGTGGTCGCTGCAGATTCAAAGAGTCTCCTTCAGGTTGAAGTTGCCGATTACGTTCATTTCACTGAAACTAAACGTAAGAAAAGTCCGAAGACGAAAATAAAGAAAGATTAAAGAAAACGGAGAAAGCTCCCCGAAGGAGCCATGGATCCTCTCACAGGAAAAAGTTCTCGTGTGGCGTAGAAACTGCTGTGTCTCTTATGGAGAGGAGGGTTCACGCCTCTGTTTGCGCGAATCACACATGACCGTCCGCGGATCTGGAGCGGACACAGTTCTCTTTGTCCTGTGGGGGATTCCCACTTGACTGACTCGTGAGGAGATTGTATTTGAGCGTTCGGCTCCTGAAATATGAAATGTGTAAAATAATGCACCTTACTTCATTCTGCTATCGGAATTCGGCTCCGTTAGATTGAGCGAATTACAGACATATCAGACACGTCACATGAAGATTATCGGAATATAGAGTTACATTCATATGCAGAATTACAAGCATCTTTAAAAGTTTGCTCAACACACAATAAAATTGTCAGTACTTCCAGTATGGCATGTGACGACATCTAAGCACAAAAATGAATACATTTAAAACATGTAGAGGTACTTTTCTCTGAAAAGTTCCATGGCTGGTGTTTGTGTGTTAATGTGTTGGAACATTCTTTTGATGAACTCTTAGACTTCAGAGCTATACACTAGCAAACCACACTTCTATTATAAAGCAAAGCTAATAAGATATGCATGCGTACAGGAAGGTTGGATACAATTTCTGTGTTATATACATTTATATACACATTATAGGACATTTGTGTGTGTGTGTGCATTAATGTGTGATTGCCCTTAAGCGTTCAGGCAGCTTTGTGGACTCTTTCTGTGGGGGGGGGGGGGATGCGTGTCCCGTGAGACGGCGAGGTTTGAATGGTTGACCATTTGTTGAAGACAACGCTGGCTTGTTCCAAATGTGTCATGTGCTAGCCATAGTGGCACCAATCTGGTCAACATGCCCGAAGGGGGTCGTATACAGAATGCCCCTTTGTTTACTCACGAAGAACTGACCTTTGTTTGCAAATCGGGATTCGCTAATTTAGATACATCTGCCCGAATACCCTGTCAGAGTCGCTACACAGAATAAAAAGATACATCAATGTATGTCTAATAACTTTAAGTTACACAAACATAAATAGTGACTCACTCCTGACACATTATTTATATATAAACCAACGTCACATAGGATTACAGCTGCAACTATATACGCGTGAATCACTGTATATAACTCTCATATTATGATGTTGTGCAAAATGTAAAGTTTGGTTGCACTAGCTAAATATTTGAATACAACAATGTAACAACATACATCACTTATAACTGTGTATAAATAAATAACACTTACATTCAATCACACACATTAACACCTGAGGAAACACCTGAGCAAACGGCTGGTGAAAGTAAACACAATAGCGGAATAGCGGAAACCAACGTTACCCAGCAGCGTACCCAGTAAACGTTCATAATAAAAGTCCTTCTCGTATACTCATATATAAGGAATTTAGAACAAATGTCAAAGAAAAAAAGTTTGGTAACACTATTTTAAGGTGAGGTAGTTAGTGTCACGACACGCACACAAAAGGGTGATAGTCCAAGTGCAGTTTTATTGGGTAATCCGTAATCATAAATCCAGGAACAGGCAAGAGGTCAAGGTCCATGTAAGCAGTCCAAAAACAAGAAATAAACACTAAACCAAATCAAGACAGACTCTGGGAAGCGGGTGACATCAAACAAGGATTCCAGAACAAGTGATTAAACAGACAGGGTATAAATAGACAGACACTAACAAGGTGAGTGGGAACAGCTGAGTGTGATAATGAATAATGAGTCCGACAAGGGTGATGGGGATTGTAGTCCAATAGTGACTGACACCTGTGGGGGAAGAGGACCTCTAGTGGCTACCCAGGGGACATCACCCAGACACTGTGACAGTTAGTAGTTACTAAATGTACTTACTAAATTATGCATAATTACGACTCACCCTAAACCAAACCCTAATGTAACTCAGTTTAAAGTAAAAATAATGTTGAATTAAATTGAGTAAGTACATGTTATTAATATTACTCAGTACTTATCTGAGTAAGTACAATAAAGTGTAACCAAAATGTGTCATCCTGTGTTCTCTACCACTTTAGAAGTGTGTTTAAAATTATACCTGATGGAAAATTTGCAAAAGGTTAGTGTCTTAAAATGTCTCTGAGCAAGACCGTTATGACACACTCAAAACTGTCCATTTAACCCTCTGGGGTCGGCTATCGCGCGGCGCGACGGGCTCACTTATTTCCTTATCAGTGCAAAAGAGAGTCATATTACTCTGTTGATTTTGATCTTACATATAAGTGTTGTACATCATTAGATCCTGTTAAGTGTCTCATTTTTTTTGTGGATACTCACAATAAAAATAAAGTGTTCTGCTTTTTGTCAAATAAAGAAAAATAAACATGATGCGAATTTTGCCTTCTCTCTGTCAGTGAAGTTCATTCGGAAACGCGTCCGAAAATGAACTGTAACTAAGTTAATACTTGTCACACAGGCACGAAAGATTTTTCGTTATGAAGCTAAGATTCTCTTCTTTTAAATGAAGTAATTTATATAAAAAACAAATATTCTCATTTTATGTAATCTGTATGAAAAGAGAGAGATGTCAGTCTTTTTCCTTTCAGCTCGTTATAGTTTATTACGTGTTAATCTGACCACGCCCACTGAGAGCGCGTGCTATTCAAACGCAAATGTTGAGGCAAGCCACGAAAATGCCCTCATCAGCTAGATAAAACATCCAGTTTAATAAGAATCTTGTACTTAACCTCGTTAAGTGTAAATAAGTAAGTAAACTAAATAAGTAATTTATTCTTAAGTGCTTTGTTCTAATCGCGTTATTGAATAGTGTCTGTAAACTGCACAAAGACTGTTTAAATATTGTGTGTCTGTGTGTGAATGAATGAATGGCAAAGACACGCGCGCAATGTTGTTTACTACAAATGTACATCGCATCTGTGCGTTCATTCACTCTCGCTCCTACATTAGTAAATGTTATTTTTACATGAACACATCCAAACTATATTGCTATAGCCTACTGAGATTTGTTCTAATCGCGATATAGAATAGTGTCTGTAATGACAACATTTCGTTGACTAGTTTTGGATAGATTATAAAGTTTTTCCTCTAAAATAGACATCAAATAAGCTTCTGTTAGACAATTTCTGCTCATATGTTAAATATATAGTATGTTCTGTCAAAAATAAATTATTTAACTGTTATAGTGTTTGTTCCAATGCAAGCTAGGCTGTATCAAAATAATGAATCCTTAACTTTGAAATATGTATGATAAAATGTATTGGCCTACTTTAAAAAAATAATACTTTATAAGAAATTTATGGAAAAAGACAATTTTCTTTTCAAGATGTTTCCAACTCTAACTTTGAACCAATTCTATAGAATGGCCCATATAGCCTATTTGAACAGGATTTGTTTCCAGGTATGACTTAAAATGTATATTTTGATTGTATATATATATATATATATATATGTGTGTGTGTGAGTGTGTATATATGTGTATATATATTGTCCTCACATTCTTTCTTGTGTGACACACCTGAATGAAGGGCTCATTATGCGGGTCTTTGTCTTCTCAGGTGAGAACCACCTAATTATTCATGAGGGTTTGGGCCGATCACTAATGCGCATATTGCCTTTCCAAATAAAAAAAATGTTTTTCACAATTTAAAACAATCTATTGTTTAATGTGAATGATTAGGCAGGATTTTCAGATCATTTTGAAGCAAAAACTCTAGGCGACAACATCCATTAGTCAAAAGTCTTGTGGACACATATTTAGTATGTGTTTTGTGGCCTTATTTCAGAAACTTTAATTTTTAGTTTTTTCAATAACCATGCATAAACAATATTCTCTCAAAAATACAAACATGTACATACATGTTGCTCACATATTATGGTAGCCCTGTTTGTGCTAAATAGAGTGTAATTTCACCTGTGCCATTAATATATTTATAAGCAACTGAAAAAAGCGCAAATGTCAGGGCATGTCAAAACATCTCAAGGACCCCAAAAACACCTTAGACCCCAGAGGGTTAAACTGAGATAAATTCAATCAACAGACTGAATCAAACTGATTCAGTTTGATTGTTGTTGTTGTTGTGAACAAACACTCAACCCTTTGAGTCAAAGCAAACATATTTTGTGTGTAATACAGGTTTTTAACTAAGTGTCAAGAGCATATATGTGCAGCACATGCATAACCACACTCACACACACACACACACACACACACACACACACACACACACACACACACACACACACACACACACACACACACACACACACACACACACACACACACACACACACACACACACACACACCTCTGCTGACCTAACCACCTTCACATCATACGCCTCAACAAATTCCGCTTCACGAGAGGTGAAACTAGAAATAGAGCAAAGTTCTGCATCACACGCTTAGCATTGTTTATCTGTATAATAATTATAACCACAGCTCTCTATAACAAGCTGTGGAAATTTACAAAAGGACCTTCTGTAACTTCGATCCACTGAACTTCAAACAACAAAAAGTAAACTGCACAAATTGTCTTGCCCAGTGAGAGCAGTTATTATCCATGAACTCTGTTCAACCATGTAATTACTTTATACCAAGTCTAATTTAAAATCTTGTGCAAACTGCCGCAAGAAAATAAAATGCAAGTTTGTTTTGCCCACATAATTTAACTATGGCCTAATTTCGAATTATAATGTGAACAAATGGCGTGATTGTAATATTTTAATAAATCTTTCATTTGATTTTAAATGAATGTACAGTTGTGGTCAGAATTAATGGAACCTCTGGTAAATAGGATAAAAAATGACTGAAAAATATAAATCTGCATTGTTTATCCTTTTGATCTTTCGTTCAAAACATTTGCAAAAATCTAACCTTTCATTGAAGTAAAATAATTGAAAGTGGGGGGTGGGGGGTGGGGGGGTCACATTATGAAATAAATGTTCTTTCTCCAAAACACGTTGACCACAATTATTGACACCCGATATAATTTTTTTACAAGTAAAATATCTCAGAAGTATATTCCCATTAAAATGTACCTTTTTTTTAGCACACCACACTGTAAAAATAAAAGGTGCCTGGAGGAACCTTTTGGGGTTCTTCACTTTGCCACACCGGCGGAACCATCTGTAGATACTCTAGGCACCTTTTAGAAAGGGGCAGTTCTCTGAGGAATCACACAGGTTTCCTGAGGAACTCTTATAACCCCTTTTCCACCAAGGCAGAGCTGGTGCTGGTTCGGAGCCAGAGCCTAGTTTCAATTCGGTTCTTTGTTTTTCCACACGCAAAGCACCAGCTCCGAACCAGGAAAAGTGGTTCTTAAGTAGCACCAAATCATTGCTGGTCTAGAACAGAGCCAAGTAAGAACCGCTTGCGTCAGGGGCTGGGGACGGGGTTACCGTGACCAACAAGACGAATAGAAACTTGTGACCGCCATTTTTAAATAGCAGCTAGTCGAGCTAATAGCGGCTTGATTATAATATGCGTCTATGTAAGTTACGGCGAGCTGCACAAACGCGTTGGATTCCGATGTATTTTTGCAAACCCATGAGCATCCATAGTAACGCAACGTCCGTTATTGTTGATGGCTTGTTCGAGATGCATCGGAGCGGCGCGGACTGATCGGAGCTGCGGGAGTGTTTGGAGATCATACGACTCCTTGTGCTTTTGGGTCGCTTTCGCAGTGCTTTGATGTCATGCGGCGATCGATCTGCGAGAAGCCGATGCATCTCGAACAAGCCTGGCGTGTTTGTGTTTGGCGCTACCGCACTAGCGTTGCTGGGCAACATGAGACGTATGCAGTGACGTAAGATCTGGCTCTGTTGTGGCTCTCTAGCCGGTGGAAAGGCAAACCGGTTCTCTGAACCAGCACCCGGTTCTTGTTGGTGGAAAAGGGGTATGTGTGGAACCACTTTGGGTTTCTCCAGGAACCAAATTTCTATGGTTACCATTGACATCTATTATAATAAACAAACCGAACCAAATACAAAATAAGAATGGTTTATTACATATTTTAGATCCATTTTAATACATGCACTTCCATGCACTTGGGAAAAAAAGCTAGTAATAGATTAATATCAATGAATACACACAAAAAAATAGTAAAATACATAAGCAACATGAATAATCAACCATGTACAATAGGCTATACATGAAAAGATATCTCAACAAAATGCATGGAAACACATATGTTCCATGTAATAAATCAATGTAAAAAAAAATAATTTTGACTAATTAAAAATGCCCATCTTCACTTAACTTTAAAACATTTGTGTTTCAATCAGCTAAGTCTGACGTCACTATTCCAAGTCCAAAAGCTCTATCAGATGCCAAAAGCAAACAACAAACGGTGCTAATATACACTCATTGTGCTTTAATATTCCTCTAAAATATGATCCCAACCTTTATCTCTATACCGAAATCTCAGATGGTTAGTTATTCAACTTGTGATGATGAACCTGAAGGTTATCACCATGTGAACATCAATTCACAGTGTTATTGTATACATCGATTTATTGTTTAATGTTGTGATTGTTTTCATATTGTTTATCTTTGATTAATGATATTATTTAGCCGTGGAGCTCAGGCTCGGCAGACATGAAGTGAAGAAGCTTAGGCTCAGCAGACATGAAGTGAAGAGGCTCAGGCACTGTAGACATGACGTCAAGTCATCCTCATTTATATAGCGCTTTTAACAATGTAGATTGTTTCAAAGCAGCTTTACATAGATAAACATATAATTTAAGGTAACAAAGATTGGTTTGGTTTTAAAGCGGTTCTTAAATAATATTATTTTTCAGCTAAAGTTAGTTTTGATTGATTCACTTCTGTCTAAACGATCATTTGTTATTAAATTAGGGGACGCTAAGACGACACCGTTCTCTCTAAGCAGACTTTAAACGCGAACCTGTGATAAACGCTGATGGCGTTCACATGCGCATTAAGAATTGATTTTATAGTTATTTGGGTTTGAATATATGTGTGCAGGTTTGTAATTCCCTACAAACCATGCCTTACTTGTCTTGCCTATAAATTTTGATGCAGAATTTTATTTTATTTTATCACTTCGGGGTAGGTACGCTGTGATGCAGAGTCAGAGGCGTTCGGATCCATGTACAGCAGTGGCGATTTCTTTAAGACTGCAAGGGAAGCTCAGCTTCCCCTATAATGTAAAAAAATTAATGGTCAAATGTGTACTATTGTGTTAACATTTTATTGACTAAAAATGCGTTAGAACACGGTCATCTCGAAGACGAGTTCGTTCAGAATCAGCTACATATAGCAGGTCGGCTGACTCGATCTCCTTCTCATACATTCCCATTGCGCGTCACAGTGCATCCCTATGGCATTACCCCATTGAAGCTCAGCGTCCATTGACTTCAATTGGGGCTGATAAATGCTGCGATTATGTCCCGCCCACGGACGCTCAGCGTCTCTGGGGTGAATAGGGAAGTGGGCTGCGGGCGTCTGCGTGATGATTGGAGGACTGCATCTCCTTTTGATTGACATCGATTTCGCACAATAAAAAGTCGCTGACGCGGAAGCTATTTGAGATTTCGAGCTCAGTCTCATCGCGGATTTTGCAAGTGTACTCGAAAGACGAACTGCTGTAACATATTTCTTGGTATTTGCAATTTTCATCATACATTTCACAGTTTAACCTAATTCCCACATTTCCTCCGTCGATGTCAGGTGCCTTGTTACATGTGCGGGCATGGTGTTTGAATCACGGCACATCTGTCTAGTTTGGTTTCGGTTTTGTGTTGGGATTCGGACATGCATGCTCTGCGTGTTTGTTTTCTGTTGTGAGTGCACAGGATGAGCTTATGGTCGTTCTCGTGCATGACATTCGTGTTCGCATGCGGTTTCGTGTTCGCTTTGCTCAGTGTGTTGTTTTTTGTGTAGCATGCGGTTCGTGTTTACATCGGGCGCGTGCTTTCATGTCATGTTTTGTCTTGTGCTGTGTAGCACACAGCTTTTGTTTTACACTAGCTGTGTGCTTTCATGTTGTCATGTTCTGTGGGAACACGTGGCTTATAAGTGTTCTCATTGTTCTTCATGTCTCATTTTGTGTGAGCACAATTGCTTGTAATTTGTTTTACTGGCCATGTGTTTGTGTTTTTGTCATTTTGGGTGTGAGCACATGGCTTGTCATGTGTTTTTCCTTGTGCCATGTGCTTTCCTGTCGATTGTGTCGACTCCCATCTTGTTTCCTGATTATTAGTTATTTTGCCCCACATGTCCTCCCTCGTTACCTGCCTTTTTTGCTCCCTATTTATTCTCCTTGTCCTGTGCTGGTTCGTAGTTTTTGTTTGTATTTTTTATTTTATTATTAAAATAAAGCCCATCAACTCTGCACCTGAGTCCTCGCTCTTTTCACCATCCCCACACCTGACAGTCGATAAAAAAAAAAAAGAGCTTCCCCTCTTTGAAAGACCAGCAGCCACCACTGATGTTCAGATACTTTATTGAGACACACGAGCAAAATACTCAAGGGCAGTCCAGAACTCGGAGTTGTTACCAGGCAAGGGTCGTGGGCAGGCAGCAAGCGTTCATAAAGAGTCCTTGGAAACAGGCTAGGATCGAGGAACCAGGAGTACACAGAGATTATTAGTAGATTGCTCAGAGTTGCACGCCGTGGCAGAAACAAGACTTCGCAGAGAACAAAGGGGAGCGAGTGAGAACAGGTGGCAGGGATAATGGAGATGAGACACTTTAGCACTGTTGGCACTTTAGCACTGCGTTGTCATCGGGTCCAGGCGAAGGTCCTTCGTCAGATCTGGAACGGCAGGCTGTGGGAAAACCTCGGGATAAACAAAGACACTAAAATTAGCTTAGATGCCATTCTTCTTATGATGTAACGAGTTCATCGGGATTTAAGGGAAGTGTTCCCAGACGTGAAGAAGCTTAGGCTCTGCAGACATGAAATGAAGAATCTCAGGTTCTGTGTCAAAGTCTATTAAGGGAATTTCTTCCGGACCTTGGACAAGGACAGGAACAGAGAGGATTCATGAGCTGTCCCTGCCCAGTTGAAATGCCTGTTTGAGAAGAGACTGAACAAACAGTTCCTGGCCTGACCTCAGAAACTCCAAGGGGCAAACTAACAACAGACACGTTAAGGAACCTATCACACACTGAGGGAACAACAAAGGATCTGTAGTCCCCACATTCGCAAAGGGTACATACACCGTACCATTGACTACTCGAACTAGAAAGGGGGATATTAAGAGCCGCACCGGAAGTCCAAACTCTGGAGGCTCAATGTTCCGAACAAGTGGCAGCTATGAATTTAATCGTGCCACCTGGAATATGATCTGCTCGAGGACCACATACCTTTACCCTACCTTGGCTCTCCAAAGACGGTTGAATATTCGCCTGATGGCAGTGTTGCAATGTTTGGAAAATTAGGCAACCCTGAAGCGGGTGGGGAATCAAAAAGGGGCCTGTGCTGTCCAAAGAGCTCCTGGTAGCACCGGCACAATACATTCATCCCCAACACACCAGGGGCTTTGCATCGGTACCACCAGGAGGGTCCCGGACTAGGCAGGCTAAATAAACATTAATTGCGCAGATATTAACATAAATAAATACAAAATCTCTGTATTACATACATAATACATTACATACATAGTCTCCAATGCCATCTCTCTCATGTTAGTCCATCCTCGGGATGCTGCTGTTCTTCTTCGCGCAATTCTTTCCCCCCCAAACTACTTCAGCGGAAATCCCGCTCTGCAGCCGATTCTAAAGATTTTATTGGTCATGTGAATCACAGTACGGATTTCCTACACCAAACACTGATCCCTAAACCTACCAGTAACCTTAACCAATGAAATTAGCTGCAGGGCGGGATTTCCGCTTAACTGGTTTGCGCCCAGTGGGATTTTTTTTTTTTTTTTATAAAAATGAAAAATACGGGAGAAATACGGGAAAATATTTAAATGGGATGATAGTGGGATAGCAGGGTAAAATATGGGAGAATCCTGGGAAACCGAGAGGGTTGACAGGTATGCTCATTGATCCCTAATTTCAGACCTACCGTTAAACTTTGAACACTTTCTGTCCCTAGGTATAAACACAAAACGCTCAGGCAGTTTGAGGTCAGTATCAAAAGGTTGAGATGCACCTACAAATGGCCGAGGTGTACTAGGAAGGTCACTACTAGGACCAGGCAAACTGGCCAGGGCCTGATCTTGACGCAACTTCAAATTGTCAGCTCTTAATTAAGTTACTTATTCTCTTAGTTCCTGCAGTTCCTCTTCCATTGTTACAATTCACACAATAGAAGAGAAACTTACCACAATTTTTAATAGAGAATATTACGTGCCATGATGAAACACTGTTACAAATTGTCCCGTTTAAAAACAGTAAAGAACTGGCAGCACGGTTGCCAGCAAGTTACTGTTAAATTAACGGTGTTTTACTGTTGGTGAAATTTACAGTTGGCTACCATTTGTTAAAAAAAACTGTGATTAACTGGCGGCACGGTTGCCAGCAAATTACTGTTAAATTAACGGTGTCTTACTGTTGGTGAAATTTACAGTTGGCTACTGTTTTTGCAAATACAGCATAAAGCTGTTTTTACATTTTACAGTAATATTCTGAGAAAAGCAGTGGCAGTTAGTGGACGCTTACTTGCTCTTCTTCTTAGTGAAATTAGTGTAAACTACAACACAAACATACACACAAATATACTACGTGGTGTGTGTAATATATTGAGTAATGGACAGCAAGCAAAAATGACAACTTTTCCCCCTGTGTTTTTATAGATTATTTTCTAAACCTTGTGATTTAATAAATTTCCCTGTAGTGGTCTTGCTATAAAATACTGTACCATGTTTTAATACAGTGAATAAATATAAAAGTAAAATAGATAATTTAAAATGTAACAGAAGAAAAGCAGCTTTGAGTATTGTTTCAAAACATGTCTCTTGTTTATTAAACTTAAAAAAGCATAAAGCACATGCAAGGAAATAACTAAAATTTCATCTATTTAAGGGTTAGAAGTCACAACAAACAGAAATAAACAAGTTGTTCCCCAAATCAGATTCTGAATTACTTTAACAAGTCTTTAACAAATTACTAATAAGTATACTATCCAAAAAATGAACTCACCTGATCTTGAGTGAATAGTGTGTGTGTGTGTGTGTGTGTGTGTGTGTGCGTGTGTGTGTGTAATACTTATATAAAGTCCCACTCAAAATCCATCATTTTTTTAAACAGACAGGATATTTTTTTCTGGGCAACCATCCCTGTCCGCTTTGATATGGCTCCTCCAGCATTGGTGCTTTTTCTGGATTGATCCCGATGAACCGCCTGAAAAACAAATGTGTTTGTTCAGAATTCGTTTACTCACAAAGAACATATAAATTTGCTATAATCTTGACTATTCTTGTATTAAGAACACTTCCTTTTACTTTGTCAGGAAAGGAGAGCTTTCGTAACAATCTTTTGGGGGTAAAAGACGTGATTTAATCTAGATTAAAAATATCTCTTTATTCAAGCTTTCACATAACACATTTTAAATGCTATTTTAGCAATGTTTGATAAATTGT
Organism: Rhinichthys klamathensis goyatoka; assembly: GCF_029890125.1. Lineage (NCBI taxonomy): Eukaryota > Metazoa > Chordata > Actinopteri > Cypriniformes > Leuciscidae > Rhinichthys > Rhinichthys klamathensis. The sequence continues at coordinate 201,254 of NW_026606575.1, read as the reverse complement.
AACAATTGTTCGCATGGTCATCATTTTGGTGTCAAAGATGAGTCTGCTTCCTTTCAAGATTTTCACCAACACCTCACCACCGATGCAAAACAATCTCAGCACAGAAGAATATCCACCAAAATAAAATATCCATAAAAATTACGTGCTAGGCAAAGTAACATTGCAGCAGCAACAACGAAACTTCGAATATTAATTATTCTTAGAGATTATTCTAAATTACATGCTGGGCAAAGTAACATTGCAGCAGCAATAACGAAACTTTGAATATGAATTATTCTTTATGATTATTCTATCACTAAACTTATATCAAACAACTTGTATAGATGCAAAAATAAATCCACCATTAAAAACACTAGGCTTACTAGTACAAAAAAACAAAAAAAAACAAAAAAAAAATTCACCCTCGGAGATATGTACAGCTTGCAACAAGTTTACCCACATTTGAAAGCACAATGACCCCGAAATTAAGGTTTTGTCTAACGTTGAGAGGTTTCGCGAATTATGAAAAGCAAGCTGCATGCATGGTTTTAGCCAACAACACCGGTCATTTTGCGCGCTACAGAGACATCGATATAATTTAAATGCAACAGTGTTTGAAGGCTTTGCAGAAACTTTGCAGAATAATTTAACTATGTTGGATGAAACTCACCCTGTAATCGGGAATTATCCGTGTCAGGAATCCAACTTCACTCACAATTCAGTGCTTTTATCACTGAAACGAGAGAATAAAAAAAAGGTGCAGTTCCAATTTACACAATACGAGTTAGTTACAATTGCAGATGTAATGTATTTTTTTATTACAACGATCAAAACTAAAAGGAACTCACCTAATATCAGTATGAAGACGGATGAAAAATCCATGCGTGCTCACTGCAGTATTCCGTAGCAGGCTAGCCAAAAATACTGTAAGGGCTCGGTGGTCGCTCCGGCGATACCAGCTCGTTTTTTTTTCTTATCAGTGCAAAAGAGACTCAAAATACTCTGTTGATTTTGATCTGACATATAATTGTTATACATCATTAGACCCTGTTCCACAATTAAAACAAAGTGTTGTGCTTTTCGCCAAATAAAGAAAAAAAAAAAAAACATGATGCGAGTTCTGCGTTCTCTCTGTCAGTGAAGTCCATTCTGAAACGCATCCGAAAATGAACTGTAACTCAGCGAATACTCAGTCACGCAGGGATACAGGCACACAGGCATGAAGCTTGAATTCTCTTCTTTTAAATTAAGTGATTTATATAAAAAACAAATATTCTCACTTTATGTAATCTGTATGAAAAGAGAGATATGTCAGTCGTTTTATTTTCAGCTCATTATAGCTCATTGAGTGTTAATGTGACCACGCCCACGGAGAGTGTGAACTATTCAAACGCAAATAATCTGAGGCAAGCCATGCAAACGTGTCAACGCCCACATCAGCTGGATAAAACACATCAAGTTTAATAAGAATCATTTGCTTTATGTCGTCTTGCTACACTGTGAGGAATAATACTATCTAATAATCCTGGAAAAACTTATCTCAGAAGTGCTGGTAGTTTCATTTCGAGGAGCAATGGATCAAGCTGATGTTATAGTAAGTTATTTATTCTTAAGTGCTTTGTTCTAATCGCGATATGGAATAGTGTCTGTAAACCGCCAAAAAGACTGTTTAAATATGAATCACATGTCTGTGTGTGAGTGAATGAACGGCACAGGCGCGCGTTGCCGTTCATTCACACGCACCTACATTTGTAAACATGTTATTTTTACATGAACACATCTGCTAGTTCAGTTTTGACCAAACTATATTGCTATAGGCTACTGAGATGAGTAAAAATATACTGAAATATGTTGAAATAAAATGTATTTGTATGAGCAACAAACTGCAAATTAACATTTATAGGCCTATGCTATCATAAACACGATATGTTACAGACTAAATATGAATGTTTAGACAAGATTTCGTTGATTAGTTTTGGATAGACCATAAAGTTTTTAATGTAAAAAAAAGACTACTGCCACATCAAATAAGCTTTTGTTCGCCAATTTCTCCCCACTAAATACATAGTATGGGATGTTTTTTTCAAAAATAAAGTAGGTATATTGAATTATCAACTAAGATGTTATTATAGTGTTTGTTCCAATATTCAAACTAATTAATCCCTACCTTTGAAATATGTATGATAAAATATATACTTTTTACAAAGAAAGATTACACTTGAAATATTAGTAAAATCGTAATGGTTGCTGTAATTGTAACTTTTTTTTAATTGTAACTGCACAATTACTAGAAATGTTTACCTTGGATATTATATAATACAATTTGCATGCATACAAAATTTGTGGAAAAAGACAAATTTTTTCAAGATGTTTCCAACTCTAACTTTGAACCAATTCTGTAGAATATATATAAATATATATTTCTTTTGTCTTCGCATTCTTTGGTACCCAGTGACACACCTGTGTGAAAGGCTCATTACGCGGCTCATTATGCAGGTCATTGTCTTCTCAGGTGTGAATCAGGGCCGGGTTTCCCAATAATGATGTATCTTAGCTCTTAAGAGCGTTCTCTACGTGCAAGGTTACGAACGCTCGCCGCAATTCCATGCGCGTTTCCCAAAAATGCACTTAACATGAACGCGCGAGAACGCCCTAAAAACCTAAAAAACAAACCCAAACCCTAAAAAAAAACAACGCTTCAGTGCGCCCGCGCTCTGGTGAAGCTTAACAGGTCTCTTGTTGCTGTCCATTCGCGAGGTGCTGAAATATAACCTTATATGGAATCGTATTCTGAACGTTTAACCTAATAATCGTCATTTGTTGTGGATTAGAAATCAAGACAAGTCTATATAAAGTACCTAAACAGGGGAGGCACTGACAAAATGGCTGAACAAAAAAACAAGAGAAGATACCTTTCAAAAAGATAAAATTAATGTCCATTTAGAGGAGATAGAGCAAAACAAATATATATATATTTTTTAAAGGACACCATACAAATAAAGAAAAACAAAACATCTGGGAGGACATTGCAAACTAACTGTCTTAGTTTTCGTGCACGTCAGCAAGTCATTGACAGATTTTTTTTAATTCATCCCTATTTTGCCCAGTATTTAAAGCATATTTCCCACATTACTTCTGTTATGCTTTTTTTTTGTTCATTCATTCAATTTATATGTGTATTTCTATTTTTTCTTCCCTTTTTAATTATTTCATTTATAAATTAATTTAAACAAAACACGAGTACAATAAAGTGTACAATAAAGTACAATCAAAACCTTATATTACTCACGTTGCCGTGTAATCTGTTAAATCTAGATAAAAGTGTAATCTGCCGGTTGTCCTGCAGGTGACCTCATAAATCTGTTTTACGATGCACTTGGGGATTTACGATTACTCTAGAGCACTCGTAGTTCTACGAAGATTTTCAAGTGCTACTTAAGTCACGATGCTTTTGGGAAACAGACCATAATATTAAGATCAGTCGTACGATTGTTTTTACAAACTTTTTAGGCTTTCCGATTCTTTTGGGAAACGCAGGCCAGGGAATTATTCAGGATCTTCACAATCATTCACACAAATATTTAGTATGTCTTTTGTGGCCTTATTTCAGAAATTTTAAGTTTTAGTTTTTTCAATAAACATGCATAAACAATATTCTCATAAAAATACAAACCTGTACATACATGTTGCTCACATATTATGGCAGCCCTGTTTGTGCTAAATAGAGTGTAATGACACCTTTGCCATTAATATGTTTCTAAGCAACTGAAAAAAGCACAAATGTCAGAGCATGTCAAAACATCTCAAGGACATCAGCAATATCAATTAAAGGTGCAAAGTGTATTATTTCTGAGGATCTATTGACAGAAATGCAATATAAGATCCATAACTATGTGTTCAGTGGTGTATAAAGACCTTACTCAATGAACCGTTATGTTTTTATTACCTTAGAATGAGACATTTATATCTACATAACCGCGGGCACCCCCTTCTATGAAGGTCGACATATTGTGTGACGTCATGTTTCACGTTAAGAATTGATTCTATAGTTATGTGCTTTTGAAAATATGTGCACAGGTTTGTAATTCCATACAACCCATGCCTAAACAAACTACTTGTCTTGCCTATAATATTATTGATCTGCCTTACTTAAGGTGGACGTTGACGCAATTTTCTTTTAGAAACAAACTTTGTTGTATTATTTTCATGTTATCACTGTGAAGCTGCTTTGATACAATCTGTATTGTAAAAAGCGCTATATAAATAAAGGTGACTTGACTATAAATTTTGATACAGAATTTTGTTTTATTTTATCACTTCGGGGTACCCGAACCGAAATTCACAACGCTTTATCTGTAGAGTGGGAAAAGGATCCTCCATAGGGAGAGGATAGTTGACACTTCAGCACTGCATTGTCATCGGGTCCAGGCAAAGCTCCTTCGTCAGATCTGTATACGGCCTGGATCCGGCAGGCTGCGGGAAAACCTCGGGATAAACAAAGACACGAATATTAGCGTAGATGCCATTCTTCTTATGATGTAACGAGTACATCAAGATTTAAGGGAAGTGTTCCCAGTTCCGGCTGACCTAATCTATGCAGCCTAACATTGAATTATAGAAGTCTATAATGTATTATGTGTATGCTAGGTCAAAGAGATGTATTCTTAGTCTAGCTTTGAACTGACAGAGTGTGTCTGCTTCCCGGACAATGGTAGGAAGACTGTTCCAAAGTTTTGGTGCTAGAGAGGAAAAGGATCTACCGCCAGCAGTCGATTTAGATATTCTAGGTATTATCAACTGGCCGGAATTTTGAGATTGCAATAGACGTGAAGGACTATAATGCGTTAAGAGCTCGCTCAAGTACTGCGGAGCTAAACCATTTAGTGCTTTGTAAGTAATCAACAATATTTTAAAATGTATACGATGTTTAATAGGGAGCCAATGCAGTGTTGACAGAACCGGGCTAATATGGTCATACTTCCTGGTTCTGGTAAGAACTCGAGCTGCTGCGTTTTGAACTAGCTGTAGTTTGTTTATTAAGCGTGCAGGGCAACCACCCAGTAGAGCATTACAATAATCTAGCCTTGAGGTCATGAACGCATGAACTAATTGTCCCAGCAGATCTCTCTGAGTCCTGAGAGAACCAAATATCGTTACCCCATTGAGCTTTCCAAAAATTTACATCAGCAGATGTGGAATGGCTTTCTTGAAAAAAAACTAAAATCCGTACAAAGTTGTTTGGCAAAAAAAAAATAAGGCTGTCCTTTTACAGATCTGTCTTAGTCCCCTGGCATTGAAAGAAACAATAGATAAAGACAAAGTTCTTAACGAACGTGAACGAGAAATAAACTAGAAAATAATCAATAACAAGTTTGTTAGGAGTGTATTACTGGATAAGGGGACCGAGTGCAGCTTCATATTAAAAAAAAAAAATATATATATATATATATATTTATCGGTAAAGAGGAAAGGAAATATTCCCTGCCAACTAAAAAGCACAGCGCTCCTAATCAGCTGCCTTGGTTATTAAATGGCCTTAAAAAGTAGAACATATTATAGAAATGGCAGCGATTTTTGTTGATAAATCCGCAACCTCCAATGAAGAAGGCTGGTTTGCCCTCCTCTCGAGTTTTTTTTTATCACGGGCCATAGTTTGCTCTTTCGTTCTCTGTCTTCCTTAGAAAGATCCTCCGCAAATCTTAATCCGTTGTCGCACAGGTATGACGTCTTGGCAGCTTTCCATACGGCGTCTCTGCAGACACGTGCGATGAACTGGATGATGATGCCTCTGGGTTTGTAGTCGATCTGCCGCTTAGTGCCGAGCCGATGTACGGTGTCGATAGTGTCAGCCAGCCTGTTCTTCTCCTCCGGCAAAACAGCCTGACAGACCTCGATGGCCTTCTTTCGTATGTTTTCCTTTTCTGATTCTTCAACTCCGTAAAGTCTAAGGTTCCATCTCCTGGAGTATCTTTCCAACTCTGAGACCCTTTGCTGACATGTGTCTACTCGTTCCCTTTCGAGGGAACTCGCGATGCGTCACTTGACGCTTTGGGAACGCCCCCAGCGTGAATGCGTCTGAGCATCAATGTCAACTAGTCCAATGGAAAGAATGAGCGTCACGGGCGGGTGACGTCATGACCAGGAAGGCATAAGAGCACATCCGGTGAAACGCGGCATTAGCTTCTGTGTCTCAGCAAGCGATCTGTGTTACTCTGTCTCTGTCTATTTATTGTTGTCTGTTCGATATTATTGGGAAGAGTTATGGCGAAACAACTTTACAAACTCTGTGCTTCTCCCTGCCCGCGTTATTTAACGGGTGGGGACACACACGAGCTTTGTGTATTTTGTTTGGGAGTGGAGCATGCGGTATCAGCCTCCGAGGGGGCTGATTGCAACATTGTGAGAAGCTTTCGCTTCGCATGCTCCACTCCCGCCTGTCACTTTTCGAGGAAAGTGGCCAGGCTCGCGATCCTCGGGGTGCAGGACACGCGTCTGCCGAGGCAGCGCGGAGAATGCATTCCTGTGGATCGCGAATAGGATCTCGTTACGGGGTTGGAGACGGGTCCGCGGATCTTATCTCCTCCCTTTCCACGAGGGATCCAGTGCTCTCTCTCCGGTCTCGGAAGCCCGCGCTGCGGTCTCTTCTGCCCGGGGAGAGAAATCAATGCTTCAGTGCTCTACCTCCGAGGAGGTAGATGTGCTGGGCATTGAAAGTGTACACAATCATGGGGGAAGTGGATTTGCCATCTCTTCCCCAGCGTATGAGAATTATATATAGCCTATATATATATATATATATGATAGTTTATATATTATATATAAAATAAAGTGTATATATATAAAGAATGTATATAAAAAAATATATATATATAATAATAAGCTGGTGGAGGTGTTTACTGAGGCTGTAGATGAATTCAATATTTAATGGCCAGCAGAAATAAGGGGGCACTCGTCCTTAAAATAAATTTCCTTCCCTCTATTTTTCCACCTCCATCACGGGGCCTTCCATTTTTCCCGATCTGCACAGCGAGCTGTCTAGATCATGGAAAAAGCCTTACTCATTTTTTAGCCCCACATTCATGTATATTCAGATATTTGGGGGTTAAGAGAGTATGGCTATGGGGCAATACCCCGGGTAGAACAGACACTTGCGAGCTATGTCTCCCGGTTCAGTATCGTCCCTGAAGGCGTCGGCTTCTCTCACTAACCATTAAAGAAAACTATTTTTTAATCTAGTGGGAAAAGCATATATGACAGTGGGTCTAGCACGAGCCTGCTTGCACACTATAGCAGTGCTGCAAGCATATCAGGCTGACCTGCTGTGGTATTTGGACAGAAGTGAGGGAGTTTGGCCCGATGGGGTTTGAGAACTCCGTCGGGCCTCAGATTTATCTCTCAGGGATGGCAGCCAAAGAAATGTGGTCACTGAGAGACACCTCTGGCTCAATTTGATGGGAATCATGGAGAAAGATACAAGATAATCTCTCCCTCGCTATGTCCAACCCACTGGGGCTGCTGGGCGTGAGCAGCTCCAGCCGGCTAGTTTCTCATACACAACACAGCAGCCAAAGCCTTCAAAGCAGAAGCCGGATCCGAGGACCGTTCTTCATGCTGAGAAGGCTGCGGCTCAAAAGAAAAGGTCTGGCGCCACGGCGTCAGACCGGTGAGGGCAGCCCCAACCGGGGTGGAATGGTGTACACCTCATTATACGGTGCCCTTTCCATCTCTGTGCCCTCAGGGGACCGTTCTGCCAACCCCGCCACCCTTGGTGCTTCGGGGCGCAGCGTTCTCCAGCGAGCTTCTGGCGCAGCGTCAACTCGACATTGCGTCGGACTCGCGCCCTCTGAGGGGGGTTCGAAAACAGTCAGTTCGGGTGGTTCCTGCCAGTATGTTTCAGGTCCCCGAACTGGCTGTCTTTATTACACCAGAGGCCAGCCTCGAGGGGCTGGTTCCCTTGGTAGATTTTCTGGCAGCGCGGAAGCTACTGCCAAATATATCTCTATGGGTAATGGTAATCTCTCTGGTAATGGAGCAAGGGGTAAAGGCCCTGTTAGCAAAGAAAGCTATAGAGCAGGTGTACTCACCCGACATTGCGTCGGGTCTTTACAGTCGTTATCTCATTGTTCCAAAAAAGGATGGAGAGCAGCGTCACATACTAGATCTTCGTCTGTTGGAGTGTTTGGTGCTGGAACTCAAGTCCAAGATGCTGACACTCAAACAGATCGTGACTCAAATCAGATCCGAGGACTGGTTTGTCACGATAGATCTAAAAGACGTATACTTCCATATCTCCATCCTCCCTCAGCACAGGAGGTTCCTGAGGTTTTCTTTGGGGCAAAGAACACCAGTATCAGGCACTTCCTTTCGGTCTAGCTCTATCACCCCGCACATTCACGAAGTGTATAGACGCAGCTCTGGCCCCGCCAGGCTGCAGTGTATACGCATTCTGAATTGCATAGATGACTGGCTGATTCTAGCGGAATCAGAACAGTTAGCGGTTCGGCACCGAGGTGTCGTTCTCGCTCATATGCAGATGTTGGGGTTGAGGCTCAATGCCAAGAAGAGTGTGCTTTCTCCAGTACAGAGAACCACTTTCCTTGGTGTGGTATGGGATTCAGTGAAGATGCGGGCCACTCTGTCGCCCGTTCGTGTAGCTGCTATCCTAACAGCCACAAAAGAGCTGAGGCTAGGCCAGTCACGCACTGTAAAACAGTTCGAGAGACTGTTGGGTCTTGTGGCAGTAGCGTCCAACGGGATACCTTTTGGCCTGCTGTACATGAGACCTTTGCAGTGGTGGCGCAGGACCAGAGGGTTCTCCCCGAGGGGAAACCCACTTCGTATGATCAAGATCACGCGGCCGTGCCTTCGTGCCTTGGTTATATGGAGGAAACACTGGTTCTTAACCCAGGGTTCGGTGTTGGGAGCTCTTTGCCATCGAGTTGCTATCTCGACAGATGCTTCCCTCACCGGCTGGGGAGCGGTATTGGAAGGCCGCTCAGCTCAGGGCTTGGGAGGAGTCATCATCTCGCTTGGCACATGAATTGCCTAGAGATGATGGTCGTCTACAATGCGTTGAGACATCTCCTCCCAGACCTGAGGGGCCATCATGTGTTGTTCTGAAACAGTGACTGTTGGGCCTCAGGGCAGCAGCGTTCAATGTGATACCCTTTGACCTGCTGTACGTGAGACCTTTACAGTGGTGGCTCAGGACCAGAGGGTTCTCCCTGAGGGGAAACCCACTCCGTACGATCAAGATCACGCGGCAGTATCCCCGCGCCTTGGTTATATGGAGGAAACTCTGGTTCTTGACCCACAGACAACACGTTGGTGGCCTATTATTTTGGTCCCTCAGGAAATTACGCTGTCTGAGGGCAGTGTATATTCCAGGGGGGCCAGAATATTGGAGCAGACACCCTGTCGAGGCAGGGGCTGAGGCCAGGGGACTCCACCCCGAGGCGGTGGAGCAAATATGGGAGTTTTATGGCCAGGCAGAAGTGGATTTGTTCTCGTCTCAGCATACGACGCACTGTCCACTCTGGTTATCCCTCACTCAACCAGTCCCCACGGGGCTGGTTGCTATGGTGCAGACGTGGCTGAGGCTACGTCTGTACGCATTTCCCTCTGTTGCTCTGCTCCCAGGAGTTCTGGAGTGATTCCGCCAGGATGGAATAAGCCTATTTAGTAGCACCACCCTGGCCGAGCTGAATTTGGTTTGCGGACCTAATTTTTCTCCTCGACGGACCTCCCTTGGAGGTCCCGATCAGGAGAGACCTTCCGTCTCAGGCAGGGGATGCAATATTGCACCCCCGGCAGGGGATTTGGAAACTGTGGGTTTGGCCTCTGAGGGGGCCCAACTCATAGAGAGTGGTCTCTCAACCGAGGTTGTTGAGACCATTCTAAGCTCCAGAGCTCCCGCTACGAGGAAACTATATTCACTATTTCGAGAGTTTTTCACTTCTTGGTGTTACCAGCGTCAGTGGGATCCGGTTAACTGTTCAGTAAACACAGTATTCGAGTTTCTGCAAGAACGCTTTGTATCAGGTCTATGTCCTTCCACGCTTAAGGTATACGTGGCGGCCATTGCGGCTTTCCACGCCCTGGTGGGTAGTACATTTTTGGGTCGAGACCCCCTGATCACTCGTTTCCTTCGTGGCACTTTGAGGCTGAGGCCTGCAACTTGCACTAGGGTGCTGGCTTGGGACCTTGCAATAGTTCTAGAAGGCCTATCTGGGGCTCCCTTCGAGCCCTTAGATTTGGTCTCAGAGAAGTTCCTTTCTTTTAAGACTATTTTCTGCTAGCTATTTCATCCCTATTAGAGTCAGACCTTCAGGCCCTTTCGGTCCCCACCTGCCTTGAGTGCACCGGGGATGGCCAAGGCATTCTTACCCGAAACATGGATATGTTCCAAAGGTGCCTACCATTATTCCGAGGCCTATTGTGCTGCAGGTTTCTGTCCTCCTTTTACATCTGCGGACCAGGAAAGGCTGAACCTCTTGTGTCCAGTGCGAGCACTGGATACTTATGTTCATCGGACATCTTCAATGAGGAAGTCCGACCAGTTATTTATTTGCTTTGGATCACCTAAGAAGGGTCTTCCTGCTTCTAAACAGACGGTTAGTAAGTGGATAGTTGAGGCTATTTCACTTGCATACGAGTACTCTGACCAGCCGTGTCCTTTGGTGGTCAGAGCTCACTCTACGAGGGGTATGGCGGCCTCTAAAGCCTTATTATTTGGAGTTTCTCTTCAAGACGTATGTGATGCGGCAGGCTGGTCCTCACCGCTCACGTTCGTCAGGTTTTACAGTTTGGACCTGGATGCTGCCCCAGGTTCTCAGGTGCTTAGTGCTTAGTTCCAACAGACTAACACTCAGGTACTTGGAATTCTGGCGTTTTGGGTATTCTCGTTCCCAAAGCGTCAAGTGACGCATCGCGAGTTCCCTCGAAAGGGAACGTCTCAGGTTACTACTGTAACCATAGTTCCCTGAGAAAGGGAACGAGACGATGCGTCACCCTGCCATACTTCCTGCATCCCTGTGATCGGCTTGCTTCGACTTTTTGAAGCTAATGCCGCGTTTCACCGGATGTGCTCTTATGCCTTCCTGGTCATGACGTCACCCGCCCGTGACGCTCATTCTTTCCATTGGACTAGTTGACATTGATGCTCAGACGCATTCACGCTGGGGGCGTTCCCAAAGCGTCAAGTGACGCATCGTCTCGTTCCCTTTCTCAGGGAACTATGGTTACAGTAGTAACCTGAGACGTTTTTCTCCTTTTGCCATTTTCACCTCGAGTGTACACACTTTGCTCTTTACCTCCTTAAGCTCTATTATGGTAGCCCTGTTTGTGCTAAATAGAGTGTAATTTCACCTGTGCCATTAATATGTTTATAAGCAACTGAAAAAAGCACAGATGTCAGGGCATGTCAAAACATCTCAAGGACCCCAAAAACACCTTAGACCCCAGAGGGTTAAGTCCATCATCAGCACGTGATCATTATTGTCATCAGGTTCTCCCTCACCTGGCACTGGGAGTCTACTTAGAGCATCAGCATTTTGGTGACACTTTCCTGGCTTGTGCACATTGTTGTACTGATATGCTTGTAACATCACAGCCCACCTTTGCACTCTGGGTGATCCCATTTGAGGAACTGCCTTCGTTTCATTGAACAAATGAATCAAGGGCTTATGATCAGTGCAAATTGTGAATGCACGACCATACAAGTACTTATAAAACCTTTGGATCCCAAAAATCACAGCTAAGCCTTCTTTGTCCAACTGTGAATAACGCTTCTCTGCAGACGTTAGCGTTCTTGACATGAACCCAAGGGGTTTCTCCACACTCTCTCCTTTTCTACGCTACGAGAGCACTGCAACAACCCCGTATGCTGAGGCGTCACAAGCCAGAACCAGTTCGGAATCTGATGAGTAATGCACTAGCACCTCTGCTGATTTTAGTAGAGCTTTAGATTCCTTAAAAACTTCTTGTTGTGGCTTTTTCCACATCCACTGAACATCTTTTCTCAGCAGCAGATGTAGGGGGGCTAGCAGCGTTGGAAGGAACTAATTATAATAGTTCAGCAACCCCAGGTATGCTTTAAGTTCTGTGACATTCCTTGGTTCTGGTCCTTTTTCAATGGCTTTCACTTTAATTATTTTAATTCCCATATTTTTGTTAGATAAGTATCAGGTTTTGCATTATGATTACAATCAAACAATAACATTTGGTTAAAAAGGGAACACAATGCACAATGTATATTTGTTTTACTCAGTATTTGATCATTAAAAAATCTAACAAAATAAGGGATGGATAGTGATAATTCAAAACACTTTATACTGTACATTTTGCAATTAATTGGTATTTAATTCAGTTTAATTCTATAAATGGTAATACAACTTCAGAAGGGAACAGCAATTATGATCTAACAGCAAAAACACAATAAAACAACATAACAGCAAACAATCATTATCAAACTGTGGGTTAAAAAAGAGGAATAAAAATGTAATAATAATAATAAATATTATTTTTTACTATATACAAACACAATGTAATTAATTTATGTATTGTTGCATGTGCAAGAGATATCAGGAACACCTATTAGGCTAAAATAAGAGCAAACACAATAATTGTGTGTGTGTGTGTGTGTGTGTGTGTGTGTGTGTGTGTGTGTGTGTGTGTGTGAGAGAGAGAGTTTGTGTGTGTTTACCTCAGTGTGCTCAGCAGTGAAGTTGAATTTGCTAAATAAATATGACAATAAAACAATGTTTGATTGCACTACACTGATCATTGCTGGAAAATTTTGCTTAATACTGGAAAGCTACATTGGAAAGCTCGGAAGGATGTGAACTATATAGTATTTTGATGTTGAGGAGTAATGAATATCCATCAGAAAAAGCAGGTGTGAGGTAGATTCAAAATAGATTTAAAATACACCTTTCAGCGCTATTTGACAATGTTTCCGGCTTTAGAACGCCTTCACAGCATGACTGCCATAGATACTTTAGTGCAAGCACTGCCTATTCTGTTCAAAGTGCAGTGACACTGCAACAGCGTATTGACTGCAAGCTAAGAATAACTCAGTTATCTTGTAAAAGAAGAAAAGTCAAAGAAATCCTGATCAGCAGCCATGGTTGGTGTGTTTCTACTTGCATGTAAGTACTGAAATTACAAAATCTTAAATATTCAATAAATTAAATAAATAAATTAAACCTTTTTTATGATAAATTATTATTATTATTTCCTAGATATCTCAGTGAATCTAATCCTTCAAAGTCAAGGTAAGTTTTAATAGTGCACTGAATAAACACCTTTGCAGTTAATGTAATATTGTACTTTTTTAGGATGAACAAACGTCTTATTTCCTTCACAGGCGAACAGCTTCAAAAAGCCAAGATTTTCACTGGAAATACAGAAGTACCAGAAGGTGGTAGACTGGAGGTTACTTGCAGTACATTTGGTTTTACAAAACCAGAGGCTAAGGCAGTTTATGTATATCTGTGTAAAGATGGTAAAGCTATAGATATGAAACACGGACCCACTCGACAAGACATCACCTTTAAAATAGAGAGAATAGAAATGGACCATTCGGGCAACTACAGCTGTCTGTTTTCTGAAGAGCACTTGGAAATAACCAAAGTGATGGGATATGGTAATAATATCATCTTCATAAATGTGATCGGTAAGATGTATGACACTTCTGCTTACATTTGAGAGTGTGTTTGGTTCCTGTGCACAGATGAGACATGTTGAATAACACACTTGTGCAGATTAACCACAATAGACTCACTGTTGTACAAAATTGCCTTTAATGAGAGAGAAATGTTTGAAATTGTGTTTTCTTTTTGCTTTAGACCCTTTGTCCTGGAATGCATTAAAGGCCATGCTAAACATTTAACCATAAGTGTTCCCTTTCTCTCTACAGAATCTTTATTTAATTCACAGATACATTTGCTACAGTCTGAGGTGGCAGTGGGAAGTGATGCTGAGTTTATCTGTACAACATCCAATCCTATGAACAAAAACCTGTCCAATAATATGATTTTGGCTTTTCTCATCAAAAATGAAAAGCCCATTAAAGTCAATATTTGGGACACAAAAGAAACGATGACAACATTCACCCTCAGAGAGGTCCGGATGGAAGATGCTGGAACATACAGTTGTGCTTTGTTAAACATTCTCCCTTACCATGGAATGAGACTTGATCGAAATAATAAAGTCAACCTTCAGATAGTTGGTAAGAATGGGAGGGGAAGAACAAAACCAAACTTTTGTATGGTTAATGTGTTAATAAGGCTGTACGGGGTGCCATGCATTCTTACTCTTATTTACTCAGTTTAGCGAGAGAATATACCTTTGTGAAAAAGAAGTACTATTTAGCATACCTTTGAAAAGAGTTGTTATAACATAAATAATGTACAGTACTTTAAAATAAGTTCCATGCAAACATGTTTTCAGTGACTACATTGCATGTTAATTAAAAAATAAAAGAAAATGTATTATTGTTAGAATTTATATGAAATGCAATTAGCTGAAATTCAGAGTTTTTTTTACCCACTTAAGTACAGTAGTATGTTCTACCGAATGTAGTGACAAACATTTAATGTTGCCGTAACTTTGCCAAGTAAGACATGTTCCTGGATCATTTGTTGATCCTGGAACAACAATCCTGTCCAAAACCAGTCCTAACCCTATCCCTATCCCTACACCTAAACCTAACCCTCCCTATCCCTAAAATCAGAGGGTAATTAAAGGCGAAAAAAGTGGTGTAGAAGCCCTTTACATTACAGTTAAAATGATAGCCAAGTACTTTACATGTGATTTAGTATGTTAGCCAACAGATGAAAATAAATGTCCTTCTTTAAAGCATAACAAAAAATAATGATTTTATCATAATGAAAGGTTACTTACTTGTCTTGGGGTTAGTTCACCCAAACATGAAAATTCTGTCATTAATTACTCTCCGTCATGTCACTCCGAACCTGCAAGACTTTCATTCATCTTCAGAACACAAATGAAGATCTTTTTGATGAAATCTGAGGGATTTCTGTCCCTCCGTTGACAGCTACCAAACTACCACTCTGACGCTTCAAGAAGTCCAAAAAGAGATCGTCTTACTAATCTACTGAAGCGTATTGCATTCACTTGAGGAAAAAAAATCTACTCTGTTTTTCTGAATTAACGAGTTAATTATCTCAGAATTACGAGATAATTTTTCATGGTAAACGTTTTTGCTCTGTTTTTCTGAATTAACGAGTTATTTATCTCAGAATTACGAGATATTTATTCATGAAAAAAAAGTTTTTGCTCTGTTTTTCTGAATTAACGAGTTAATATCTCAGAATTAAGGGGGAATTTTTCTTGAAAAACATTTTTTCACTCTGTTTTTATGAATTAATGAGTTACTCATAATTTTGAGATAATTAAGTCATTAATTCAGAAAAACAGAGCAAAAACTTTTTTCCATTAAAAATTATTATGAATTAATGAGTTACTCATAATTTTGAGATAATTAACTCGTTAATTCAGAAAAACAGAGTAGATTTTTTTCCTCAAGTGAATGCAATACGCTTCCGTACTAATCCATATGAATTGAGTGTTTTAGTAAAAAAATTCTGAAGAGACTCACTCGCTTTATAGGATGAACAGATTGAATTTAGGCTTTAATTCACATATAAACATTGATCAGTGAACATAAACTGAAGCTCAACCGAACCTGCTTGAAGCGTGAGGACAACGTGCTGCGTAACACATGAGAATAAACCTCATTTGTTCTCGCACGTCAAGCGAATATGCTTGAGCTTCTGTTTACCACAACTGATGTGTGAGTTTATGATTGTTTATATGTGACTAAAAGCCTAAATTAAATCTGCTCAGCGTATAAAGCGACCAAGTCTTTTCAGAAAATTTGGACTAAACTGCTCTATTCATCTGGATTAGTTTTACGATCTCTTTATGAACATGTTGTGTAGCTGTCAACGGAGTGAAAGAAATCACTTTTGCATTAAAAATATCTTAAATTGTGTTTCGAAGATGAATGAAAGTCTTTCTGATTCGGAACGAAATTAAGGTGAGTAAATTATGACAGACTTTTCATTTTGGGTTAACAAATCCTTGAAGAAGCATAGACAATAGTGTGTACTTTCCAAGTACAGTCTAGTGGCATTTTATTTCATTAATATCATATTACCTGCAAGAATAGTTTAAAAAAATACTTGGTTACACTTTGTTTTAAGGTATATTTGTTACACTGTAATTATAAATTTAAGTTATTTACTAAAATTAAGTAACTTAATATAGGGTTGGGATTAGGGTTAGTTACATGTAATTATGCATAATTATATTATTTTACAAGGGTAGTTAACTACAGTATTATATTGCAACATTTAATCAAACCTACAATAAAATATTTTTTGTGTTTCTGGGATTTCTTTGACAGTGGCATCTAGCAGCGGCTTTGACAAAATCATTATTGTCATAATAATGTGCTCTACCATAGTGTTATTCCTCAGTCTGTTTCTGGGAATTTGGGCAGTGATCCGCAAAAGAGGTACTGTGACACTTTCTCCTAAACTGCAAACATTGACATATTTCACTTTAACGTTTCACTTGAAAAATTCTGTTTAAATCCCAACACTCACAACGTTTTGTTTCTAATAGGATGCCTTGGATTCCACAAGGAAAGGTCTGTTTGAGATTTTCAATTAAAATATATTGAATTTTTAACAAAGTTTTTATGAATTTCTAATCAACAGATCCTTGAATGAGACAGAGCTCAAAGGAAATGATGTGTTCTACGAAGGTATTCACTGTATGGTTCTTGTTGCTTTGTTAAACTATTTTCTATTAACAACAGGAGATTGGGACATGACCAGTAGTGACAGAATTAGTTGGGGGAGGAGAGGGGGTGTAAATGGGTACGCTGTAACAACTGAGCTCATGAATATTAATTAACTCTTGTTGCTTAGTAATCTTCCCATAGTCATTCTTAAAAGTTTTGCTTATATTGTTCTGTACATAAATGTAAGTGGCAATGGTATATATTTTGAAGGTTTAGTTTGCCCAAGAATGACAGTTCCCTTTCGTTGTCACTTCGAGTTACGTCGAATGACGACGAAATGGGGTTTCGCTTAGAAAGCCTATCAACTTCGAGTATTAAGAAATGCCATGGGTCTGCGGATTTTGCATAGCGTGACTCTGCCCCACCTCGTGGGTATATAAGGAAGTACGCTAGCAATATGCAGATATGTTTTTGCTTCGGAGCCAAGAAGTCCTCTTCACTCCTGCAGCCTATTCTCTGACTATCTTCAAGAATCTTCAAGACGAGCAGCTTCCAGTCAGTGTTGGTGTGATGTCTTGTTCCAGCGAGTTTCACATTCCTGCCTGCTGAACTGAACAGCGTGTGTTTCTCCCTGGGCACTTCAGCACTGCTGCAAGCTTTTCTCTCTCAAAAAGAGCGTGCACGCGGCACAACTTTCTAAAGACGATCTGCCCGTGTATTTCTGAGTGAGGTAGTCTAAAAGATTCAGCTGATTGGCACGAGCGCTGTTTTGACGTGTTTAGGCTTCGATCATGCTCAGACAGCGTTCGTGGATGCATCACATTCTCCCAGCGGGAACATGACCATCGCAATGTAACGGTCGAGACTCGATGAGTGACAAACTATCGCCGCATTACAAGGTGAGCTGGAGTCCTCTGGAGATGAGGGCTCGTCTGTGCTGCCACCCTCGAGTGTGCTAGCATAACGAGTCTGATCCACAGTTGACAGCAATACTTTCCCAGGCCACCGCGAGTATCAAGCTTGTGTGGAACCATCTGCCATGTCCCGAGCACTTAAGGCTGATGATTGGTTTTTGGGGGAGGCGATCCCAAATCCTTTCTACTCAGACGTGCATGAAGAGGTCATGAGATCGTGGGAGTCTGCTTTGACTTTTCGCGATTGCTCAGCGGCCTCTTCCGCCTTTTCTGCCCTCGCAGAGGCCGCGGCCAAGGGTACACTGGGGTTCCCCCTATGGAGTGTTCTGTGGCAGCACATCTGTGTCCCCACAGCGCCTCCACCTGGCGTGGCGACCCTAAGCACCCCTCCAATGCCTGTAGGTTTTCGTCTACTCCGGTGGCAAAGACCTATAGAGCTGCAGGGCAGGCTGCCGCCTCACTGCATGTTATTGCCATCCTTCAGGGTGCTCAATGACATGCACGAGGTTAGGGCTGATTCAGGGCTCATCCAAGAGCTGCCTGCCACCACCGACCGACGAAGGTGACCGCATGCTCCCTGGGTCAGGTGATGTCCACATGCGTGGTCAGACATCCCTGGATTAACCTGGTTGATATGCGCGAGGTTGAGCGAACCCGCTTCCTCAACTCCCCCATATCCCAGGCTGGCCTCTTCGGCGGCACGGTCGAGGACTCTGCCCAGTTCTCGGCCGCCCAGAAGCAGACTGAGGCTACCAAACATGTTCTGACCCCGCGGCCAGCTGCTGTCACCCAGCCGCCGGCTCAGACACCTCAGTCCGCTTGCCGCCGAGCGCGCCCTCCTGCGACTTCCGCACACTCCCGCACGACCCCAGCAGCATGGGCCGCGCCGCGGAGGTGGTCGCAGGAAGGCGCCCCTGCCCGTACCAGTCCCGCAGCCTCCCGAACACCAGGCGATGTGTCTCTCCCGTTACGGGCAGCTCAGAGGTGGGTTGCAGTTCTTTCAGGAAATGGTTGCAGGGCCACTCCTTCCCCCGGTGGAGGGCCGGGGGAGAACCTCTTCTCCAAAGAACTGACATCCTATCTCTGAGCCCCCAGAGGGTGCGGATGGCAGTTTGCAGCGATTGACCTGAAGGACGCCTAATTCCATGTCTCCTTTCTTCCTCGACACAGACGTTCCCTTGGTTTGTTTTCGAGAGGTGGACATACAAGTACGTGGTTCTCCCATTCGGGCTAGCCCTGTCTCCTCGCGCCTTCACGAAAGTGGTCGAGGCAGCCCTTGTGCCACTACGGCAACACGGGGTTCGCATCCTGAACTATCTCAACGACTGGCTGATCCTAGCTCACTCTCGTGGCCAGGTTTGTAAACACAGGGACCTAGTGCTCCGGCACCGAGCTCGTCTGGGCCTTCGGGTCAACTGGGAAAAGAGAAAACTTTGCCCCGTGCAGAGGATCTCTTTTCTCTGTATGGAAATCGACTCGGTCGCCATGTGCGCGCAGCCTATGAGCAAGCGCGCGCGCAGTCACTGCTGACTTGCCTTATACAGTTCGAGGGCAAGAGTTCCACTGAAGTTATTTCAGAGGCTCCTGGGGCATATGGCATCTGCAGCTGCAGCAACGCCGCTCAGATTGCTTCATATGAGACTGCTTCAGCTCTGGCTTCGCGATCGAGTCCCGAGGTGGGCATGGCAACAAGGCACGCTCCGAGTACCAGTTACTCCGACCTGCCGTCAGACCTTCACCCCGTGGACGAACCTCAGCTTTATACGGGCCGGAGTGCCCTTAGAACGAGTTTCCAGGCATGTTGTTGTCTCAACAGATGCCTCCACCAAAGGCATCAGCGCCTTTGGCATGTTGATTGCCTCGAGTTGCTGGCAGTACGTCTCGCTCTGCACCGCTTCCATGCGTTGCTCAAGAATCAGAATGTACTAGTCCAATCAGACAATACCGCGACAGTAGCGTACATCAACCGACAAGATGGTCTACGCTCCCGTCGTATCTCGCAACTCACCCGACACCTCCTCTTATGGAGTCAGAAGCATCTGAGGTCGCTTCGAGCCATTATATTACGGGAACCCTGAATTGTGCAGCCGACGAGCTTCACGGTTTCAGCCTCTTCCTGGAGAATGGCGACTCCATCCCCAGTCGGTTCAGCTGATTTGGGATCAGTTTGGGGATGCACAGGTAGACTTGTTTGCCGCCACATTTCGTCCCATTGCGACCTGTTTTACTCCCTGACCAAGGGCACGCTCGGCACGGACGCACTGGCGCACAGCTAGCGGCAGGGCCTTCCCAAGTATGCGTTTCCCCCAGTGAGCCTTCTTGCACAGACCCGGACAAGGCAGGTTTGTGTACCCTACCACCAGTGGTGGTGGCTACCATCACTTCAGCTAGAACATTGTCCACGAGACATGCCTACGCATTGGAGTGGAACCTCTTTGTCAACTGGTGCTCTTCTCACGAGAAGACCCCAGAAAATGCCCGATCAGTGTCGTGCTTTCCTTCCTGCAAGATGGGTTGAAGTGAAGGCTGTCTCCCTCCACCCTGAAACTCTATGTTGCCGCTATCGCCGCACATCCCAACGCAGTTGAGGGTATGTCCGTGGGAAAGCACGACCTGATCATCAGGTTCCTGAGAAGAGCGAGGAGACTGAATCCTCCTCAGCCTCCTATCGTTCCCTCTTGGGACCTCTCAGTGGTTCTAACTGCCCTGCAGAGTGCTCCCTTTGAGCTTCTGCAATCAGTGGAGCTTAAGCTCCTGTCAGTTAAGACAGCTCTCCTGGTTGCATTGGCCTCCATTAAGAGGGTAGGGGACCTGCACACATTTTCCGTTGACGAAGCGTGCCTGGAATTCATGCCGGCCTATTCTTACGTGATCCTGAGACCCCGGCCTGGATATGTGCCCAAGGTTCCCACCACTCCCTTTCGAGATCAGGTGGTGAACCTGCAACCGCAGCCGCTGGAGGAGGCAGACCCAGCCTTGGCACTGCTCTGTCCAGTACGCGCCCTCCGTGCTTACGTAGAGAGAACACAGTGTTTCAGGACCTCAGTCCAGCTCTTTGTCTGTTATGGTGGGAAGCTGAAGGGAAAGGCTCCGTCCAAGCAGAGGCTGTCTCACTGCATAGTGGACGCCATTGCTTAGCATACCAGCAGCAAGGTCGACCGTGCCCCCTTGGTGTGAAAGCCTAGTCCACCCAGAGTGTGGCTTCCTCTTGGGCTCTAGCGCATGGCACCTCGCTAACAGACATCTGCAGAGCTGCAGGCTGGGCGACACCCAACACATTCGCCAGATTCTCAATCTCCGAGTGGAGCCAGTGTCCTCCCATGTACTCGCTTCAACCAGCCGGTACTAGGACCCACTCAGGTGTCTTCGCTTGCTCGCCATTCCACTCCATGGACTGGATACATGCGATATATTCCTCAGGTGAGCTTTCCCACAAGCCCTGAGTTCCTCCAGCGCTGTTGATGTCAACGCCAGAGTCTATGCCTGCGGCAGCTTTCACGTTGAATAGGTGCCTCCATGTGCTTGGTTCCCCACTGGTGACCCCCACATGTGTATTTCCACTGTAAGCCTCTCCGAGCATGTGTCTTTCCCTTGGCAAGCCACCTTGCCACTCCTGGGGTTGAAACATTCCACCCTGCGGGCTGGACACCCCAGTGTTTCTCCATATGCAGCCCCTCTGGGTCATATGTGTATTCTCTAAGTCCCCCCCTTCGGGCAGGCACTGATTGCATATTTCCACTGAGGTATGCTTCCCAGTGTACCTTGGTATTCCTGTTTTAAGTAGGAGTCCTTCGTCCGTGCTGGTCTCACGACAGGGAGCTCAGACTTACGCAGGGCACTGGAAGACAGCTGAGGTGGCGTGATTAGACTGGGAACCCCATTTCGTCGTTACGTCTCCCTGCCACTTCGCTGTACCACTGGAACAGCCTGAGTTCAGTCTCGGCTCCTCAGCAAGTAACATCTGTATATTGCCAGCGTACTTCCTTATGTACCCACGAGGTGGGGCGGAGTCATGCTATGCAAAATTCGCAGACCCATGGCATTTCTTTGCCATTGGCTCGTTTTGTAATACTCGAAGTTGATAGCCTTTCTAAGCGAAACCCCATTTTGTCGTCATTCGACGTAACGTTGTATCATCATTTACTCACCCTCATGTTATTCCACCCCTGTATTACTTGTGGAATGTGAAAGATGATTAGAATCAGAAGAATGCTGGGATCCAAATAATATTGAATGCCATTGACTTTCATTGAATGGACAAAACCTTTTTTTTTTTTTTTGTGTTCCACAGAAACAAACGATGCATACTAAAATCTGTACAATTTAAATATTTATCTGATAAAAGTTAATTTTGTAAGCATTTAGGTGTCCACCACCATACCAATAACATCAAAGCTAAACAAACGGATTAAAAACTGCTAAACACCACTTTTCAAATTTCATAGGGTGTTTTTGTTCTCTTTGCTTCGGTTCTGAGCAAATTTTGTCTCTTACAAATTTATATTCTAGAAATGCCCAAACCGGATACAGCTGGTACTGGTGAAATACGAAGTGTTGTCTGGTAAGCCAGTAAAAAATGAATAAATGAACTAATGAGCTTTGCACTGTTTTATCTTTAATTTTCCAGTCTCCGATTGATTACATATGTATCATGTCAGCTTTCAGATTATTGATGTCTTATCTATTTTTGTTCATTATTTCTTTCCATGCAAATGCTGTAAATCAATCTCCATGATGGCTTAGTTCTGTCGCAGTGTGGGACGAGTTCTCTGATATCGGTACGTCAAAGATTTCTTGCAAATTAACTGTTGTATTTTTTTAATACAATATTACAGTACTGGAAAACACAGTAATTCGGCTATACGACAAATAATAGGATCTTGTGTTTCTAGCGTGAAACCATTTTGGCCATTTTGTGCTGCACAATAACAATGACTAGCTATGTCTGCATTACACAAATTACAAATTATTTTTCACAGATGAAGAGTATGATGAACTGGTCTTCCAGCAGTCTTAATGGCCTTCCTGTGGCTCAATAGCACATGATAGCAATGCATGGTCATAGGTTCGATTCCAAAGGGAAAGCAAGAACTGATCAAATGTGTACTTTGAATGCAATATAAATAGCTTTGGATAAAACTGTCTGCTAAATGCATAAATGTAAATGTGATCAATTGGGTGTCTTTTTTATATTATTTGTTTGTCACTATTGTTGTTGTTTTTTATGACCGTGACCAACTGAGTGTTGACCATCTCTATAGTCATTGTCCACATTTTCACATCACATGACTTTACTAAAGTCTATAAATCTCTCAGAATTAATAACAAAATACAATATACATATTGTTTATGTAACATATTGTACACATGCAAATTCAGAATACATGTTTTTTTTAAATAATTATTTAAAATAATAAAAATCTGCAATCTGTTACAGTGTGTTCACAAATGTACTGAAGAATACCTAATAATAAAATGTTTTGAATGAAAAGATATTTCACCAGGTGGGCTTCATTTCATCATATTTCATCACAGATTGTATTTCATCATTTTTAAACATTGTAAAAATAAATAAATATTGACATTTTGATAATTTTTGTTTCAAAGCACAGGGACTTACTGTATGATAACAAATTTGTTATTCTCTGATAAATTTGTAAGAAAGAAAGTTCCACAGCACCATTATGTTAATGCTCAGCCTAACTCAAAATGCAGGATATTTGAACTTGGATCCATAAGTAAAAATCTTTACTATTTTTGAGGAATTTATGTTTGATGAAAGCAAAGACTAACTTTAGTTATGTCGATACAACAATTTCCCCTAAAGCCGATTATACTCATAAATCTCCTTTCATTTTTTTCCCAAACATTTTTTTTACAGCCTAAATTTTCCTTTTCAACTATTTACCTTTATCTTGAAAAATAGCTATAAAAAGAAGATCAGCATGTATACCTATATATCACCAAAAATGTATAATCTGTGAAAGGAAATCTGCTCATATACAAACAATCAGCAAATGTATAATTAAAATGACATTATCTTTTATATCATACTAATTCTAAAATGGCAATACAGGACTATGTTTACAACATAAATTAATCAATTTCTTTGCAATGCTTATAGGCTACTAAATGTTTATATCAGGTAAACAGAATGTTACATATTTAACTGTGTTAGCAGTAAGCAGTATCCTAGCCTTGTTTGATAGGTAGAAATCTATAAAAATCTATAAAAAATCTATAAGAGTTTTTTCGAATTCATGGTTGTGAAGTGGCTCTCAATTACTTCCTTTGGCTGTTTCCTGGCTTTATTAAACAGTTGGTTCAGTTCCTTTTGTACCACTTTTAGCTCAGTTCTATCTTTATTTCTGAAAGTTGCCTTTTTTTCGATTTATGCAGTCTTTTATGTCCTTGGTTATGTAAGGCTTATTGTTTGGATAAACCACAACCTCTTTCTTTGTAAGGACGCTATCTATACAATAATTTATATAGTCTGTGATTGTGTCTGTTGTGACATCAATATCTGTGTCGTGGAACACACTCCAGTCTGTACACAAGAAGCATCCTTTTAGTGTTTCTATCCCTTCATCAGACCACACGGTGACTGTTTTCACTTGTGGCTTACTGCGTTTCAGCATGGTTTTGTAGATGGGAATTAAGTGAATCACGTTGTGGTCTGAATTGGCCAACGGTGCTTTTGGTTTGGCTACATAGGCATTTTTGACGTTGCCATAACATTTGTCAAGAGTCTTATTTCCACGTGTGCTACACTTGATATATTGTTCGAACCCACTGTAAACTTGCTAATTCATGTTTACAGTGGTTGAAGTCGCCCATTACAAACACGGGGGCGCCCGGAGCACGCTGCAGTTCTTGGTGTACACAGTCAGCAATGCGAGCTGCGGCCCTAGCTGCATTCCCGTTTGGGGGAATGTACACAACGCACACGGCCACACTTCCGAACTCCCTTGGGAGGTAAAACGGTCTCATAGTCAAATGCAAAATCTCAACATCCGGACAGCAAAGAGTTTCCCTAACTGTGTACTGTTTGCACCAATTGTTACTTACATACACAGCCATACCGCCACCTCTTGTTTTTCCGGATTGTTCAGCCCTGTCTCCCCTGACAAGTGAAAATCCATCGATGTCAACCAGGGAGTTTTGGATATCTCGGTGTAACCACGTTTCCGTGATCACCATTAAACTTGAGGTGCGATACTCAGAGCATGTCCTGGTATTAATACGAAGTTCGTCTATTTTTAGCTCGAAGTGATCTTGCGTTGCATAGTATCATTGAAGGTAGAGGAGGCCTGCTGCCTCTCCGTCGTAAACGCTGGCGCTCTCCACCGCGCCGACCCCTTTTCCTCGACCGTGCTGTCCGAGCGCTCACGCAGGCTGGTAAATCCACAGGTGGAAGATTGGACGATTGGAGTGCCAGCAGCGCATCTCGGGTGTAAATAGTAAGACGCTGGGCCTGAATGCCCGCTGAATGAGTTTGGCATGGTGCACATAGTCCGACAATGATCAACACAAGATATATGTAATGGATAAATCTTGACATGTTGGCTTCACACTCCCACAGCGCAGCAACACATTCACAAACATATAAACCAACGCAAACAACAAACAAAACGAAACGAAGATCGCAGTAGACAGCGTGCCCGGGTCGCAAGCAGAACAGCGCCACCGGAATGTTATGTTCCGTTATGTTCCGTAAAAATAATGTTTAAATGAAATAGAGTAAGTACATGTAATTAATATTACTCAGTACTTATTTGAGTAAGTAAAGTATGTCCTAAAATAAAATGTAACCAAAAGTTGTCATCCTGTGCTCTCTGCCACTTCAGCAGTGTGTTTAAAATATACCTGATGGAAAATTTGCAAAAGGTTAAAAAATGTCTACCAAGACTGTTATGACAGACTCAAAACTGGCCATT
This sequence comes from Rhinichthys klamathensis goyatoka, assembly GCF_029890125.1. Classification (NCBI taxonomy): domain Eukaryota; kingdom Metazoa; phylum Chordata; class Actinopteri; order Cypriniformes; family Leuciscidae; genus Rhinichthys; species Rhinichthys klamathensis. The sequence continues at coordinate 175,650 of NW_026606575.1, read as the reverse complement.
TAAACTGAGATAAATTCAATCAACAGACATTGACCCTTTGAGTCAAAGCAAACAGATTTTGTGTGTATTACAGGTTTTTTAAACTTTGTCAAGAGTGCAGCACATGTATAACCACACTCAAGCACACACACATACACATACACACACACACACACACACACACACCTCTGCTGACCTAACCACCTTCACATCATACGCCTCAGCAAATTTCGCTTCACGAGAGGCGAAACTAGAAATAGAGCAAAGTTCTGCATCACACGCTTAGCATTGTTTATCTGTATAATAATTCTAACCACAGCTCTCTATAACAAGCAGTGGAAATTTACAAAAGAACCTTCTGTAACTTCTATCCACAATTAATTCTGACCAGTTGTAGACCAGAATTATGAAATGTTTTTTCTCCAAAACACGTTGGCCACAATTATTGGCACCCCTATAATTGTATATCTCTGAAGTATATTCCAATTAATATTTACCTTTTTTAGCACACCAGGGTGACTAAGAACATGAAATTGTCTAGCTATGACTTCTTGTTTCACAGGAATTTAAATATGAGAAAACACAAAGGCCAAATTCCCTTATCATCCATCACAATGTGTAAAACCAAAGAATATAGTTATGATGTGCATCCAAAGATTGTTGAGCATCACAAAATAGAAAGTGGCTGTAAGAAAATAGCTAAAGAATTGAAAATCCCCATTTTGACCATCAGGGCAATAATTAAGAAGTTCCAATCAACTAAATGTGGCAACCACAGGGACAAAGGACACTACATATATGTTGTATGTTTTAGTTTAGACTACGCCACCCTGGGAATTTCACCCAGAGAATATTATCCGCACACAGGTTCCTCACCAAAGACAGGAAACATGGAGACACAGGTATTTATACAAAATTCCAAAAAGGAAGTTTATTATAAGTTATAACAAGACCCCATACACGAAAGACAAACCTCAAATACAACGTTCAAAAAAAGGAAGCTGCGGCCTTGGCAAGAGATGTGTATATTCCCCTCATACACACTACACACTCACTCTCACAGCACAAAGAGCCCCAGTGAAATGATCGGTCACGGCACACGTTGTAGACACCACCACCAAAGATAGGAGGGAAACAATCAATTTCCTAAGCCCAAAAGGCCACAGCTCCTAAAAACAAACACACTCTCTACACCACACACACACACACAACACACAAAAATAAGAGATTAATAAAAAAGGTCATACAAGCAAACAGGTGGATGACAAATACTCATCCACCTACAGGCCTTGACATTCAACCTTAATAGGCGGAATCCAAATGAAATAAACAATTATAGTAAACAAATTTTGAAAATAAACTTTACAAAAATCAATAAACAAGAAAACAATTATGTTGTGTTATACATAAATCAACACTTCAAATGCATAAACAATATCAAAAAAATAAATCAATTCACAATATTATATTTACCAAGAAAGACAGTTTAAGGCATGAAAAATACAAAAGAAAGAAAACCCCCCCAAAAAAAGAGGGAAACCAAAATTACTCCAAAATAAGATATCAAATGGGAAAATATAACTTGAAATCCTACTGTGGGCAAAACATCCACTGAGGAAGTGTGTGGAAGCAGAAAATATGAAGATGTAACAGCACAGCAGTCTCAAAACATTGTATCAGCAGTATCAAATGGCCTAGGACAAAACAGCGGTGACACTGCACGAACTGTAGTTCTCCTGTAATTCACACAAATGGTTAAAACAATCTATATGGGCACGTATACCTTTTTAAAAGGGGAAATACGATGGTGACCTACCGTAGCTGCGAGGCCAGGCACCCAAAAGGACATACCCTCACTAGTTTAATGCAGTCGTCATTCACCCACCCAATCACGAACTAACAAAACAAATGCAGGAGAGTTGCCACCTAACCAGTTGCTACACTTTAATACAATAAATTAAAACCAGTCATACCCGCACCTGAAGTCCACAGACGCCCGCACAACAGCCATCTGAATGAAGCGCAAATGGGAAGTTGTCCGCCCAGAATGGTCACCGGCTTAGCCGCGTGCAGCAAAAAGCAACAGGCGAGAGTTTCCAAAAGACACGCTGGAAGTGGTCACAGCAGCGCGCAGCACGAAGCAAAAAGGCGAGCATTCACAGAAGACGCGCAAGGAGCCTAAATGCGAGCGCAGATTAATGACGTCACATACTTTAGAGTGCGGACAAATGAGCTTTCAGCTCATTATGCCACAATCTACCCCACCCTTTTGCAACGTCGCCCCGACGTTGGACTCAACTCCAGGGTCTAAAGACAGAAACTGAACTAGAAACTGCTGCTGGTCGAATAGCTGACCCAGAACCTCCTACTGCCCTAGGAAGGGCCCTAGGAAGGTGAAGAGGGTTAGAATGTTGTCCTGCAGTTGTTCGTCTTGGCCTCACCTGACCATTATCTGGTTCAGGGGGGTGTATAACCCCTGGTAAGATAGAGACCAAACTACCACCCCCTACTTCTACCGGTTCAGGATCAGACTCGCTTGGGACCACTAATGGCATTGCAGCAGTAGTGGATGACTCAACCAAAGCATGACCGTCTAAGGCTGGCCCATCTGCTTCTTGATGCTCCCTTGGGACCACATGCCAGCAATCCACCTCGTCTACCTCCTCATACACAGTCTCTAACAAGGTTGAAGACACCTCACTAGGACTCGACTCTACAGTTACTACCTGACTTCGTCCCTTTAACAGGGAGCGATGGACATGTTTGACCTGATCGGGTTCTTCCCGTGATGCAATAGAGTACACAGCACCGTTATCCTCGGGTGCTTTCACCACATAATAGACCACAGGACTCCATAAATCTTGGATTTTATGGCGTCCTCGTCTACCACACTCCTTCAAATACACCAGCTGGCCAACGGCCAATGGGACATCCCGAACATGCTGGTCATGGTTCACCTTTCGATGATCTGCCGCAAGCTTTAACCGTGCACGGGCCCCTTCAAAAGCAGCCTGTAGCCTTGCTTGATGCTCTACAATCCATTCATGCACGTCGCCAGGAACGACGTCCTGGACCCCTCCAAGCAGGAAATCCACCGGGAGCCGTGGCTCCTGCCCAAACATAAGAAAATATGGGGACTCACCGGTGGACTGGTGGGGAGTGGTATTGTAATAATACACCACTTGCGGGAGACAAGACGCCCAATCCCTCTTCCTTGAGGGAGGAAGGGTGCGCAACAGATTATGCAAAGTGCGATTAAATCGCTCGCATTGGCCATTACCTGCAGGATGGTAAGGCGTTGTGCGAGACTTCTTGATGTTGTACAATCTGCATAACTGCTGCACCAGGATAGACTCAAAGTTACGGCCCTGGTCGGAATGGATTCGACTGGGGACTCCCAACTTATAAAACCATTCCCCTACTAAGACCCTAGCAACGGTTTCAGCCCGCTGGTCTCGAGTTGGGACAGCCAATGTATATTTAGTGAACACATCGGTCATCACTAAAACATTCTCTATCCCTGTCTGAGATGCCTCCAAGACAGTGAAATCAATCGCTAGAATCTCATTAGGCCGAGATGCCAACAGATGGCCCATATGACTACGAGCAGCTGGTTGCGTGTCTTTGGCAACTTGACACCGCTCACAATCTCGACACCACTGGGCCACTTCTGCTGCCATACTCGGCCAATAGCAGCGCTGCCTCACCAGTTCGAGAGTGCGCTCTATCCCCTGATGTCCATGTTCCTGATGCAACAGGGTCAACACTTCACTGCGCAGAGAGGAAGGGAGAAGAATTTGAAGAATCTCCTCTCCTCCATCAGAACGAAAAACACGGCGGTACACTACACCTTCTCGATCTACCAACCTATTCCACTGGCGGAGTAAGACTCGTGCTGACTTGGAGAGCTCTCGGCGCTTCTCCCCATTGGGAAAGATCTTACCATCCCAAAACTCTAATACCTCACCAAGGACTCTGTCAGCATGCTGCTGGACTCTAATCTCTTTGGCAGAGTAACTCGGTAGAGCGGACATCACTGCCTGAAGAACGTGGGGACCTATTTCTCCCTGCCTCACAGAACCCAGCATCTCCTCTGGTACAATAGTCCCAGGAAGCGCATGATCCAACCCATGACAGCCAGGTGGACCCTGTCTTGAAAGAGCGTCAGCATTACGATTGCTTCGGCCGGACCTATACTTTATCTCAAAGTCAAATGAGGCAAGCTGTGCGGCCCACCTCTGCTCTGTAGCACCAAGCTTTGCAGAATTCAGGTGACTCAGGGGGTTGTTGTCAGTGTAAACTACACATTTCTGTCCCAACAAATATTCCCTGAATTTCTCTGTCATGGCCCACTTGAGCGCAACAAACTCCAGCTTCATGGAGCTATAATTTGACATGTTGCGCTCAGTGGGCCGTAGACTACGACTCGCATAAGCGATGGGTCGCACTCTGCCCCCCTGCTCCTGAGAGAGCACCGCTCCCAGTCCTTTATGGCTGGCATCTACTTCCAGAACAAAAGGTCGGGAGAAATCAGCATAAGCCAAGACCGGAGATGACGTAAGCCTATCTCTCAAGCCATCAAAGCTTTGTTGGCACTGCTCGGACCATGCCATGCCAAAGCGTTCAACCGTATGCTTCCTGGATTTGGACCCTGCAAATTCTGCCACTAACCGATGTAGAGGAGCAGCTAATTGAGCAAAGCCCTCCACAAAGCGACGATAATAACTTGCGAAACCCAAGAATGAACGCAATTCCTTAACCGTCTCTGGGCGGCGCCAGTGGGCCACTGCCTCAACTTTACTGGGGTCGGTGGACACTCCCTCAGCCGAAATGACATGTCCTAGATATTTCACCTCTTTCTGGAAAAAGGAGCACTTCCCTAACCTAGCCTTTAACCCTTCAATCTCCAAACGATGTAAAACCACCTCTAGACGCATCAAATGTTGTGCCACTGATGATGAGAACACTACAATGTCATCAAGATATAGTAATAACGACTGGCACTGCTGGTCTCCAAACAAGCGTTGCATTAATCGCTGGAAGGTACTGGGGGCATTGCAGAGCCCAAACGGCATACGATTGTACTCAAATAGGCCAAATGGGGTACAAAAGGCGGTCTTCGGCCGATCCCCCTCAGCTACCGGGACTTGGTTATATCCATTAGCCAAGTCCATGGTTGAGAACCAGCAGGCCCCTGACAAGGCATCTAAAGATTCCTCTATGCGAGGCAAGGGAAATGCATCTTTTCGGGTTTTGGCATTTAGTTGACGGTAATCTACGCACATGCGTAGAGTACCGTCCTTTTTCTTTACCAGGACTATCGGTGAAGCGTAGGGGCTACAGCTCTCTCGAATCACCCGTGCCTCAAGCAATTGGTTAATATGTGCTTTAACCACCTCGTACTCGGAGGGCGGGATCCGGCGATAACGCTGCCGAACTGGAACATCGTCCATGAGGGGAATATCGTGAGCCAACAAACCAGTACATCCCAAATCCCCCTCATGGGCTGAAAATACCGACTGGTATCTATGAAGCAACGCCCTCACTTGACTTACCTCCTTCTCCGATAATCCTGGCAATTCTAGAACATTAATCTGTTCCTCCATAGTGAGAATCACCTGGGGATCAGGAGTCTGGACAGTGGCGACAACAGATCGAATCTCTGCCACATCTGGGGGCAGGCTGACCACAAGCACCTGATCCAAAGTTCCTAAAGGGCTACGGGGATAAAGCATGAAATCGGAAATCCCAACGTTCACAACGGGCACATATGCAGTACCCCGGATTACCTGAATTAACGCAGGAGACGCCAATAATCCCGCAGGTAACCCCTGCTCGAGTGGCTCAAAGAGCACAGGAGAATCAGAATAGTGCTCAGAGCATGTGGCAGCGACAAATTTCACTGTGCCACCGGGTATACAGCAAGCCCGGTGGCCACGAACTCTGACCTTACCAGTCCGACCCTCTACAGGTTCAGTATTAACTTGACAGCAATACTGAAGTGCGTGAACCATCACGCTCGGAGCCTGGGTAACAAAAGGCACGCTAAACAATGCAGGGCCATGTTGACCAAAGAGCTCCTGGTAACATCGGCGCAAGACATTCATCCCCAATACACCGGGAACTTTGTCACCCATGCCGCCAGGAGGATCTCTGACCACCAGAACCCCACACTTAGGCACTAAGCACCCACAAAGCTCAATGTCTAACTCTACATAGCCAATATATGGAATCTCGAGCCCATTTGCTGCACGCAGCTGCAACCAATGACACATCTTAAGCGCTTCTTGTTCTCCTGGTGCAATATCCCTACGGAAACAGCTCTCTGTAATAGTGGACACCATTGAACCAGTGTCCACCAAACAGGGAACTGAAACCCCACCAAAGACGGCAACAAGATGGGGACAGGACGAAATTAGTAGAGGCCTATTTTCAACGTGATTTAAGACCGAGCCCATTGACACCCCAACCGGACTGTGGCTCTTTAGCCCGGTGGGAACTAGTTTTCCGACTGTTGTGCTGGGCGGGGCTGTCTTCCCCCAGATACGGGTACTACCGCGGAGGGAGGCCAAGGGCGAGGAGGAACCCGGTCACCATCGCATTCTCGAGCGAAGTGACCAGCACGTTGACATCGTCTACATATTACAGGACCCCTGCGAGGGGAGGGCTTTTGCAAGGACGAACCCTGTAACTGGGCAAGCCCTTGAGTAAGCTGGCCCAACTGTTCCTGTTGAAGTTTTAACATCTCTTTTAACTCATCGAATTCCGATCTGGCCACCAAGCCACCACCCTCTAACCCAGAACGCCCCTGCATTCCATATTGGACACCATACGCTAACGGGAGGGACTGACTCCGAGCTCTCGCACCTCCCAACATCCCTTCCCTTTCCCACCTTATCGCTTCACTACGCACATGTAAAAAATTACAGGATGGCTCACGACGAACCAATTGTTTAAGCTCACGGCGCAATGCTGGGTCTAAAACGAATTCAACAAATTGGTCACGTAGCAAAACCCCTGCATTTGGCATCGCAGCCGGTGACTGTTGCTTCACCTTCTCCTGAAGGCCCATTAAGGCGAGGGAGAACTCCAACAAGGTCTCCCCCTCCTGTTGCCTACGGGAGAAGAAAGCTTCTTGTAGTGCTACATACGATAAGGAACAACCATACAGGTCCCGAAGAACCACAATCATTTTATCAGGGTCTCCCTTTTCTACATCAGGACGATCCCTAATTTCCTCTCGAGCTTCCCCGTCTAAATGATCAAAGAGAAAAAAAGCTTTATCGGCCGTGGACAGACAACGGACCCGCATACAGGCCTGTGCTTCCTCAACCCACTCGTTAATACCTAATCCTGATTTACCACTAAACTTTGGGCACTTCCGGTCCCTGGGGACAAAAACAAACCTATCAACAGCTTCAGTGCCAGCACCGACCTCTGAAGGCCTAGTGGTTGCTGCATTACTACCCTGTGCATCGCTTATGGCACTTACTGAAGGTTGCTGTCCCTGTAGCCTTTCGTTCTCAGTCCTCAATTGGGCCACCAGGTCCCGCAGCTCCTGCAACTCAACATCCATATCTCACAATTTAAATAGAGAAAAGAATTGTGAATTAAATGGATAAACCTAAACGTAGGGATGTTAGAGAGAACAGTTTATGACACCGCTGTTTTGTCAAAAATGCATATGATCAAAAAAACAAACAAAACAAATACCCATGTCTCCACAACCCCGTCAAAACAATAAGCAAGCCCTGCCGACTATACGCCAAATATGTGGCAACCACAGGGACAAAGGACACTACATATATGTTGTATGTTTTAGTTTAGACTACGCCACCCTGGGAATTTCACCCAGAGAATATTATCCGCACACAGGTTCCTCACCAAAGACAGGAAACATGGAGACACAGGTATTTATACAAAATTCCAAAAAGGAAGTTTATTATAAGTTATAACAAGACCCCATACACGAAAGACAAACCTCAAATACAACGTTCAAAAAAAGGAAGCTGCGGCCTTGGCAAGAGATGTGTATATTCCCCTCATACACACTACACACTCACTCTCACAGCACAAAGAGCCCCAGTGAAATGATCGGTCACGGCACACGTTGTAGACACCACCACCAAAGATAGGAGGGAAACAATCAATTTCCTAAGCCCAAAAGGCCACAGCTCCTAAAAACAAACACACTCTCTACACCACACACACACACACAACACACAAAAATAAGAGATTAATAAAAAAGGTCATACAAGCAAACAGGTGGATGACAAATACTCATCCACCTACAGGCCTTGACATTCAACCTTAATAGGCGGAATCCAAATGAAATAAACAATTATAGTAAACAAATTTTGAAAATAAACTTTACAAAAATCAATAAACAAGAAAACAATTATGTTGTGTTATACATAAATCAACACTTCAAATGCATAAACAATATCAAAAAAATAAATCAATTCACAATATTATATTTACCAAGAAAGACAGTTTAAGGCATGAAAAATACAAAAGAAAGAAAACCCCCCCAAAAAAAGAGGGAAACCAAAATTACTCCAAAATAAGATATCAAATGGGAAAATATAACTTGAAATCCTACTGTGGGCAAAACATCCACTGAGGAAGTGTGTGGAAGCAGAAAATATGAAGATGTAACAGCACAGCAGTCTCAAAACATTGTATCAGCAGTATCAAATGGCCTAGGACAAAACAGTGGTGACACTGCACGAACTGTAGTTCTCCTGTAATTCACACAAATGGTTAAAACAATCTATATGGGCACGTATACCTTTTTAAAAGGGGAAATACGATGGTGACCTACCGTAGCTGCGAGGCCAGGCACCCGAAAGGACATACCCTCACTAGTTTAATGCAGTCGTCATTCACCCACCCAATCACGAACTGAAGTCCACAGACGCCCGCACAACAGCCATCTGAATGAAGCGCAAATGGGAAGTTGTCCGCCCAGAATGGTCACCGGCTCAGCCGCGTGCAGCAAAAAGCAACAGGCGAGAGTTTCCAAAAGACACGCTGGAAGTGGTCACAGCAGCGCGCAGCACGAAGCAAAAAGGCGAGCATTCACAGAAGACGCGCAAGGAGCCTAAATGCGAGCGCAGATTAATGACGTCACATACTTTAGAGTGCGGACAAATGAGCTTTCAGCTCATTATGCCACATAAAGATGTTACTAATCTACCAGGAAGAGGACGTGCGTCTACATTGTCTTAATGCACAGTGAAGAGTGGCCAAAGACTCTCCAATGATCACAGCAAGAGAATTGCAGAGATTAGTTGAGTCTTGGGGTCAGAAACAAAAAGATCCCCTACATCCCCACATGTTGTTTGGGAGGGTTTCAAGAAAAATCCTCCTCGCTCATCCAAAAACAATCTCCAGCAAATTCAGTTGTCAGACACGACTGGATCTTCAAATGCCACAGGGTTCTGTGGTCAGATGAAACTAAAAAAAGAGCTTTTTGGTAGCAAACACGCTAGATGGGTTTGGTGCACACAAGGATAAAAAGTACCCCATGTGTACATGTTACAAACCTTTTAGGAAGAATAAGGCGTGCAACATCAAAATACTGAACGTGTACTGGAAAACATCTCACACAAACCAGTCTAATTTAAGTATGGTGATAATTTACAACAGTGAGAAACGAGATGTAAAGAATACCTCAAGATAATTATTTACATAAATGTAAAATGTGTATACAAATTATAACCAAGGAAAAGGTTCAAAAGAAAGAGGTAAAGAGAAAAGAACTAGACAGTGCCAAATCAAAGAAAGAAGCAAAACCAAAACCAATGTTACTAGATATAAACAAAACAATTTATAACCTGACTGAGTTAACATTCATCAAAAACAAAAGAGATCAAAAGAGTAAAAAACGCCCTAAATAAACTACTCTTACTACAAAACGAAAAATACAAAGAATGGCATGTGTCGCTAAACTAGTGTTCAATACACAATTGACAACTCAATGTAGCACATGTATATCACATGATATCTCACCTGTCCTTTTCTCTTCCTGGTTTAATAACAGGTCTAACAACCAGAACAACGGCAAAATAAACGGCGAAATACTCAGAGAAAAGACGACCCAAATGGACCTCTATTTACCAAGTTCTCAAAGAACACTGCGTTTCTCAAACATTAAAATGGTACAGGGCAAACATGCATCACAGACAGATCAAGTGGAATCTCCTGCTTCCCACACAGGTGTGCTCTTTCAACGCATTCTCATCCCAAAGCGTAATATATTGACTCTTTTGACAAAGCGTCTATATCCAACGCACATGGCACCCTTTAGCGTCAATATAACACGCTTCGGTTTTGGGTAGGTTTAGATCTGGGGTAGTGTTAGGGTTAGACCACTAGGAGGCGCCATATATCTGCGTCTCATATGACGCTAAAGGGTGCCATGTGCGTTGGATATAGACGCTTTGTCAAAAGAGTCAATATATTACGCTTTGGGATGAGAACGGGCTGGCTCTTCATAGTCACATAGCGTGTCCTCATTGGTGAAGCCGCGTTGCATCATCACCATGCATTTCGATGATTGGCAGATGGATGAACCAATCAGGTAGACGCATCATCCTGTTAGGAGTGAAAGTAAAGAGAAAAAAGGGAGAAGAAAAAAAAAAAAAAAAAAAACCCCAGAAAAAAAATAACATAGGACGTAACAGTACAATTTAATATACCGTTGGATCTTTAATGTTGTGGGTATATTTTTCTGCTGGAGGTCCTGGACATCTTGTTCAGATGGCATTGTGGATTCTATCAAATATCAACGGATAAACAAAATCTAAAACCTGACGACTTCTGCTAGATATCTTATAATGGGACGTGGTTGGATCCTCCATCAGGACAACGATCCAAAACAAACATCAAAATCAACACAAAAATGTGTTACAGAACACAGAATGAAGCTTCTGCCATGACCGTCCCAGTTCCCTGACCTGATGAGTGGAGTGAACTGAAGAGAAGAATCACCAACATGGATCTGGGAATCTGAAGGATATGAAAGCTTTAGCGCAAGTTCTGCCGGGAAGACTCAATTGTTACGTCATTCATTACCTTCTCATCTATCCAATTGCGTCTAACATTGTGGTATAAAAGATGGGTACTTACACATGTCTGAGTTCGCAGATGCTGACGCTTACATTCAGTTGCTTGCGTTCAGTAGCCGACCGAATATGTCTCAGGACTCGCACATAATTTGCGAATATTCTGACTCCGACGATGAAATCGTCCAGCCATCTCCTACATCCGCTCGCCGAAGTTCGCGCATCCAGTGCCGTACTTCCCCATGGGCGCAGTGGTCCTCTGAAAGTATGACCAAAGTTCTTGAAGACGCCGGTATACCAGTTACCCAAGGCCTTTCAAGAGAGGATCTACTTCTTCTAGCCCATAACACTCTGGGTGACCCACCTGTTTCCATCTCTACTCCAAAAGCATCAACATCGACAGCTCAAACCAGATTAACCGGAAGGAAAAGAACTGCTAAATCTTCTTCACCTATTCCTGCTTAAAGATCATCGCAGCCTGCCCGGGTACCATCTACACCACAGACCAACCTTTCTGCCGATACGAACTTCCAGCTCCTCTCCGCTGTTCAAAGCCTCTCTCAAACAGTCATGGGCCTGCAATCTAAAATGACTAATTTCGAACATTCCTTTGCCAAGCTTCAATCCAGCGCAGATCCGGCCATAGACTCTCCAGTTATTCCTCATTCGTGTCCTCCTTCTGGGTTAAGCAACTTCCCGAGCGCGCCCTCGACTTCAGCTACCCTGCCAGCTTCTCTACTCCCTATTCTGACGCCATTCCAAGATGTATCCGCTCCACCGGCTTCTTCAACTTTCAGCCTCTCCACAGCAGCTCCAGCACAAGCGTTCGGTAGGCGTTTCGTTTCACCGGCTGCTGCTACAATATCTAACTCTCTAAGAGCTAATATCGTCCAAGGTAAGGACATTAACCTTGCTACTTTGCTGCTTCCTTCGCCTGCTGCCGACAGGAAAATGGTTGACTGTGGTGACGTGGCAGTTCTCCTTAAAACTTCTGACCCCCGGTTACAGCGTAATCTCTCATTTGGTGAATTTGTAATTGCTTTTAGCATTTACAGAGATATTCTGTGCCAAGTTTACCCTGACAGGAGGGAAGAGCTAGATCTTTATCTAGCATTAATTGCGGATTTCAACCAAAGATACGGGGGGACTTTATTTTATGAATACCACAAGTCTTTCTCTGCTAAATCTGCCTCCTTCATCGCGCTATATAATTCAAGGCTAGACTGGTCAGTTATGGACACCGAACTGCTCGTCCGCCATTTCGGAGGCCAAAAAAGCTTGGTTTGTGCTGTTTGTAGCGCTCACGGTCACAAGGCTCCATTTTGCCCTAAAGCCTTCGCTAGCAACGACGCAGGTGCTGTCCGCGGTACTGAAAATGTAAGATTTTCGTCAAATAGCAGAGGTCGCTCTGCTGCTGAATTTAACGGTGTACCTCTATGTATTCAATTCAATGAAGCTGTTTGTTCTTATCCTAATTGCAAATTTGCTCATATTTGTAGTTCTTGCAAGGATCCACACCCGAAATCTGTCTGTCCACGCCGGTACAAACCTGCACCCCCAAGCAAAGCCCCAATTCGGAAAAAATTCTGAATAAACACCCATCTACTCCTATCAATATTTCTAATCTTTCAAGCTACCTCTCTTCCCACCCTGATCCAGTATTCGTTGATTATTTAATCACCGGTCTGTCCCAAGGGTTTCGGGTGGGCATCCTTTCTCATCTTTCTGCCTCTTTTGTTGCCAAAAATTTACAGTCTGCCAGGAACGAACCCGACGTGGTGTCAGCTCTCCTTGCCAAAGAGGTCAATAAAGGATATGTTATTGGCCCTCTCACTTCTCCTCCTTTTTCTCCTTTTCGGGTTAATTCCATCGGCGTCGCAACTCGCAAATATTCTGGTAAAAAACGTCTAATATTCGACATGTCTTCTCCACATTCCTCCAACATAGCAAGCGTTAACGAATGCATTCCCCTAACACCTTTCTCTCTGCATTACGCTACGGTGGACAATGCTGTCCAGTTAATTAAATTAGCTGGTCAAGGCGCTTGGTTAGCTAAAGCCGACATTACCGACGCTTTCAAAACCATGCCAATTCACCCCTCTGATTGGCCGTATTTTGGAGTTAAATGGAATTCAAAATTCTATTTCGCCGTAAGACTCACTTTCGGTTGCAGAAGTAGCCCGCATATATTTAACAGTCTCTCAGAGGCTCTGTGTTGGATTCTGCTGAACGTCTGTAAGCTTCCTTTCGTTTTGCATTTACTAGATGATTTTTTGCTAATCGATTTTCCATCTTCCCAATCTTCTATCCTCGACATTCTCAAACAGATCTTTAGCGACATCGGCGTCCCCCTTTCCGCTGAGAAAACATTGGGCCCCTCTACTTCGCTCGAATTCTTAGGCATTTCTCTCGACACGGTCAAAATGCAAGCTTCCCTTCCACAAGAGAAACTTCTAAGGATTAGGTCGTTCCTGGAATTTTTTTCCTCTCTACGCACCGTCTCGAAACGCGACATGCTCTCTCTGCTTGGTCACCTTAATTTTGCTATGAGCATTATTCCACAAGGCAGAGCCTTTATTTCTCGGCTACTAACCCTGGCTCATTCCGTCCAAAAATTAAGTGATCCGATCCAGATGGACGAAGGATGTTTGTCCGATATCAAATTTTGGACCCTGCTGCTTAACGATTGGAACGGCATTTCTTTTTTTTACAATGATGCTTTCGAATCGTCCGCTGACTTACATTTATTTACTGATGCCGCCCCATCTATCGGCTTCGGTGGGTTTTTTCAAGGGCAATGGTTTGCAGAGAAATGGCCAAACGGTTTTCCCAAGACTAAATCAGGCTCTGTTTCTTCTGCGCTCTACGAGATTTATCCCATAGTCTTTGCCAGCGTAATCTGGGGTTCAGCGTGGTCAAGAAAACGCATTTTGTTGTTTTGCGATAACGAAGCCACTGTTGCCATAATCAATAAAGGCAGATCTTCGTGCCAGACGATCATGCCTTTTCTGAGACGCTTAATTTGGCAATCAGTCACTTTTAATTTCATTATTAAAGCTGCTCATATACCCGGTCACTGCAACGTTGTCGCTGATGCGCTTTCCCGCTTTCGTTTTCAGACGTTCAGACGGCTTTGCCCTTCAGCCAATACGGAACCAACACCCTGCCCTCCCCTATCAGCTACAATGTTAAATTAGAAGATTTGCAAAGATCAGCTAGACATTATATGTCTAAAGGGCTAGCTCTTTCTACTTTGAAAGCTTACACCTCCGCTTGGTCTTCTTTTCTAATGTTTTGCTTTTCCTTTCAGATTCCTCTGTTTCCCATCTTGATCTCGACTGTGTGCTCTTATCTCGCTTTTAATTTCGAAAATCGCAATTTAAAGATTTCCTCCATCCGCAGATTGCTCGCTGGCATCCAATTTTATGCAAAATATTTTGATCCCGATTTTCCAAGTCTCTTTACTGCTTGTCCCGTTCGATTAATGCTCAAAGGCATGACTAAATCCTCTACGGATTCTCCAGATAAAAGGTTGCCTTTTACTTTGCCTTTATTGCAAAGATTAATCCTTTCTGTACGCAACGGCCTTTTTTCTACATACTCTAATATTCTGCTAGAAGCGGTGTTTCTAACCGCTTTCTATGGATTTATGCGCCCAGGGGAATTCACTTCCGCATCTAAACAATTTGATCCCGTCCGCGGTCTTTCTTTCTCTGACCTACACTTCTCACCTAATTTCTTTACACTTTTTCTCAAATACTCCAAAAATGACTCACTAGGTTCCGGCATCTCAATCACAATTTCTAAAATTGGCAATAATTTTTGTCCCTTCTCATCTATGCTTAGATTCCTTAAAGTTCGTCCTAAATCCTCTGGTCACTCCCCTCTATTTTTACTACCTAACGGAGCTCCTCTCTCCAAAGCTTGGTTCAGGTCTCATCTAGTTTCTGTCCTCAAAAACTGCAGTCTATCCCCTTCCCAGTATACTGGTCACTCATTCAGGATTGGCGCAGCTACTACAGCAGCTGAACGTGGCGTTTCTACTGCTGCTATCAAGATCCTGGGCAGATGGTCTTCCTCCGCATTTGAGTCTTATATAAGACCCGATCTCAAGATTATTCTCGAAGCTCAGCAAGCCCTGCAGTGACGATTCAGGTAAATCCATACGCAATTACTGGTGGTGGTGTCATGCTTTATCTATCTGGCGATAGTCTCAGCTTGATTAACTCGTCCTTTGCGCCTATCACTGTCAATTCGCTCCTTCGGGCCTGGTTTCGCGCAGCCTTATGGCTTCTTCATGCGTGTTTCGTTATGCGCGGCTTTAGCGGCCTCGCGTTCAGCGTGCCTCGTCTATTCGGGGGTCTTCACGGCCTCGCGGCATTCTATTGATAAAAAAAAAAAAAAAAAAAAATATATATATATATATATATATATATATATATATATATATATATATATATATATAAAATAAATACATAAAATAATAAATAACTGTCTGGTTCAGTGTACCCTAGCGGCGCTGTCTTCGTACTACTCATCTGTTTGTTCTTCGTTTCCGTGTGGCTCAGCGTGGCTTCGTCTCCGTGTGGCTCAGAGTGGCCTTGTCTCCGTGTGGCTCAGCGTGGCCTTGTCTCCGTGTGGCTCAGCGTGGCCTCGTCTCTGTGTGGCTCAGCGTGGCCTCGTCTCCGTGTGGCTCAGCGTGGCCTTGTCTCTGTGTGGCTCAGCGTGGCCTCGTCTCTGTGTGGCTCAGCGTGGCCTCGTCTCTGCGGCTCAGCGTGGCCTTGTCTCTGTGTGGCTCAGCGTGGCCTTGTCCCTGTGGCTCAGCGTGGCCTCGTCTCTGTGTGGCTCAGCGTGGCCTTGTCCCTGTGGCTCAGCGTGGCCTTGTCTCTGTGGCTCAGCGTGGCCTCGTCTCTGCGTGGCTCAGCGTGGCCTTGTTCTGTGTGGCTCAGCGTGGCCTTGTCTCTGTGTGGCTCAGCGTGGCCTTATCTCTGTGGCTCAGCGTGGCCTTGTCTCTGTGGCTCAGCGTGGCCTTGTCTCTGTGTGGCTCAGCGTGGCCTTGTCTCTGTGTGGCTCAGCGTGGCCTTATCTCTGTGGCTCAGCGTGGCCTTGTCTCTGTGGCTCAGCGTGGCCTTGTCTCTGTGGCTCAGCGTGGCCTCGTCTCTGCGTGGCTCAGCGTGGCCTTGTTCTGTGTGGCTCAGCGTGGCCTTGTCTCTGTGTGGCTCAGCGTGGCCTTATCTCTGTGGCTCAGCGTGGCCTTGTCTCTGTGGCTCAGCGTGGCCTTGTTCTGTGTGGCTCAGCGTGGCCTTGTCTCTGTGTGGCTCAGCGTGGCCTTATCTCTGTGGCTCAGCGTGGCCTTGTCTCTGTGGCTCAGTGTGGCCTTGTCTCTGTGTGGCTCAGCGTGGCCTTATCTCTGTGGCTCAGCGTGGCCTTATCTCTGTGGCTCAGCGTGGCCTCGTCTCCGTGTGGCCCAGCGTGGCCTCGTCTCCGTGTGGCTCAGCGTGGCCTTGTCTCTGCGTGGCTCAGCGTGACCTCGTCTCTGTGTGGCTCAGCGTGGCCTTGTCTTCGTGCGACTCAGCGCGGATCATCTTAGCTTGGCTCAGCGTTTATAAAAATAAATAATCAAAACGAAATATATATGATTCCATGTTATAAGCGTTAGGAAATGCGCTATTTCAGCAGCTGAAGTATCTTGCATTAAAAGTAAAGCATACTCCACTCTTCTCATTATAGAGTTACTGTTCCCACAATGATATCAATGGAACTCTCTATAATAAACTATTGACCTATGGAATTGATAGGTCCATTTCTACCTAGCTGTCGCTAACTCTTTTTTTTTTTTTTTTTTTTCTCCTATTTAGGAACTACACAACATACAGCTGGTGGGTATACTTTTCTTTTCCGTTCTTTGGGGGTGGGCTCCGTCCAGTGGAATTATCTTCCACCTCTTCTTGGGGGTCGGCTGCGCCCCTGCCTTCATCTTCAGGCAGGAAATGCAGAATCCGTACCCTCGGATCGCGAGTTACGGACGGGGCCTACGCCAAAGAACTCTATTGCATATATTGCTTGCTGGGCTGCTAATAAATGGTTTATTGTTCCAATATTATTTTCCCGAGTCTTTCTGGTAGAAATGAAAGCTTTAGCGCAAGTTCTGCCGGGAAGACTCAATTGTTACGTCATTCATTACCTTCTCATCTATCCAATTGCGTCTAACATTGTGGTATAAAAGATGGGTACTTACACATGTCTGAGTTCGCAGATGCTGACGCTTACATTCACCTCCACCCTCCCCACCACCAAGTTGGTTCCTTCCATCCATCCTCCCCACCACCACCAGGATGGTCCCTTCCTATACCTCACGGGGGGTCGGCTGCGCCCCTGCCTTCATCTTCAGGCAGGAAATGCAGAATCCGTACCCTCGGATCGCGAGTTACGGACGGGGCCTACGCCAAAGAACTCTATTGCATATATTGCTTGCTGGGCTGCTAATAAATGGTTTATTGTTCCAATATTATTTTCCCGAGTCTTTCTGGTAGAACTGGAGAGATTCTGAATGGAGGAATGAATGGTCTCTGATCTCTTGTCAGGTGTTCTCCAAACTCATCAGGCATTAGGAGAAGACTCAGAGCCGTTATCTTGGCAAAAGGAGATTACAAAAAGTATTTATTATAAGGGTGCCAATAATTCCAGTAGCACCTCATTGCAGTACATGAGATCCAGGGGGCGGAGTTGGATCCAGATAAGGGGTGGAGATGGGTAGGATTAGGGGTGGGGTTAGGGATCAGGGGGTGGAGATGGGTAGGATTAGGGGTGGGGTTAGGGATCAGGGGGTGGAGATGGGTAGGATTAGGGGTGGGGTTAGGGATCAGGGGGTGGAGATGGGTAGGATTAGGGGTGGGGTTAGGGATCAGGGGGCGGAGATGGGTAGGTTTAGGTATATGTAAGGTGGGAGGAGTTGGATCTGGGTCCAACTCCTCCCCCTAGATTTCGTGATATTGTGATTCGTGATTTAGATATTTGCAAATTTTTTTAATGAAAGTTCAAAAGGATAAACAATACAGATTTATTTTTTACAGCCATTTTTTTAAATCAAATTTACCAGGGCTGCCATTAATTCTGACCACAACTGTATTTTAAGATGGAATAATGAATATTAAATGAATTATTAAATAATTATGAAATCACAGCTAGAAAAAAAATGACATTATTATTATTATTATGACTATATATTATACATATATTTATGGATAAAATTATGGATAAAAATATTTTTCCAAAATTTGTTTTCTACATCTGATCTTTGACCTTTTTTAGGGTGCTGTCATTTATAACTGACTTTGTTCTAGGGTAAATTATTTTTAGCAAATTGTCTGAAACTTCACACACATTAAAATGCACTTTCACTATCTGAGTCTTAGTTAAAAAAACACAAAAAAAAAAACATGAAAAAGCATTATTAACATTCAATTTCATCTTGTGCTACTATACTTATTTTGGAAATCCCATGTGAAAATGTCAAACAAAATGTCAGTGTTTCAAATAACATGAAAACAAAAATCGTTAACATTGCAATTTTTGTAAACAAGCATTTTTGGAATAACATGAATCGTTCACATTATGACCGGGAATGTCCAGTATGAAAGTACATATGGTTCATATTCATTACTTTAATATGGTACTGTACATGTGTGTTATTTATAGTGCAAGCAATAAACCTGTAAATTTTACACATTATGTAATAGAAGTTCTTTGTTGTCTCTCTATCCGCAAAAGTCAAGTCAAGTCAAGTCAAATCAAGTCACCTCTATTTATATAGCGCTTTTTACAATACAGTTTGTATCAAAGCAGCTTCACAGTGATAACATGAAAATAAAACAACAAAGTTTGTTTCTAGAAGAAAATTGCGTCATCGTCCACCTCAAGTAAGGCAGATCAATAATATAGTTGAATATTAAATGTCCCCATGACAAAGGCTCATTAGCTTAAAAAGAATGGAAGGACCTCTGTTGTACTCTCATTAACATGTGTGCATGTTTTTGAACAGGAGGGGGCAGGCTTTACAAGATAATGAGGGATCAATGGATGTGATTGGCTGTTTTTTTCTGTGCGGGAAATTGCAAGGGGGTGAGGGGGGTGGGGCTGCCTTTCTGGAGGAGGAGGAGGAGGAGGAGGAGGAGGAAGAGGAGGAGGAGGAGGAGGAGGAGGAGGAGGAGGAGGAGGACGAGGAGGAGGAGGAGGAGGAGACGATGACGGCTTTTATGTAATAGCAGCCACACACATGCTGGTTGGCATGGACACACGACGACCAAATGGAAAAGAAAAACTCTAAAGGATTCCGCTCTCTTCCAGTCCATAATCAGGTAAGGAAAAGAAATTGACAAAGAAAGAGAAAGGGAGAGAAGCAGAGAGAAAGAGACACTGGGTGTTTGCAGACTGATGAATGCGAGTGTAATCTCAACAGACAGGTGGATAGATACATGCTTTGCGTGCTTGTGTAAAGGTCTGTTCACATGTGCATGATGCAGAACATTTTATGTGATCAATTGCACACACATGAAAGATGCAAAATATGCAGCGTTCAGGTGCATGTGCAATGTCTTCACTGCATAGTGAAGACATATCACATATATGTTTAATTGCTAACAGGCTTGTGAGTCTTCAATAACAGATCGGACTGTATTTGTGTGTAATAAAGTGCATGCATGCCTATGTCTGCTTGCAGGTCTTCTCTGTGGCTTTGCTGCTCCTGATGGTATCATGGTAACAGCTCACAGCATTGTTAGAGTTCTCCTCCCGCTAGTCTGCTGTGCTGTCCTCTGCTCCTCTATAGGTAAGTGTCTCTGACCTTGGCTCAATGCCCCACCTTCACCCCATCTGTGCCTGGGTGAAATCTCACAAAGCCTGTCATGCCCACAATTCAACCCAAAATTTAAAGAAAGAAACGATCATTTATATATCAAATATAGACAATTTCAAAAATAAATTTAGTAGAATCTTATCTTAGGACCATTAAGAGAAGAAGAACATAGGCCTTACTTTTTATTTACAATAAAAAAAAAAGTGTTACAAGTGTGCTGATATCTCGGAACACTACTGTACTAATCTTACTAGTAAATATAGCGTAGGCAATTTCGCAGAGGCTAGAAATAGCAAGCTAGCTTTGAAAGCATGAGATCTCACCCTCCCTTCAGAGCATCTCTAAAGCCACACCTCCTTTAAAACACATGGACTCACACAGCAGAGTCTGCAAAGCGTCACAAGAGATGGCGTTAAATTACCTCGTATCTCAAAACACATAACATTATAATAATAATGAACAGAATTAGAAATCATTTCGACGTTAACTCATTTGTGCCCAAATTTTTCTGAATGGTTTCATGCATATAGTCGTGTTAATAGTGTCCTTTGTGAACATGTTCTGCATTTATTTTCCCCAGGTTTTTGTATTTTGTCTTGAAAATCGTATTTGAACGTGCGGGAACTATAGTTGCCGGTGGGCTAATGTGTTGTATGAACCCCCTCAATGTCAAATTTGAATAGGAGGAGAACATTTGGCATCTAACTCAAAATAACTGCTTTCAACAGATCAATCTTTATTCATAAACAAATGTATTATGTATAAAAGTCGAGGAACATTCGATCCAAACCCAAAAAAGCTGCATCTAGCTAATAAACTTGAATATGAAAACACAACCGTTTTTTTTTCCAGTACAAAAACTGCTAAACTTTGACAAAAAGTAACTTTTATTGTAATAATTGTGATTTCATAATATGTAGATATGAATCCAACTCGAAAAACTTGTGAAAATATGTCTTTTAGTTAGACAAATAGCAAATAGTGGAGCTCTGCAGCCACCTATTGGTTAACCCTCTGGGGACCAGAAACGCGCCGGCGCGTTTTGCTAGTTTTTTTTCACATAGCAGAAAAATAGACTTAAAGTACTACCATCATTTCTGTTCATATAGAGTTAAGAAATATGAAAAAATAATCTGGTAAATGTCTACTTTTATATGTGCCCACATACAATCGAAATAAAATATTGTGCTTTTGTAAAATAAAGAAAATAAACAGGGTGTGCGTTCTGCCTCTCATTCACCGTGAACTTTTTTTCTGGAGCACGTCTCTAATCTTCAACACAACTCAGCTAATACTATTCACCCAGCCATAAGCAATATATCTTTTAAATCATTTGAGTTTGTACTTTTAAATGATCCGATTCAAAACTAAAATTAATATTCTCCGTTTATGTCATCTATATAAAAAGAGAGACGTGTCAGCCCGTCTCATTATCGTTCTCGAGCTGATTATCTCTGGTAATGTGACACGCCCACGGAGAGCACGCGCTATTCAAACGCAAATATGTGAAGCAACACATTGAGACGCGTTAACGCCCATAAACTCTGAAAACACACATTATTTTTTAGTCAGATTAATCTACTGTCGTCTTGCGCGGCTATATGAGGAACAATCCTGGGACATTTACCACTGGATTTATTTTCACTTCGAGGATGAACAGATTCAGCTGAGAAGTAAGTGTTTTTTGCAAGTGCTTTGTTCTAATCGCGATATAGAATAACGTAGTGTCTGTAAACGGAAAAATAGCATACTGTTTAAAAATGTGAATCATGTTTGTGTGTGTGTGTGAATGAATGAATGAATGAATGAATGAACGCACAGATACACACTGTTACAGACTAAATAACAGACAACATTTCGTTGACTCGTTTTGGATAAAGTTTTTACTCTAAAATAGACATCAAATAAGCTTTTTTTAGGAGTTTCTGCTCATATGTTAAATATATAGTATGTTTTGTCAATAAACTAATCAACTAAGATGTTATAGTGTTTGTTCAAGCTATATCAAAATAATGAATCCTCAACTTTGAAATATGTATGATAAAACTAAGACATTTATGGAGAAAGACAATTTTCTTTTCAAGATGTTTCCAACTCTAACTTTGAACTTTGAACTGAAATAAAACCATGTCTATATGGTGAAGGGTGTGTGATAGAAGTGTCCAGACGTAGGCACCCTGTATTTTCCTTATATAAATCCAAACAATCTAAAAGCCATTCTTTTTTAAATCTCCTCATTCTTTGTGCAAGGCTCCTGTAATGATAGGGCCTGATAGCACCTAATAGGGCCATTATGGGGAGGGTCTTTGTCTTTCTCAGGTGTGGAATGCCACACATATTAATGAGACATCACGCGCCCTGCATAAAGCTTTCTCAAACAAAACACGTCATTAAAAATGTAAAAGACTTTATTGACTTATCTGAATGAGTAGTCAGGATGATTCTCACATAGTTTTGGAGCAAATATTCTAGACTATGTGATGCAATTTTCAAAAGTCTTGTGAAGAAATAATCAATATGTGTTTTGTGGTCTTATTTCAGCAACTTTCATTTTTATTTTTTTCAATAACCACGCATAAACATTATTCTATTAAAAATACAAACATGTACATACTACATGTTGCTCAGATATCATGGTAGCCAAGTTTGTGCTATATAGAGTGAATTTACACCTTTGCCATTAACATGTTTATAAATAACTGAAAAAAGCACAAATGTCAGTGCATGTCAAAACATCCCAAGGGCCCCAAAAACACTCTGGTCCCCAGAGGGTTAAAGTGATAATTTTTTACTTTTAAAACTGCATTTTCCAAAAGATCCCCATGAATGATATTTAGAAATGTGGGTCTTTTATAATTATTTTTATTTTTTATAAAAACCTATTTAAAAAAAATTATATATATATTTTTTAATACATTTTGTCGAGTAAAAATTTCCATATGTGGAGTAAAAACAATAATAAACTGAGTAAAATTACATTTGTTAAAAAAAAAATGGTTGCCTGTGGTCTCTCTGGAGACCCCAAACAGCCCGACTGTAAACTGCAAACGAACAGCGCACAAGGGTGGAAAAAGTGGTGGAAAATAGTGCAGAACAAAGTGCAGCCATAACAGGGCATTGTGTATCAAAAAGTTAAATGAAAATAAATAAATAAAAACGTATAGAATGAAGAAAAAATTACATCTAAATAAAAAAATAACAGTGCATAAAGACAATCTCTGTACAGTAGAGATGTCATTTAAAGGGTAAAGCTATGCTTATGCACTAAACAAGACCAATAACCTTGATTTATTAACCTATTAACACAGTATACCCTATTTCCCCATGATATATGTACTTACAAGGCATTTGCCCACCGGCAACTATAGTTGCCGCTTGGACTTTTGACTAATTATACAAAAAACTATACTGTAGATCTCTTGTAAGATTTGTTTTGTTTGGATGATTCTAGAGACCTTCATGATTATGTAGATACATATATATGTCAACAAAAAGTACTTATTAGTAACATGAAAATGACATTTCTTTGGGAGGGTTTGCCTTCGTCATGCTTCCTGGAAGTAGGGGTAGGAAGTTGACAGCCTCATGTGACAGGAAGGACGTGAATACCTTTTTTTCTTTTCTTGAAATCCTTTATTTGGTTGTTTGCTTGCATGTCATTGAGAAATAAAACATGGATAACATCTAAAAAAATTCTTAAAAAAGGAAAATGACAACTAAACACTGCGGCAACTATAGTTGCGGGTGGGCTTAACCCCCTGGGGTCGGCAATCGCGCCGGCGCGACGGCTCACTTTTTTTCTTATCAGTGCAAAAGAGACTCAAATTACTCTGTTGATTTTGATCTTACATATAAGTGTTGTACATCATTAGATCCTGTTAAGTGTACAACAGTATCCTGTTAAGTGGATACTCACAATAAAAACAAAGTGTTCTGCTTTTCGCCAAATAGAGAAAAAAAAACATGATGTGAGTTCTGCGTTCTCTCTGTCAGTGAAGTTCATTCTGAAAAGCGTCCGAAAATTAACTGTAACTAAGTACATAGTTGTCACACAGGCACGAAAGATTTTTCGTTATGAAGCTGAAATTCTCTTCTTTTAAATGAAGTAATTTATATAAAAAACAACTATTCTCAGTTTATGTAATCTGTATGAAAAGAGAGAGATGTCAGTCTTTTTCCCTTCAGCTAATTATAGCGTATGACGTGTTAATGTGACCACGCCCACTGAGAGTGCGCGCTATTCAAACGCAAACGTTGAGGCAAGCCATGAAAACGCCCACATCAGCTGGATAAAACATCCAAAAAGTTACCTCAGAAGTGCTGGTAGTTTCATTTCGAGGAGCGCGGATTCAGCTGATGAAGTAAGTTTATTCTTAAGTGCTTTGTTCTAATCGCGTTATTGAATAGTGTTATGATGTTGGAAGGGTGAAGAAGGGAATGAGCCCAATCGCAGACAGTAGTCACAGCACACGGTTTATTATGAACAAAAAGGGAAAACAAAACCCACGAGGGGGCGAAACACGGACAGGACAAGGACTCTTAGGCTGACAAGACTAAACTAGGACTTCACAATAAACAGACAATAATTCTAATGAATGCTCACAATGACAATAATCTCCACAAGGTACTCACAGGTAACATCAGGCAATGAACCGACACAAGACAGCAAACACAAGGGGATTAAATAAGGAGACTAATCAAGACATGACAGGTGACACGGGTAAAGCAATGATGACTGAATCAGGATAACAAGGGGGCGGGTCTAAGAGACGAGACAACACAAGCACATGACCAAAACACAAGGCCATGTGCTTGCACACAGAACATGGGTCTGTCATGATCCTGCCGCAATACTAAGAGAATCACGGACATGATGGCAGAATCATGACAGAACCCCCTCCTTAAGGAGCGGCTACCAGACACTCCCCAAGGAGACATCAAACACGGGACAAAACTGACTGAGACATAGACAAGACCCAACAAAACATGACAAATAATAACAAGGGCATACAAGAGTAAACAATGACAGGGTTGGGGTGGAACATCAAAAATAATAAACAAGGAAGGGGAGGCGGAGGGACAACAAAGTCTTTGAGCGAGGGTCCAGGGTGGGTAGGCGGGACGGTGATCTTGGGACTACGGGGTGTGGGCTTAGGACGGGGGGTCCGAACGGACTTGGGTGGAGTGGTGTGGGTAGAGGGAGAAACAGTCCTGGGTTGAGCCATGACGGGGGAAACAAACGGGAGTCCGGGGGCAGTGGAGACAGCAGCAGCGGGAGACGAAACGGAGACACGGGAACTGACAGGGGAAAAGGAAGCAGGAACGGGAACAGAGTTACTTGAGTCAAGGCTTCCCCAAGAAGAGGTGAGACTCATCATCTCCGACTCTGGAGAGGCGTTGACTGCTGCGCTCTCGGCGACAGGCGTGGGTGCTGCGCTCTCGGCGACAGGCGTGGGTGCAGCGCTCTCGGCGAGAGGTGTGGGTGCTGCGCTCTCGGCGTCAGGCATGGGTGCTGCGCTCTCGGCGACAGGCGTGGGTGCTGCGCTCTCGGCGACAGGCGTGGGTGCTGCGCTCTCGGCGACAGGTGTGGGTGCTGCGCTCTCGGCGACAGATACTGGGACTGAAGGCGAGACAGGACGGACAGGGACATCAAGGATCTTGACAAGACGGGACAAGTACTCTGACAGGGTTCTTGCAGCAATGACGACCGGCATCTCTTGATGGGCTGATACAGACTGTATCACAGCCTTTGCAGCGGAATCGGCCGCTGCTTTCTCTTTAGCTGACATGACTGAAGACTCAGAGATGACATTCACAGAACAAGTCTCTGGAATGGATCTCCCCAACGCCGACTGGGAAACAGCGCTTTCTGCAGCAGGTTGAAGAACTATGTCTCCTGTTGCAAAGACCGGAACCGCGCTTACAGCAACGGAGCCAGGAACAGGGCTCTTGACTTCAGCGGCGGGTAGGAGAGCCATCGCGGACTCAGGAGGAGGTAGAGATGGAGAACCAGAAGCTCCCTTCTTCCTCTTCTTCTTCCTGGGTCGCGGAGCGGAGAATGTGGCCAGACTGGGGACCGGAGAGGGAGGTGAAGCAGGAACCGAGACAGGAACTGGTGAACTCACTGCAGGCGAGGAGGATTCCGGGCAGGAAGACTCCGATGCTGACTCCCACGACGGGTGCCTTCCACGCTTACCATGAAGATTGGTGGACGTGGAAGGTGTCTCAGGAGTCGCGGCGGGACTGGGTTGGTCCCCAAGTGTAGCAACGGCTAGCAGACGGCCCTCAGGGATCACAGGAAGTGAAGCGTGAGATGAAGACTTTGTAGTACCCTGCAGCTCCCTCCGTGACAGACTGTCCACCATACTGTGGAACGGGCGGCTGACAAGTCTCTCTCGTTCAGCGAGAGGAGGAGGGACGTTGAGACCCGCGATGAGGTAGCGGTTAACCAGAATTTCCGGCAAGAAAAACCTCCTCTCCTCCACGACCTGGGCGTACCTTCTCAGGGTCAACCTACCCTGAGGAGGGAAAGGAAGCTTGCCTTCCAGGCTGTCGGCGATGGCCGACTGCCACCATCGTTCAGGGTCTGACGACTGTAGAGTAGGGAAAATCGGCGCGCTGTCTGCTGGGTTCTTTCTTGGTCGGTTCATTCTGTTATGATGTTGGAAGGGTGAAGATGACCAAAACACATGACCAAAACACAAGGCCATGTGCTTGCACACAGAACATGGGTCTGTCATGATCCTGCCGCAATACTAAGAGAATCACGGACATGATGGCAGAATCATGACAGAATAGTGTCTGTAAACTGCACAAAGACTGTTTAAATATGAATTGCGTGTCTGTGTGTGAATGAATGAATGGCACAGACGCGCGCGCGATGTTACTACAACATCTTTGCGTTCATTCACTCTCACTCCTACATTAGTAAACGTTACTTTTACATGAACACATCCAAACTATATTGCTATAGCCAACTGAGATTTGTTCTAATCGCGATATAGAATAGTGTCTGTAATGACAACATGTTGTTGACTAGTTTTGGATAGATTATAAAGTTTTTACTCTAAAATAGACATCAAATAAGCTTTTGTTAGATAGTTTCTGCTCATATGTTAAATATATAGTATGTTTTGTCAAAAATAAACTAATCAACTGTTATAGTGTTTGTTCCAATGCAAGCTAAATAATGAATCCTTAACTTTGAAATATGTATGATAAAATGTATTGGCCTACTTTAAAAAATAATACTTTATAAGAGATGTATGGAAATACAATTTTCTTTTCAAGATGTTTCCAACTCTAACTTTGAACCAATTCCATAGAATGGCCCATATAACCTATTTGAACAGGATTTGTTTCCAGGTATGACTAAAAATGTGCTTTTGACTTTCATTTATATTTTGATTATTTATATATATATATATATATATATATATATATGTGTGTGTGTGTGTATATATGTATATATATTGTCCTTGCATTCTTTCTTGTGTGACACACCTGAATGAAAGGCTCATTATGCAGGTCTTTGTCTTCTCAGGTGAGAATCACCTAATTATACATGAGGGGGGTTGGGCCGTTCACGCCCATTCGCATATTGCCTTTCCAAACAAAAAAAATGTTTTTTACAATTTATAACAATCTATTGTTTTATGTGAATGATTAGGCAGGATGATTTTCAGATCATTTTGAAGCAAAAACTCTAGGCCACAACATCCATTAGTCAACAGTCTTGTGGACACATATTTAGTATGTGTTTTGTGGCCTTATTTCAGAAACTTTAATTTTTAGTTTTATCAATAACCATGCATAAACAATATTCTCTCAAAAATACAAACATGTACATACATGTTGCTCACATATTATGGAAGCCCTGTTTGTGCTAAATCGAGTGTAATTTCACCTGTGCCATTAACCCTCTGGGGACCAAGGTGTTTTTGGGGCCCTTGGGATGTTTTGACATGCACTGACATTTGTGCTTTTTTCAGTTATTTATACACATGTTAATGGCAAAGGTGTAAATTCACTCTATATAGCACAAACGGGGCTACCATAATATGTGAGCAACATGTATGTACATTTTTGTATTTTTAAGAGAATAATGTTTATGCGTGGTTATTGAAAAAAATAAAAATGAAAGTTGCTGAAATAAGACCACAAAACACATACTAAATATGTGTCCACAAGACTTTTGACTAATGGATGTTGTCACTTCGAGTTCTCGATAAACTCTATAATCTATTCAAAACTAGTCACACACACACACACACACAGAAACATGATTCAAATTTAATCAGTAGGCTATTTTTGTGTTTACAGACACTAACGTTACCATATACCGCGATTAGAACAAAGCACAAGAATAAAACACTACAGTTCAGCTCGCTCCTCGAAGTGAAAATAAACCAGCACTTGTTCTGAGGTAGGTAAATGTCCCAGGATTATTCCTCACAGCCGCGCAAGACGACAGTACATTAATCTGACTAAATATAGTGTGTTTACCGAGTTTATGTGGGCGTTTACACGTCTCACTGTGTTGCTTCAGATCATTAGTGTTTGAATAGCGCGCGCTCTCCGTGGGCGTGTCACATTAGCGGAATAATGAGATTCGAGAACGATAATGAGAATGGCTGACACATCTCTCTTTTTATATAGATTACATAAACGGAGAATATTTATTTTAGTTTTAAATTAGATAATTTAAAAGTACAAACTTAAATGATCATAAAAATATATTGCTCCTGTCTGGGTGAATAGTATTAGCTGAGTTTTTTTTAAGTTTAGAGACGTGCTCCAGAAAAAAAGTTCACGGACACGGAGAAGCAGAACGCACACCCTGTTTATTTTCTTTATTTTACAAAAGCACAATATTTTATTTCGATTGTAGGTGGGCACATAAAAAAGTCGACATTTAACAGTTTATTTTTTAATATGTCTTAACTCTGTATGACCAGAAATGATGGAGTAGTTTAAGTCTATTTTTCTGCTATGTGAAAAAAATCAGCCAAAACGCACGGGTGCGTTTTTAGTCCCCAGAGGGTTAATATGTTTATAAGCAACTGAAAAAAGCACAAATGTCAGGGCATGTCAAAACATCTCAAGGACCCCAAAAACTCCTTAGACCCCAGAGGGTTAAATTAATAGTGTTGTGAGCAGGGTGCTCGGAGGTATGCAAATACAGCAGGTAGGTCATCCTATTATTGCATATACATTTTTTTGGTCCTGAGACTTCCACAGAAGATATATGTAGGCTACATTGTAAAATATTTCGACCACTTCTATTGTTGAGTGCTATCAGAATGTAAAGAGACTTTCAACCAGTATAACAAAAAAATGTTTATGAAAAACATTGCCTAGTTTAGCTTTAATTAAAGGGATAATTCACTCAAAAATTTAAATGGTCATAATTTACTCACCCTCATAGTTTCCTGAAACTGTAAGATGTAAAAACATAAAAAAAAAAAAAAACAGAAATTTTGAAAAAGATATGTGAAGCATTTTGAGAAATATGTTTTTTGTTCATAAAATGGAAGGCAATTGTTACCAAAACAGTTTGGTTACAACACTTCAAAATATACACGCATTCTTCGAATAACCCACAAGTACGCTTTACAGAATTAAACATGAAAAACAGTGTCAGTGTCTCTTTCTTTTAATTACAACTTTAAATTCTACTATAAAGTAGCTATCAGTTGGTCATGTTTTTAATCGTGGACATCTGACCTCGATGGACTGAAAGTTGATCCAAATTCATTTGCCGATATAAAGTGATGCCATGGATGACAGTGACCCCTGGATGGTGTGATTGGCCAGAATTGATTATTCCAGAGCAACTTTAATAATATAATATAATATAATATAATATAATATAATATAATATAATATAATATAATATAATATAATTATTTTGGGATAAAATCTGACCCGTGATTCATTCTCTTGTCCATCACATCACATCTCTTCATTCAATTATTATTTCCAACAGCTCTCTCGCTCTCTGACCCTCTCTGTGATAGAGGCTCTCAGTGTCACTGATAAGATTACACTCCAAAATGGATTGTCTCCTGCTCTGTGTTAGTCAGTGAGGGGCTTGACAATCAGGATCAGACAGAGATGAAGACTTTTATGTTTATAGTATAAAATAGCAGGTGCCACAAAACTGTAAAGAATGTGGCATGTTAAATAAGAAGTCACAAAGGCCACAGATAATCCAACTTTTGGATTTAGTTGATTTCAAAATATTATGTTATGCAGCACATATACAAATTAACTGACAGCAGCTGAGAATAAGTTATTTGAGAATTGAAGGCTAAACTGATGATTACAATCAGTGCACGTCAGAGATGTTAAATTAGGCTGCAAGGCTCAAATAGCTTTAGTAAAAACACTGTAGAAAGTGAAAATATAGGAAGGTATCTGACCCTTAAATTACTTTTGTTTGTGTAACTTAATGTAGTCATGTTGATTTAGTCATATTTAATAATACAATTCAGTTACCACTTAGGTTGTAGAACTGACCACCTATATAAAGCCTATATGCTTTATGGGATAAACAATTAATTGAGCATTGCAATTGCATTTGTCACAGTATATATATATATTGCATTTTAATTAGTAATGGTCAATTCAGTTCATGAATGTGTTGCAAAAATATTTT
Organism: Rhinichthys klamathensis goyatoka; assembly: GCF_029890125.1. Taxonomy (NCBI): domain Eukaryota; kingdom Metazoa; phylum Chordata; class Actinopteri; order Cypriniformes; family Leuciscidae; genus Rhinichthys; species Rhinichthys klamathensis. The sequence continues at coordinate 145,088 of NW_026606575.1, read as the reverse complement.
ATTCTAAGATAAAATAGTAAAAAACAAAACTATGTTCTTTGAAGATGTAGAGAAACAGAGTTTAGAGCAGAGATCAGATTCTGCCTGGAGTGATTCCGAGTGTTTTAATAAGTCATGGTCCACATGTTCACCCACACTGAATTTTTAATTGGTCTTATATTGATCAAGGGAGACCAGAACCACATCTATTGATCAATGGCAAAACAAGCTGAAACTGGAATACCATCTGCGGTTGTCTGTGAAATGACCAGTTTTATAACAACAAAAAACTGAGCTTTGGGGCAGAGATAAAATTGTAAAATCCAATCAATCAATATGGAGATGAATAATCGGCACAGATATGCATCAATCAATATAAGGTATTTGGGTCTTACCACACTTCTTTTTTTTTTTTCTTTTTTTTTGTGATAAATGCAGCACCAATGGTCAAAAACCTCATTTTAGACAGAAATGAGAAAAAGGACACTTGCAGTGTTTTATGGCTTCTGGGTCAAAACATTCCCTTGAGTCTCAGTGAGGCTAGATGATTTATTTGGTCTTATATTACATCCAGCTTTAGACATCCAAAAAAATGAATTCCAGCAGGCTACCAAATATTATATACGGTTTAGTCAAGTCAAGTCATCTTCATTTATATTGCGCTTTTAACAATGGATTGTTTCAAAGCAGTTTAGATTTAAAACAGGCCGGTGAGTGTATACTTATACGATGCACTATAGTAATGTGAAAAAAGACAGCAGATTAAACGTAGATATGAATATGGTGTTATTAGTATATCAACGTGCTTTTGGCCAACTAGTTTGGCATCAAATGTACTTCAATTATGCACATGAAGGGCATTATTTTAAACATTTTAAATCAGTCCCGTTTGAACTTCCATTTTAGTTAGGATGCTTCCTTTGGATGCAACTTTCTATGTAAAGCTGTAGACAGCTCACTAGGTTTTGGAACATAAAGTAGCTTGACATTCAACTTTGAAGATTATCCCTCGCACCAGTGATGGTAAAACAACCCAGATCATCTAAACCAGTTTCACATTCATAAATCTCCATTCATAACTCTATCTGCCCTCACAGACCAGAACACATGTTTAGCAAATCATGTTTCCCTTAGTGACTAAGACTTTGGAGGCCTTGAGAGGCAAATCTGATCAGGATATAGCATGATAGCAGCAGCTGCTGGAGATCCAATCCAATAACAATGCCAAATGAGCTTCATTCGAGTTCATCAAGCATACACAGCACATTAAAACAGAAGTCATTTTTAAGGCCGCTTTGAAAGGCTCAAGCTCTGATATTCACTGATATCCCATAATTCCAGTAAGAATGAATTCTATTGGACTGAATTTGTAGATGACACTAAAAGGTGCAGGTGCAAGCTTGTTACAAAGCCTATGTGAGATGTTCATTGTGAGATCAATATGTTCATTGAACAAGTATCGACCAAATCTATAAGCCTGTGTGGTCTTTGAATCTGAGACTGTTGTCATCTAATTACTGTTGTTTAGTGTCCCAGTCCCTCCTGATTGAATGGAAGAGAGATTAACATGAAGTTGTTGTTTTCTTTAAGGGCCTCCTGTGCTGTCTTCCTATGCCAAGACAGAAGACAAGCTGTTTAAACATCTCTTCAGCAACTACCAGAAATGGGTGAGGCCAGTGGAGGATCTAAATGGAACGGTGCAGGTGAAATTTGGCCTGGCAATCTCCCAGCTGGTGGATGTGGTGAGAATTAGTCCTTCAGAAATAGCATTCTCCTCCTTTGGGCAAATTTTTACCTTACAATAAAGATCACATTTGAAAATATATACATTAGGCAATTCTCTAGCATTAAAATAGTTCAGGAATTTTTTTATTGTTAACCTTTATGTTCTGTTTGGAGTAAGTAGCAAAAATAGTTAGATTAACTGGGGTTAGTAAATAATCCATAATATCTGTCATGTACAACATTGGGGTATCTGGGACATAAAGAACATAAAAATCAATCTCAGCAGAACATGAAGGCTCATAGAATAACACAGATATAATATCAGAGGTTTTGTTGGTTAGGATGAGAAGAACCAGCTGATGACGACCAATGTCTGGATAAAACAGGTAAAGCAGGACTTAATAACCCATTGAGGTTTATCTGATTAATATGAAATATACCTTTTCTTTATTTTGCCTTCATATTGTCTGCATTTTGATAGTAGTTAACATTTTGATAGATTCAATTTTAACTATGGCCAATGTGTCCAATTGCTTTCTTTCTGTTTAATTTGGTGATCAGCTTTTCAGATAAATCAATGTCTCACTGCATTCAGGAATGGGCAGACATGAAGCTCCGATGGAATCCGGATCATTACCTGGGCATCACTTCCATTAGAGTTCCCTCAGACTCCATCTGGAGACCCGACATCGTGCTCTATGACAAGTACGTGTATGAGTCCGAAAGGAAACCAGAGAGGGACTGAACAGTATGTTTAACATTTCTGTTAGAGCCACAAATAACATAAAAAGTCTAATAGTATTTTTTGTGATATTTTATATTTGAATACACACATATTTTGAACGTTTATACTGTGACTTTAGTGAATTTCATACAGTTATAATCTTCCCCGTTTTGTCTAGGGGTTGGAGAGGATGTAACAATAATTGGAAATAATAATAATAAATAAATATAATGAAAAAGATGGACCGTCAATTCAATCCCCTGATCCAGAAAAGAAGCAGAACAACAAAATTGGTAGCACTTTATTTTACAGTCCTGTTTCACATGAACATACTATGTACTTATTGTGGTAATGAGACTAACTGGGTAATATTAACCCAAAATTAAACAAATAACACTTGATTTTATTTAAATCAAACTCAAAGGTAACAAAAAGAAAGCAAATAAATAAACAACACAGTCTTACCTATGTCTAACATAATAGGCAAATTTCAGATTCAAAGAAAATGGCACCCTCTTCCTACAGCTTCCGAATTCATAATTAAAAAAACTATTCACATAAAACTAAGAGTATAAGAAAAATACAATATTCACATAAGTGAGCACACTCAGAGTTCCCCATCCTCACAGCTAGCAGTTGCAAATCAATAACAAAAGCGGAAAAGGGAGGACCGCACTCTGGTCGTACACGTTTGCACAAAAGAGAATTCACTAATTCATATACCTGTTGTCACGTTTTGGAAACCTGTGTTTCATTGTTCACAGGTGTCCCTTGTCTAGTCATTAGTCTTGTGTATTTAAGCCCTCATGTTTGCCATGTGTCTTTGTTAAGTATTGTTTCCTGTAACCACTGTTTGATAAGCGCCATGTCCCTGTCCATGTCCTTGAGTTAGTGCCACGCCATGCTTTTGTTTGATCATGTTTTTGTAAATAAACTGTCCTTTGGTTCTCAATAGTGATGGGAAGTTAGAATCATTTTACTGACTCTCTTGTTCGATCTCATTCATTAAAATGAACAAATCTTTTTTCGAGTCGTTTCGTTCATTAAGTGGCTTTAAATGTTATACATTTAACAGCCAAATTCCCCGAACACATCCACCTACGCAATCTGTTTGATCACGCTTTTGTAAATAAACTGCATTTGGGTTCTCAACAAGCGCGCCTTCAGTGGACTTACTTTACACCTGTACATTCCCCTCTAGGACTCAATTAGCAGCCTGTGAAAGGTAGAGAGATAGAGAAAAGAGCAAGCACACAACACATCACACTTCCAATAAGCAAGTATTACACGCAGATCACACACATATAACATATCCACAGGACGTAACAATAACATGCATGTGAGTAGGGTCTAATCGTTTTTTTTTTTTTTTTATCTGAAGAAAACGGAAGGGGTTTGGTACAAGAGTCTTTTGACTGTGGAATTTGTTAAAATCATATTTAATTTAAAGCTTGATCTTACATGTAAAAAGTTCTTAAGTTTAATTTCTGAAAATCAAACGGAACTGTTACAGTGCGAGTTTATGGACCCCAGTGGAAATGGAGAATCCCTTAGACCCCATTATAAGTTCTATAGGTCAATAATGTTTCCAACTGAAATGTGAACTTTTGTTTTTTACTCTCAAATGACTTAATTCTCACTAAATTTGGACTCTGTATCTCATGACTGAATGATTCCCACCTGCAGTGCAGATGGTCATTTCGAGGCCACAGTGACAAAAGCAGTGGTGAGATATGATGGCACTATCTCCTGGACCCCTCCTGCCAACTATAAATCTGCCTGCACCATCGATGTGACATTTTTCCCCTTTGACCTTCAAAACTGCTCCATGAAATTTGGCTCCTGGACCTACGATGGTTCCCAGGTATGTTTTATCTATTATTAGAGGCATTCAAACTAGTGTTTGCTTGATGAAAAGAATTGTTACCCCAAAAATGAAAATTCAGAAAACTACTTTTTAAAAACCTTTATTTATTATTTACCAATCTATTGTCAGTTCATAGTGACTAAAAGCAGCTAATATGACTCGTGTTCTATTTTCCATGTCTTCTGACGGCATATGATAGTTTAACATTTGGATATTTATATAACAACTGCATAATATTCGTTTTTTAAGGTGGACATTCTCCTTGAGGATGTACAAGTGGACAAACGTGACTATTTTGACAACGGTGAATGGGAGATTGTGACGGCCACAGGTAGCCGGGGTTTGAGAAGCGATGGGACATTTTTCTATCCATCCATCACCTACTCCTTTATTATCCGACGTCTTCCACTTTTCTACACACTCTTCCTCATCATTCCCTGCATTGGATTGTCTTTCCTGACCGTGCTGGTGTTTTATCTCCCATCTAATGGAGGAGAGAAAATCTCCCTCTGCACGTCTGTCCTCGTCTCCCTAACTGTCTTCCTTCTGGTGATAGAAGAGATCATCCCTTCCTCCTCAAAGGTGGTACTCTTTGAAAGAATTCAAAGCTATTTTTAAATGACTTCTATATTTAAATGAGGTATTTACTGTAAGTCAATGTGCCACACACAGTACTCTTCTGAATTATTTAACATTATTGTCTGCAATATAAGAGTAAATTGCAGTATTTGTCAGCTATTGGTTGTCTGTGTGATAAAGTTTCAGCATAAATATAAGTTCATTCATGCAGGCATTGCAGTTCTTTTCTGTATTTACTTTGAGGGCCCTTTTGTCATTCTGCAGTATAACAACTGGATTTATGGAATAGTATATATGATAGTGTATCTATATGATCTTATAATCCATCATTTTAGTTAAGTTTTGAATGAACTGGGGTACCACTTTGAGTGACAGGGGGACCACAGAAAAACTGTTAAAGGGATACTCCCCCTGTTTTTCATATCAAACTATGTTATTCCCTTAACTAAGACGAGTGGATACATACCTCTCTCGTCTCAGTGCGTGCACTAAATCGCTCTGTCTTGCGGCGAAACTTTGTTAGCACTTAGCTTAGCCCAGTTCATTCATCAGGATCCAAGCAGAGAAGCGACCAAACACCTCCACGTTTTCCCTATTTAAATACAGTTACACGAGTAGTGTAACTCGACCAAGTATGGTGACACAAAATAAAACGTGGCGCTTTTCTAAGCGTGTAAAATGGATAACTATAATGTATGGCGGAATAGCACTTGGGAGCACTTCGACTCGGCACAGTAATATCATCATATCATCAATGAGAGGGAGAGGATTTTTCAGGAGTCATGATATTACTGTGCAGAGTCGAAGTGCTCCCAAGCACTTGCTGTGGTATTGCGTAAAATGGATATAGTTATCCATTTTACACGCTTAGAAAAGTCCACGTTTTATTTTGTGTCACCATACTTGGTCGAGTTACACTACTCGTGTAACTATTTAAATAGGGAAAACGTGGAGGTGTTTGGTCGCTTCTCTGCTTGGATCCTAATGAATGAACTGGGCTAAGCTAAGTGCTAATAAAGTTTTGCCGCAAGACAGAGCGATTTAGTGCATGCACTGAGACAAGAGAGGTATGTATCAACTCGTCTTAGTTAAGGGAATAACATAGTTTAATATGAAAAAAAAAACTGTGGAGTATCCCTTTAAAGAAATTAATAGATTTTTACAAAATAATGCTTTTGGACTGTGATAGTTCACCCCATACCTCATCTTCTCCTTGCATTCTGTAGCAAATCCTTCCCTTGCAGGTCAAAATGACCCGAAGCCCCAAAATTATATATATATATATAAATTTGTCCAGAAAGCTAATATTTCATTTTTATAATTTTCTTTCTATTTTTTAATGCAATTTTGTTGGAGATTTAAAAAAAAAAAAAAAAAAAATGTATGTACCTTTAAATTACTAGATTTTATCAATGAATAATTTATTTAAGCACATTCCTCACATTCTTTCAACCTAAAGTCAAAATAATTATTTAATACATGCATAAACCAGCTCAAAAATCTCACATCGGCCGGGTCAATTTGGGTGTCTCTGATGACCTCTATATAACATGATATTTCATGACTCTTGCCACTAGATGACCTCATAGCATTATATGAAGCAAATGAGCTGTTCCGCTGTGTCCTAAAGTCAGTTCTTGAGTTTATATCTTCAGTATGCATTCAGATACACGTGTAGACATTATAAAATCATTTTTGGTAAGGTCTTTGCATTTGTAGGTTTAATTTTGAGTATTTTTTTTTTAGGTTTTTCTATGTATGCTATTACTGAAGCATTCTTTGCATTCCATTTCTTCCTAAGGGGGTTGAATTTACCCGTGAGGGAAGGATTTGTTACTTTTTTTTTAATTACAACAACATAAACTCCTAATCCAAATCCAGTCATTTTTTTGTGTGTATTCGTGGTTCAAGTGCGACAAAAGTCCTTAAAGGGATAGTTCACCCAAAAATGAAAATTAAGTCATTAATTACTCACCCTCATGTTGTTCCAACCCCGTAAGACCTTCGTTCATCTTCGGAACACAAATGAAGATATTTTTGATTAAATCTGAGAGGTGGATCACTCCTCCATAGGCTTCCTAAGGGAGTGAAACTTGACGGCAGTTCAAGAGATTTCCACGACGCATGTGAAACTTGACGAGAGTTCAAGAGATTTCCACGACGCATGCGCGAGAACTGAACAAGAAGTAGTAGAAGAAGAACGTCCTCTTCTCAGTTCTCGCGCATGCGTCGTGGAAATCTCTTGAACTCTCGTCTCAGGCCCACAAGGAAGAAAAGGAATAGTCGAACAAAGTCGTTATTTTTGTTTTGTTTCCGCACAAAAAGTATTCTCGTCACTTGATAAACTTATAGTTGAGCCACTGTAGTCACTTGGACTATTTAAACATTTTCTTCAATGACTTTCTGGGCCGTCAAGTTTCACTCCCTTGGGAAGCCTATGTAGCAGTGATCCAGCTCTCAAATATAATCAAAAATATCTTCATTTGTGTTCCGAAGATGAACGAAGGTCTTACGGGGTTGGAACAACATGAGGGTGAGTAATTAATGACTTAATTTTCATTTTTGGGTGAACTATCCCTTTAAGTCTTGGACCCCTCCTATGAACACTCAACCACGATTTTTCGGGTCAAAATGACACGAGGTAAGGATTAAAACATTTAAAACATTAGGAGGGTCCCTAAACAAAAAGAACAAAAAAAACCTGCTTTACGGTATTAATTTACTGTACATAAAATTTTATATTATTACAATTTTTAATTTTGTTTTTTAAACGCATATTGAGATAATTTCCAATGATTTTTAAATTTACTTTCAATTCTTTCATTCTCATTTTTAAATAGCTCTGCAATTCTCAAATGACTTATGTTTTCTGCTATGTTGTTTTCTGTCCCAGGTGATTCCTCTCATTGGAGAATATTTGGTTTTCACTATGATCTTTGTGACCCTTTCCATTGTCATCACCGTCTTTGCCATTAACATCCATCATCGCTCCTCGTCTACTCATCACAGCATGGCGCCCTGGGTCCGCCGTATCTTTCTGCACCACCTGCCTAAACTGCTGTGCATGCGCAGCCATGTGGACCGCTACGCCACCACCGCAGGGAGGCAGAGAGCAGACAGGACTGGAAGAGGAGGGCTGGGGTATGAGAAGAGTTTAGGCCAGGATCCCACTCTGCTCAGTGCAGAACACCGTCTGCGGGCAGCCTTAGAATCTATACACTACATCACGCTTCATGTGGTGAAGGAGAATGAAGTCAGAGAGGTAAGAGTCTCATTTTAGACTCCCAGGCATGATGTGATTTTTGTGAGTTTTGAGTTCTAATGAATTCTTATGTAATGCCTCTTTTTAGGTTGTTCAGGACTGGAAGTTTGTGGCCCGGGTCCTGGACCGGGTTTTCCTGTGGGCATTTCTCTTAGTATCACTACTTGGCTCTGCTCTCCTTTTTATCCCTGTCATCTATAAATGGGCCAATATCATTGTTCCCAGCTATGTTGGAAGTACCAGCTAAAACACATGAATGTATAAATTTACAAAAGCTTTTGCTTGGAAAACAGTTTTCGCATTATTGTTACATTTATTATTGTAGTCTTCAAAACATCTATGCAACTTAGCGCTGTCATTTATGCTGTAACATGCTGCATCACATTTATTGTTATATGCTGATTTCATTACAATAAAATTTACAATAAAAAATAGTTATTGTGCATTGTGACAATTTATAATGGTTTCCTTCTGAGAAAATTAACAAAAAATATAGATTACTCATCTTGAACTCAAGGGTGTGTACAATAATTTAGTCCAATTAAATGCTCCCTGGTATTAGAATGCCCCTCCCCCTAATATCATCTGCTACATAGTAATATTAAACAGCTAAGTGTGTTTTTTCTGGGATGTGATGTTAGGTAAAAGCTTGTGGCAATTTAACCCTTGTTAAATAACCTAACCCTTACCCTTAAAGGGTCACTCCACCCATTTCAACATTAATCTTTATTGAAAGTGGGTTATATATGTAGTCGAAATGTAAAAGAAATTTTAAATTTGGTGCCCTCTTGACCGAGAAAAGACAGAAAATAACTTTGGGGCGCATTTGTATGTAAGACAACAACTCCCACAATGCACCATGTTGCACAGCTCCGCAAGCCACTCCCACTAATCCAGAACAGCGCAAACATCAGAGAAATCGCTCTTCCGTCTACAAGAAGGCTAGCTGCCAAATGAGTTTAAAATTCATTTCACAAAAAATGTCTAGTTAGTTGTGGCGAGCAGGACGAGGGCGAGGGACGTGAGAGGACGACGCGAGTGATAATGAATGGCACCTGTGCAGCGGTCTCATATCTCTCACGGAGGAGCGGAAGCACAAAAGGAACAGGCCTGATTTTATGTTTTGTTTCTGTTGTGTGTGGCCAGCTGGCTTATACTTTTGTTTTGTATTTGTTTATTTTACTATTAAAACGTTTAAATGTTCGCCGGTTCCAGCCTCCTTCTTCCCACAACAACGAACCCCGTTACATTGGCAAACTCATTAGTGAATTACTCGTTTGTATTTCTTTCTATATGGTGAATTATTGCATGATACCTGCATGTTCAGTCAGGCGAAACTAGGATGGTTCACATCACAACACAAACGTCCGTGTGGTCGTCTGATTCAGAGATTTCGTCCAGGAGAAACTGCCTTGTTGAAATTCTCTGCAGCAGACGGACTCTATCTGTGTCCGTAGCGCACAGCGAGAGCACACGCACCAGCAGTCCGCCCAGCTCAAGCCAGCCCGGGCTCCTCGTCCGCGACAGGCAGCCGCCTCCTGTTCCACCATCAGCCTCAGCTGCTCTTCACTATATTGCGGCTCGTAAAGATAGCCACGAACAGCGGATTCGAGCAGCAGAATTTCAAAATCCTCTTCTTCCATATCATGTTTAGTTTCTTCCGTCATTGTCGTAACTTCCTATATCCACAGCGCTTGTTAGCTTAGCTTATAAACAAGATGGCTGATATTGCTTTCAGTATCTGCAAGTGAAGTCCCACCCACTGATCTGTGATAGCTCTGTTAGCGCATTAGGTCCAACCCCCTATGGGCGGGTTTGAAAGGGTGGGAATTTGTGCTTGTAGTCTATACAGAAATCCCCCCTTTTTACACTTCCTCCTACAATGACGTCAAATGACGATTTTTGCGTCATTGTAGGAGGAAGTGAAAAAGGTAAATAGTAGATTTCTCTCGTCTCAGGGGAAAATGAAAGAATGTTGCACGACCATTCAATAGTATGACTGGTTGTCTAACAATGGACCTCTTAATGCAAATGGGTGGAGTGTCCCTTTAAAGGAGATTTTTGTCTTTTTCAGTTTTTTATAATTTTGCCTGTTATTGTCAACTACATATATTTGGGCACAAGTGTGATTTTATTGGAATTTATTGGAATTTTTATTGGACGCAAAATAGTTACACTTAGGACCTTAAAGGGTTAGTTCACCCAAAAATTTAAATTCTGTCAGTAATTACTCACCCTCATGTTGTTCCAAACCCGTAAGACTTTCGTTCATCTTCGGAACACAAATTAAGATATTTTTGATGAAAACTGAGAGCTGTCTGACTCCTTCATTGGCTTCTAGGCAATTTCATTCCCCGGTCCAGAAAAGTTAGTAAAAACATAGTTAAAATAGTCCAAGTGACTACAGTGGCTCAACCTTAAGTTTATCAAGCGACGAGAATACTTTTTGTGCGCAAAACCCCCCCAAAATAACGGCATTATTCAACTATTAATTTTCTTCATGTGTGGGCCTCTGACATGATTCACGAGAGCGCCACGGACGCATGGACTCAGTTCTCGCGCATGCGTCGTGGCGCTCTCGTGAACTTGCGTCAGAGGCCCACACAGAAGAAAATTAATAGTTGAATAAAGTCGTTATTTATTTATTTTTTGCACACAAAAAGTATTCTCATCACTTGATAAACTTAAGGTTGAGCCACTGTAGTCACTCGGACTATTTTAACTATGTTTTTACTAACCTTTCTGGGCCGGCAGAATGAAATTGCATAGAAGCCTATGAAGGAGTCAGACAGCTCCAAATATCTTAATTTGTGTTTCGAAGATGAACGAAAGTCTTACGGGGTTGGAGCAAAATGAGGGTGAGTAATTACTGACAGAATTTTCATTTTTGGGTGAACTAACCCTTTAAGGACAAAAATGTCCCTATTGAAACCCATTAAAACTAATATTTTAATCCCAGGGCCATTTTACTATAAAATGATGCTGACTTTGTTAATAGGCTTTTATTCTGTTGGCAAGGCTTCAAAATTATTATTATTATTCTTTTTTCATGATGGCACCATTTTCTCAGGTTTGGCCTCTAAAGCAAATACTTGCTTTTTTCCTGTTATCTGCATCTTTGTATTATAGAGCCAATTGGATAAATTATGCAGCTATAATTGTGTGGGTGTGTTGGTATATGGATGTCAGAGTGTGGTTTGTACTAAAAAATTGTGTGTGTGCGAAATATATGAGAGAGAGAAATTATACTGTACTGCAAATCATAAAACCAACCACTGTGTATCAGTGGAGCTTTGCTGGGATCAGATGGAAAAAGTTTGGCACTGCGCCCAAACCAAATATTATGTAAGCTCATTTTTTTGAGATATCAAGCTCAAATTTGGAACACAACTTGTTTAGATTAATGGCTTTGATTTAGTTATGTTTTAAGCAGAGATAAAGAGAGGTGAGAATCCAGTTGAATACTGGTTCCACTGTATGCAACACAAAATGGCTTACTGAGAAAATTCCCTGTCCTCCCTATTGCCAGATCATCCCTGCCAACAGTAAAAAACTATCTTCTTTATTAACACACACTCACATAATTGTATAATTTGAAACAGTATGCTGAATGGACATATTTAGATGAATTTTGCTCAGCTTCTGCCTTTAATAATTCATTTTGTAGCAAGGTTAGTGATTCAGGGAAGGAGGCGGGAACCAGCGAATGATCAACATACTTTAATATCAAAATAAACAAACACAAAACGAAAGTAAAACGGCACCCCCTCACAGACAACTGCCGTACAAACATAAACAAAACACAATGTAAATAGTCCAAAGCTGGTCCAAAGCCACTAGAAGACAAGCCTGCATCCTTTAGTCAAAAAAGCGTAGCGGCTAATGCTAACGCTGCGGCTGTGTCGGTATGCAGGAGAACAGAGGCCACTTTTTTTAATGGATCTCAATGGAGGAAGAGGCTTCACCACACTAAATAAACCGCTTTTGTAAGGAAACAGCTTATCTTTTAATGAATCGGCTGCCTGTCCACTAATCTTCAACATGTTTTACACTAAATAATCCTTTTTGTTGCGAACGATATGTAGTTTTTACTATGATAAAAAGGTTATTTTATAAGGGAAGGCAGAGAAGGGAATGTCGCAACAGGTAGGACTAATTTACGGCATTACCATCGTATTTAAAAGCAATATTGAGTGATATTGTATACAGTAGCGCGGGAACGGGGGTGCTGCGGGGGCTGCAGCCCCCCTCGTCATAGCCACAGCCCCCTTGGTGGGGGCTGTGGACAAACATAAAATTGTACTAAAAAACGTGGGGGGGGAAATGAAAATAGACATGCTGTGTTTGAGTGTTCAAGCTACGGAGAAAATGAAATAAAGTTTGAATTTGTCTTGCTTAGTTTGTTCCGATCAGAGCATGTGAGCGGAGAGCGCATTTCTGAATCCCTCCGCTCGCTCATTCCACTCAGGGTCGCGCGCTCAACCCAGAATGGCCTGCTGGTTCGAAAATATGTGGAATAAGGGCTGCCTCCGACTAAAGTTTTCTTCTAGTCGATTAGTAGTTGTTCATTTTAGCCACTGTGGACACATCGCCCCTCTTTATATTGATTTAATTACTTAAATAGGCTACAGGATGAGCGTTTACGTAGCCTAATATAGCCGCACTCAAGCGCACGCCCGCACTCATAAACCTTGCCACAAAGAACCGGCGAAAGTAATGATTATTAATGTGTCAAAAATAGCAAGGAGACATTTAATTGTTTATTAATAAACAGGTGTTTTCTGTGTCGCTGCAAAGATGAAGTTATGCGGACTCGCCATGAACGCCAGAGAGAAATGCACATTTGATTACATAATCAGAGAGTCGTCTATTTCTTTTCGTTTTGAATAGTTTCGTTTAAAAGAAGACATTTCAAGCTAATAGATATAGCCTATATTTATAAAATCTGTGAGGCACAAGCTGAGTTTCGGCGCCCTCCAGTTTACGTGCAATGCAAGTGATCGCCGGCGCCTTACTGTCATAATGTCTGTATGAAGGACAGGAAACAATCGCAAGTTAACAGATTTAATGAGTGATAAGATGAGAACAGTACAAGCAGGTGGAACACAGTGACGCAGGGACTTCGATGGCCAGGATCCGTGATGAGGTGCTGTGCAGAGGTGACGGTGAGAAGACAGGAGATCCAGATGCGAACGACGAGGAACAGGAACATGAAGCAGGAACAGAACACCAGAACACCAACACGCAGGACATCAAACAACGATCTGACAGGGATGATAGAACAGCGGTAAGTATTTAAGGAGTTGTGAGATAGATTGCAGCTGGTGATGAATGACGATCAGCTGGAGTGGATCAGGTGATGTCATACACTCACGCCCACTACACACGTGCACTCACACAACAACATAAACACAAGACTAGAAGGGACGGAGAATATGTCTACCGTGACAGTACCCCTCCTCCTAAGAACGCCTCCTGGCGTTCTCAGACTCCGTTACCTGTCGATTGTAATCATCGATAAGGGAGTGATCCAGGATGTCTCTAGCAGGCACCCAACTTCTCTCCTCCGGACCGTAACCTTCCCAGTCCACCAAGTACTGAAATCCGCGTCCTCTCCGCCTAGAGTCCAGAATACGATTAACCGAATATGTGGTCTCCCCATCTACGAGTCGCGGTGGGGGAGGAACCGGGACGGGCGGATTAATATGAGAATGAAACACGGGTTTAATCTTGGATACATGAAAGGCGGAATGGACCCTCCTGTACGCTGGAGGTAACTTGAGGCGGACTGCCACCGGACTAATGATCTTGGTGACAGGAAACGGGCCAATAAATTTGGGTGCAAGTTTATTAGAGACGGTACGCAGCGGAATGTTCTTAGTTGAAAGCCACACTTTTTGACCAACGACGTATACGGGAGGCTTTGACCTGTGGCGATCGGCCTTGGCCTTGGTGCGCGCCCCCACCTGGAGTAGAGTCTCACGGGCTCTAGTCCAGGTGCGGTGACACCTCTGAACAAAGGCGTGAGCGGAGGGGACCGCAACCTCGGATTCCAGACTGGGAAAAATTGGTGGCTGGTAACCTACGCTACACTCGAACGGAGATAGGCCCGTGGCCGACACTGGCAACGTGTTGTGGGCGTACTCCACCATAGACAACTGTTGGCTCCATGAGGAAGGATTCTTGGAGACCAAACATCGCAACACTCTCTCCAAATCCTGGTTGGCCCTCTCGGTTTGACCATTGCTCTGGGGATGAAACCCGGAGGATAGACTAACCGTCGCCCCCAGTAATCTACAAAACTCTTGCCAAAATTTGGACACGAACTGGGGTCCCCTGTCGGAAACCACGTCAATCGGGAGGCCATGTAACCGAAAGACGTGGTCAACGACCGTCACCGCTGTCTCCTTAGCTGAGGGTAATTTGGGTAAGGGAACAAAATGGGCTGCCTTCGAGAACCGGTCCACCACAGTCAAAACGACTGTGTTCCCCTGAGAAGGGGGGAGGGCGGTGATAAAATCTAGAGCGTAATGGGACCAGGGTCTCGAAGGAACCGACAGCGGCTGAAGTAACCCGTCTGGAGGTCGATTGGAAGTCTTGCCAGTGGCACAAACCGAGCAGGCCAAAACAAAATCGTGAATGTCGCGAGCCATAAGTGGCCACCAGAATCGTTGCTTGACTAAAAAGCTAGTGCGATTAACTCCTGGATGGCAAGCTATATTGGAGCCATGACCCCACTGGATAACGTCTGACCGTAATCCCTCCGGCACAAACAAACGATTCGGTGGGCAACCGGGCGGAGGCGTTACCCCTTCTAAGGCCTTCACGACCCTCGATTCGACCTCCCATGTGAGTGTGGAAACAAATAGAGTTTCGGGTAAAATGCACTCGGGAGTAGACGGGCGTTCGGAAAAATCAAATATGCGAGACAAGGCGTCAGGTTTGATGTTCTTAGAACCCGGACGGTATGAAAGAGTAAAATCAAAACGACCGAAAAAAAGTGCCCACCGAGCCTGCCTGGAGTTCAATCTTTTGGCGGTTCTGATGTATTCTAGGTTCTTGTGATCAGTCCAGACGATAAAAGGTACCCCCGACCCTTCTAACCAGTGGCGCCATTCCTCCAATGCTAGCTTAACTGCCAACAGCTCTCTGTTACCAATGTCGTAGTTACACTCGGCTGGTGACAAACGGTGGGACAAAAACGCGCAGGGATGCATCTTGTCGTCTGCCGGAGAGCGTTGGGACAACACTGCACCTACTCCCACCTCTGACGCGTCGACCTCCACCATGAACTGACGTGAGGGATCAGGGGCGACAAGGATGGGGGCTGAAACGAAGCGGCCTTTCAGTTTGGTAAACACGGCTTCCGCCGTGTCAGACCACCTGAACGTAGTTCTGGGGGAGGTCAAGGCGGTCAGAGGTGCGACTAGTTGGCTGAAATTGCGAATAAAACGCCGGTAGAAATTGGCGAACCCCAGGAACCTCTGCAGGGCCTTGCGAGAATCCGGGGTTGGCCAATCCACCACAGCCTTGATCTTCTCAGGGTCCATCCGCATACCTTCAGACGACACGATGTGCCCCAAGAACGGAACCGACTGTGCATGAAAATCGCATTTCTCCGCCTTGACAAAAAGCCCATTCTCTAGCAACCTCTGAAGCACTCGTCGGACGTGTTGCACATGTTCCTGGAGAGAAGAAGAAAAAATCAATATGTCATCCAGGTAGACATATATGAACTGATCGATCATATCTCGCAACACGTCATTGACCAGTGCCTGGAAAACTGCTGGGGAGTTGGACAACCCAAAAGGCATAACCAAATATTCAAAGTGCCCCCTGGGGGTGTTAAAAGCAGTTTTCCACTCATCCCCCTCCCTAATGCGAACCAAATGATAAGCGTTACGCAAATCCAATTTTGTGAAGATAGACGCTCCCTGCAACCTCTCGAAAGCTGAAGACATCAGCGGCAAAGGATACGTATTCTTTACCGTGATGTTATTCAACCCCCGGTAATCAATACAAGGTCGCAGAGAACCGTCCTTCTTCCCCACAAAAAAGAACCCCGCCCCCGCTGGAGAAGAGGAAGGGCGAATGAACTTGGTTGCTAGAGAATCAGAAATGTATTTCTCCATAGCCTCTCTTTCAGGAATAGAAAGTGAATATAATTTGCCTTTAGGCGGAGACTTACCTGGCAGTAAATCTATAGCACAGTCATAGGGACGATGCGGAGGAAGAGAAGCAGCACGAGACTTACTGAACACCTCCTTCAGGTCCAGATACTCTGCGGGCACGTTAGACAGATCCCCTGTTTCCTCCTGAAAAACAGAAACAGGCACAGACGAACAAGCAGACACGAGACAAGACTTATGACATTCCTTGCTCCACTCCAGCACTGATCCATGAAGCCAGTCCACCCGGGGATTGTGTTGGAGGAGCCAGGGATGTCCGAGGACGACGGGTGCAAGAGGTGAATCCATGATGTAGAATGAAACTGTCTCAGAGTGATTGCCAGAGGTGATAAGGGTAATGTCTTGAGTGGAGAGGGAAATGGTGGGGAGTTCTTGTCCATTGAGTGCGTGAACTGCGATCCTATGAGTGAGAGGTCTGAGGGGAATCTGAAATTTCTGTGCAAAATTGTGGTCCATGAAATTACCTTCAGCCCCAGAGTCCAGAAGTGCTTGGCAGTTGTGCTGGTGGACTGACCATCTTAGTCTTACCGGGAGGAGCGTGGAGGTAGATGTGATCGCTGATGAGGTCTTCCTGGCGGAGATCCCACCCGATAGTAGCCTCAAGTTTACTATCGGGCTTGGCCTTTTACCGGACAATTATACGCAAAATGTCCCGCTCCTCCACAATACAGGCAAAGGCCATGGGACCTCCGCCTCTCCCTCTCCTCCCGGGAAAGCCGAGCTCGACCCACCTGCATGGGCTCGGGATCGTAGACGGGGCTGACCACGTCCCTGCCGCTGGATCGTGTCCCGTCATTCCCTCCGAAGGTACGGGTGGACGGCACCCGACGCTCGACTCTTGACAGTCGGGCGTCCACCCGCAGAGCTAGATCAATGAGACCATTCAGTGTGGTCGGCAGATCCAGGGCGTAAATCTCCTTCTGGACGTGGTCAGCCAACCCATGCAGGAACATATCCCACTGCGCCTCCTCGTTCCAGCCGCACTCCGCCGCCAAGGTCCGAAACTCGATCGAAAAGTCGGAGACAGACTTCTCTCCCTGCCGAAGATCCGCCAATGTTCTGGCTGCCTCCCTCCCGGAGACAGCCCGATCGAAAACCTTTCTCATCTCGGCGGCGAGGGTCTGGAACGAGGCGCAGCATGGATTCTGATTCTCCCACACCGCCGTCCCCCAAAGCGCCGCCTTCCCGGTAAGCAATGTCAATACAAATGCCACTTTTGCCGGTTCCGTGTTGAAAGTGTGTGGCTGAAGAGCGAAGTGCATAGAGCAGCGTGTAAGAAACGCTCTGCAAAATGCTGGTTCTCCAGCATATGACTCCGGTACCGGTAGGCGGGGCTCGGTCTGCGATGATCTCACTGGGGGTGGTGGGGGAACGGCCGGCGTGGGCGGCGCAGCGGGATTCTGTAGGCGTTGGATCTGCTGGGTGAGCTCGGACACCTGCGTCACTAATGCTTGTACTGCCCGGCCCGTGTCGCCGATATCCCGCTGTTGAGAATCCATCCTCCGAATGCTGTGTTGGATAAACTCTTCTAAAGATCCCGAAGACGAACTTGCTGCTTCCATTTGCTGGTCAGATCGTTCTGTCGTAATGTCTGTATGAAGGACAGGAAACAATCGCAAGTTAACAGATTTAATGAGTGATAAGATGAGAACAGTACAAGCAGGTGGAACACAGTGACGCAGGGACTTCGATGGCCAGGATCCGTGATGAGGTGCTGTGCAGAGGTGACGGTGAGAAGACAGGAGATCCAGATGCGAACGACGAGGAACAGGAACATGAAGCAGGAACAGAACACCAGAACACCAACACGCAGGACATCAAACAACGATCTGACAGGGATGATAGAACAGCGGTAAGTATTTAAGGAGTTGTGAGATAGATTGCAGCTGGTGATGAATGACGATCAGCTGGAGTGGATCAGGTGATGTCATACACTCACGCCCACTACACACGTGCACTCACACAACAACATAAACACAAGACTAGAAGGGACGGAGAATATGTCTACCGTGACACTTACATTGTCTGCTATATTTGCTTCCTATTTAGCTATTAAATACAGGCAATTGTTTGATAAAACATATCAAAATTAAGATTAAATTTATACTAAACGAAAATATTTTTAAAAGAGTCTTTCTACAACAACAACAACAAAGACATTTTGGGTATCTCATGATCTCATGTATCATGTCTTTCTCACGCTGCACGCTCACTTTCATAATCAACATTGATTATATAAAAAATAACATTCGCCTATAATATTTAAACATAAATATGAAACTAAATATGTTTTCTTTATTGGCTACAACATATACAGAGAAATGTCATGTCTTGTCGTCAGCCATAACACAATGACGTCACATATTTTCCAACCCAGCCCTCAGCCCCCCTCGCATGAAACAGCTTCCAGCGCGCCTGATTGTATATTGTCTAAAGAAAGTAAAAAATATAGATGTTTCCTTTCTTTTGCTTTCAGGTTTTACCAATTAAGACTTGAATTGTAATGACTTATAACTGCATGTATTTGAATACTGCATTTGAATGAATAAAGAGAAAATGAATAATTTAATTATAGTGTATAATATACAGTATTTATTATAAATATAAGTGTAAAGTGTTCTTTCTATCGCTGCCAGGTTAATCTTGTACTGTAATTATATATGACTGCTGTGTGCCTGATGATAATATAATGCTTATAATGAATGATGGTAAAAAAGTTTGCAGTGACTAGTACTTTGCAGCTAATAGAGATATTCACGCTCTTTTTTCCCGCAGTAAAGCACATTCCACAAACATTGCAGTCCTGCTGTACCTTTACTAGCGATATAACACCAAATATAGAACATTTATTCACAAGACCAACGCGCTAATCCACAAGAAACTGATTAACGTAAACCTGTAACTGACTGGCATAAAACTTTGAACTGCGGACACTGCCATTACACGATATGAGGTGCCTCACGTGATCCAAGTTAGCCGTTCCGCTTTCTCCAATGGTAAGATATACAGACCCTCTCATCTCCCTATAATAAGACAATCTCTGGCCTCGCTCCGTTCCCACGCCTCTTGGACCCGCCCACACATTTATTTAAACCTCTGACTCTGCACTGTGAGACATTCACTCACTGGCTTCATCTAAGGGTAAGATTTTTTTTAAATTATTATTATTATTAAAATAATATCAGATCTTTTATTGTTTGTTCATGTTTCTGTTGATGTGTTACCAATTTTCTTAAACTTTTTTCAGTAACACTTTACAATAAGGTTTCATTTGTTAACACAAGTAAGCTATATTACAAATGAGACCTTGTTTTTCTTACTGTTTTATCTCATTGTATCTTCTTTTTGTAGCTTCCATGCTCCCACATCTTCTTAAATCTTTCTGTTTTTCACAACTCCATTCTCACTTTCTATTTTTTGGTTGCAATTTATGTTGTATTTAAGTAACTCTTTATGAAATATCACCTGCAATTCACATATCGGAACATATTTAATTTTAGTGACTACAGAATGTAGGAAATGTTGTTCTTTAGGGTACAAAACATAATATTGTCATAAAAAAGTTATCCAGTTATC
Organism: Rhinichthys klamathensis goyatoka; assembly: GCF_029890125.1. Classification (NCBI taxonomy): domain Eukaryota; kingdom Metazoa; phylum Chordata; class Actinopteri; order Cypriniformes; family Leuciscidae; genus Rhinichthys; species Rhinichthys klamathensis. The sequence goes on along the minus strand of NW_026606575.1, from coordinate 125,187 downwards.
TTGTAAAAACATATATTCTATTTGTTTTTTCTAGTAGAAATATTGAAACATACTTAAAACAAGATTACCAGCAAATTGTAAAAAAAAAAAAAAAAAAATTCTAATTGTTTTCTGCTGTGTACCCTATAACATTAAAATTCAAGTCCCTACATTTTCCTTAAACTGTGTAACACTGCAGAATGGGCAAATTCTATTAAAGCAGAGCAACCAGCTTAACCAAACAGAGCTGCAAACACAATAAGCTCATTTGACATGACAACATGACACCTCGCCTTGAATGTAAATGAGAATAAACAGAGAAAAGGAGCCTGAGAATGAACCAAATAAGTTCTGTCAAGAGCTGAGAATTTTCACTTCTCAGTGGACAAGCAATATATGTGAGCAAAAAGCAATTGTTTTTATTTTTTTATAAGTGGATGCATTTGAAATGTATTAAAGTGAATATTTATCAGAACAACATTAGATACGAACAAAACATCTCAGTTGTGAGACACGCTGCTCAGCATGAATGATCCCAAGATCAATTGGGTCTTCTTTAAACTAGAACATATTTACGAAACATGATGGTGATTTTCAAATGTTTTACCTGATTTGCTTTAACCCACTGGAGACTAGGTTTATGGGTGGTCCAGTAAGTCATTATGAGTACATTTTGCCGGCTGTTTACTGTGAATTCTGACATAATACTATTTTCACATACTGTTTTTCACCTATAGGGAAGTATGCGATTTTGGATGCAGTCTTTTGCGCAAAACTTGCTCATCTCAATTGAGCCTAAGGACCCAAACACTCCCCCATCTGCAATTGTTTGGACAATCTGATGGTCCCGCCCCAAGCTCACCCGATTTTGTGCTGTGTTGGATTATTTGGGATGACCAAATAAACAGAGCAATGTTTTGATAGGACCAGACACAGTGTTTATACTTTTCAGGAAAATTAACCTACAAATGGTGTACTTATAGTTGTCACTACACATTGAATAGTATTTAATAAGATGAGGAAAAAACATATTTCAGCTTTAAAACTGTTTTTGCATTGTTTCTTAAGGGACTCTAATGGATCTGAGAGGGTACTTCAACAGGATCGGGTTTACTGGCCAATATGACAAACCCGACCTGGACACTTTACGCACCATCCACAAGCTGCATGTTATGAAAATTCCATTTGAGAACCTCAGCATCCACTGCGGAGAGAAGAACACGACAGACCTGCACATCATCTATGATAAATTAGTCAAGAGCAATCGGGGAGGCTGGTGTTGTGAAAACAACCTCTTGTTCTCATGGGTCCTAAAGGAGATGGGTTACAAATACACCACACTAGGCTCCAAGGTGTTCAACAAGTTCCAAAATGATTTCCACCCCGTGGACTCTCATCTCATCAATCTGGTGGAGATTGATGGGAAGCCTTATATTACTGATGTGAGCTATGGAGTGTCATGCCAACTGTGGTATCCCTTAGAGATGGTCTCGGGTAAAGATCAGCCACAACCTCCCGGTGTGTTCAGACTCCTAAACGATGGGATGAGGTGGGTTCTTGAGAAGACATCAAGAAATCCAGTGGTCAAAGATAAGGCCTATGCTAATTCCAGCCTCCTTGACCATCGCCTGACGAAAAAAATGTATTGCTTCCCATTAACACCCCGTAATAAAGAGCATTTCGTGGAGACTCTGGATTGCCTGCAGACCAGTCCAGATTCTCGGTTTGTGCTGAAGTCCATTTGCTCCCTTCAGACGCCCACAGGCTTCAGAGCTCTGATTGGCTGGACTTACAGTGAGATCACCTACAACCCAGAGGAGGACTCTGACTTTGTGGACATGAAGGAAATTCCTGACTGTGAAATAGAGGCTGTGTTGAGGGAAAAGTTTAATGTGGTGTTAGTTAATAAGTTCACACCTAAAAATAACAAAGCTAATTATTGCATGTAATGCTCAGGAGCATTACATAGGAATAGGAAGAAGCAGCAGTCAATAGCAGTAGCATTAGCGCAGCAAAAGCCAAGGCTCAAACAGATTATACAAAAGAAAACAAAGCAGTGAAGAGGAGTATCAAGAAGGATAAGAAAGACTATTTGAGACTGGCAGCTGAAGCAGAGCAGGCAGCATACAACGGCAATATGAAACAAATGTATGACATCTATAATATAATGGGTAGCACTTTATTTTACAGTCATGTTCCCCATATACATACTATCTTATTTTAGTAATTACAACAACTGGGTAATAACTAACCCAGAAACTACCCCTAAACCTAACCTCTGTGCTGTCTTGATGTTTCTTGTGATTTCTGAAAAAAAAAAGTTTTATTTGACAAGATTCAAAATTATTGACTTGTGTTTGTCTCAGTGACTGACAGATTAGCATGTATGCCAATACAGCTCTATAGTTTGTGTTGACAACAATGCATTTTTAATTACTGTCTGTCGAAAGAATCAATAGGGGATATTTAGAAACAATAATAAATTAATTGTAAATTTGATTTGTGTTGTTTTTATTTACTTCAATAAGCAATTTTGGTCATCACTTGATGTTTAATGCACAATTCAAGTCCAGTTGAGAATTATTCTTTTAAAATTCATCAATTGCTAACAAATTGAGTAAATGATTGTTTAGACCCCTGCTGAAATAGCACACAGAACAGCATTGTTAATTAAAATCAGTTACTAAACTACTGGTCAGGTTAAGATTTTAAAAATCAGCAGGTTTAAGTTTTGCACAGGTACATATTTTACAAACAACATGGACATTTTTCCCAATATCGACATTTTAGATTAAAAAGTGCTAATTACAGTGCCTAAAGTAACTAAATGATACTTTATACTAATTATAACAGAAAGAAACTACATGTATAATAATTTACAGATGTTGAATAAATTGGGTTTATTCACTGCACAATATATTTAAAATATGTTTGGGCTAACATTCAAAATCTTTGAAGTTGAATTGTATAGGGCAAAAGTCAGAGTAATGGCATTAATTAGGAAATATAACTGCCCCATACCACTTTTTTTCTTTTTCTTTTTTACAGTATAGTAAATGTTATCTGATATTGAGACATATATTTCTGTAAAAAAATATTACTAAACAGCACATTTTATTATTCTGTACAACCATCGAAATGAAAAGTGAGTCATACAAATTGTCATCTGAGATTCAGATGAAAAACTTTGGAAAAACGTTTACATTTTTTAAAATTTTGCATTAGTGTTACCAGAAATGCTTCCTAGAGACTTTTGGCTTGACTTATGAAATATCCTGATGTTTTCCGGCCAGACATAATGTTATCATTAATTGCTGTAGTTTGTTTCTCTTTTTCTCTAAAGGTCAGTGAGCAGTTTATTACATAAGTAATAATCAAAGTCATGGGACAGACATATAAGAATAATACATGTCTATACTAAATATGCAAATGTGTTACTCAGTTTTCCTTTTTCTGCTGAAGCACTTGACACACAGATATCGAACTGTTAAAAATATAGATAGAGTGAATATCAGAACAACTGCAAACAAGGTAACTGCAACATCTACTGAGTAATAGGAGTACCAAGGCAGTTTGTAGGACTCTGTTCGGAGGTGAGCAGCACCTTTGTGTCTCATTACAAACTCAATCCAGAAGAGGGCGCTGTCCAAAGGTTTAACTGGCTTGTCTCTGTGCAGATGAGAGAGTCTCTGCATACTCAGTCTGTAAGATGGTTCATTGATTACTTCCTGTATGGCTGCATGCAGTATGTTTTTATCTAAAGTTGCGACGGTAACGATCTTGGCTCCTCCCCTTTCTTGCAACCGAAGAAGATTGTCATACTGGTCAAAAAAGAATGGAATTCCAACCACTGGAATACCATGGTACAGAGCTTCTTGAACCCCATTGGTTCCACCATGTGCAATAAAAACTTTAGTCTTTGGATGCCCTAGAAGATCGTTCTGTGGCATCCAGTCAACCAGTAATGTGTTGTTCCCCAAAGTAGATGGTCTCTTTCCAGTGTATCTCCAAATTACCTTTTGCGGGAGCCGAGCAAAAGCAGTAGCTATTTCTGCTGTTAAATCATCAGGTAGGGCACTGATAAACGACCCTAAAGACATGATGATGACTCCATGCTCTCCAGAACTTTGCATGAAGTCTTCCAGATCATGTGGAAGGGCCTTCACTGGTTTACACTGAAAGCCTCCAATGTAGATGATATTTGGCATTGTTGGACGTGGAAATTCAAAAACAAAATCAACCCTCATAAGCCATATATCAGCCCCCTGGAGAAGTTCATAAAAATTTACAGGAGGATGGAAATATTTGTCACAAAGTGCTTGGTACTGTGGCAAATTAAAATAACTGTACTGAAAGGCCATTAGGAAATAGTGGAAAACATTTTTTACTCGTTGGAAGAAGTTCATCTTGTCAGTGTTTCCAGATCCCGTGATAGGGATGTAAGACATTGGAGAGGGAGCGACGTCAAAGTGTCCCTCACCAGTAGTGGTCCATCTCACATTATATACCATGGGTAACTTGAGTTCATGAGCCAAGAAAATGCCTGCACCCCATACAGGATCAGTAAGCATCAGATCATACTGTTTTTCTTGCAGTGTCTTCATCATTTCCTCACTTTCAAACATATTTGTTATAAGCTGACATATCATTTTATGCATTTCATACGTGTTACTAACCACATCCAAAAACACCTGTACAGCGCTCAGCCAGTGGCTCTTTCCTCTTTCACGGTCGATTAGTTTGGAGATCATGTCTTCTACAAATTCTTCATCCATTCCTTTGGTGTTAGGTATGCTTATAGAGTTGTAATAAGTTGAATTCTCCTTTACGAACCAGCTATTATAGGTGTGTAATACATCAATGCTGTGCCCTTGACCATTTAAAGCCTTGATGAGGATGTCCATGTTCACCCAGTGACTTCCCTCCAAAGGCACCACCAAGATTTTGCCCCCATCACAGAGAGAACCAAAAATGACTACGACTGTTATCCAGAGAGAGACAGAAACCATGTTCTTAGAAATTGGTGTCATCTTGCCTGTAAATAATAAAATAATGGGATTACATAAAATCAGATAACATTATTTGTTTATTTACTTCAGTTAATAATGTTGCCGACTAGGGGTGGAACGGTACATGTATTCGTACCGAACCGAAACGGTACGGGCGTCACGGTTCGGTGCACGAATTTACACGGAGAATACACGGTATAAAAATAAATAAAACTCACGTGGAAATTAATTAATGTAATGCGGAACTACTGTTAGATACGCGGGTTCTTTAGGGACACATAATCTGTACCATCGGCTTAGCTCTGAACGCGCGTTCACTTCAAACGTTGGCTTTATACGCGCGTCCTATTCGCTTTGGACTAGCGTCGAACTAGACGCCATAGACGCGAATTTAACGCTCTATTCGCGTTTGGTATGACCACACAATGAACAGGCTGCGATGTCAAGATTGCAATGCTGGAGTGTGTGTGTGTGTGTGTGTGTGTGAGAGAGCTAGGCGCGGCCGCGATCGAACAGTGGAAACATAAAAAACATACTCAGTCATTTTGTTCATACAGATCATTAAACCTGCAAAGTGTTTACTTAAATTTTTGTACACTCGCAATAAAACACAACATTGTGCTTTTGTCACACTGTAAACTCTTGTCAAACTGTAACCTACAACTGTCACCCAACCAAAATCTCTCTCTCTCTCTCTCTCTCTCTCTCTCTCTCTCTCTCTCTCTCTCTCTCTCTCTCTCTCTCTCTCTCTCTCTCTCTCTCTCTCTCTCTCTCTCTCTCTCTCTCTCTCTCTCACACACACACACACACACACACACACACTGTTTTAAAAGCAAAACATATTTATCCAACTCCATTTCAAAACAGTCTGTGGGTCCCATCTTTTGGACATTCATCGCACTGGTTTTCATTTCTCGTCCTCGGAGCACTAATCTTAAACATTCTACATTGATTAAAAAAGAAAATCGAATGCGTTTTTAATGGTAGTATTATTTTATACAGAAATCAATTATTTATAATTCAGATGAGAATAATGTTACATTGTTAATTAATAATGTTAATTAAAATTAAGGAAAACAAATATATTGATCTGAAATATAGCAAATTAATTTTAAATTAATTCAGGTACAATTACCAAACATATCGCAAGGTCTTTTTGTCTTTTTATTAATTTAATTAATAAACTAATTATATAAAACTATTGTCAGTGCACTACAAATAAACTGGTTCTATGCCTTTATTAATAAAACGTATTTAAAAAATACAATGCCTTCTGCATTTTTGTTTTGCTTTTCCCTCCATTGTACCAAAATCGTACCGAACCGTGATGTCTGAACCGAGGTATGAACCGAACCGTGACTTCTGTGTACCGTTCCACCCCTATTGCCGACAGTGCAGTACTGACATGACATAAAATAAATAAAATGAAATAGATTTAGAGTAGTAGCCAAGTTTATTTGTGTCACCTCATTATCTGAATGCCTTGTCAGGCAAACCAGGCAAAATAGTTCATATTGAAGGCTCCAAGGTGGAATGAGTTGTTGTTCCAGAAAAGCTGGTGCCTAGATAATGCAGTTCTGTGACACAGGGGGTCACCTCATACCTAACTCGGGGTCCGGGTGTCAGCCGTATCATTGATGAAGAGATGCTTCTACCCATCAGTCCATGTGTGGAAATTTACTATGTGTATCTATTTCTTAGCCAATCAGAATCATTCAACCTGATATGATGACATATAGTTAGTGATGTGCTAGAGTATAATTGATGTTGTTCTGAAACTGTAACTGCTTGTGAATCTTGAAGCTGACTTCTGCCTGATGAAACTGCAAACTATCTTCAGTAAAATGTTCTTCAATTGACTGCACATCTGACTCCAGGTCTTCATTCATCATTCTGGGTCTTTAACTGTCCCCAACAATATAGTTTATTATCTTACACAAACAGAATACCTTTGAAAATGTGAACAGCAATAGCTTAAGCTTAACGTCAAAACTTTATTAACTTTTTGAAGAGCGTGAACTAAGTGTGAAGAGCGTGATTCATTTGCTTGCCATCTCAAGAATAAAGGGGCTGCTGATGAATATTCATGAAGCCTTGTCTAGTGGAAACAAATCCCTCAGGATAACTGGCTCTTGGTTCGTCAGTTTAACGCTCACAGTTCATTTTTCAGACCACACAAATGCTAAAAATTTTTTTAAAATAAAAATAAAATCAGACTTCTTTTTTACTTCATCAGTGGATAATTATACTGTATATGTGCTCTCTTTTTTATTTGTGACAGAGTGATCTGTCACCTCCATTAACGGAAGCACTGGCTTTGATATATTCTAAGCATTTCAAAATAATTGATCTGTTATTTTAATATTTTGAATAGAATATCATTACACATATGAATTCCCTCACATCTGCTGCAGTTTATTTGTGTTCGCATACATGCACTAAACAGCATCCGTTAGGGCTCTTAGAACAAAGGTGCGCATATTTGGAGAAATATAGATTTTTTATCACGTCTGCAAAATATTTCATCATACAGAATACCATTTCTATTAATTTCACACTGAATTATGCGATCTGAAGAGCTAAAACAACGTACACGGCGCTGTCTGTCTGTTCTTTTCCTGGTTTATCAGTCATGACCTTAGCTCATTCGGTCTACACAGCTGTCAATCATTACGTGAATCAACATGACACATAATCCTGCCCTTCTGCATGACGCTGTCCTGTAAACTTCCTCATTCTGAGCACAGTGAAAATCAAAGCCAAAGAAACATTTCTACACATGAAACAAGAAGTTAATAAACACACGATTACGATAGTTTATGGTTTGTGAGGTTGTGTTTTTTTTTAGAAAGACTTCAGATAATAGGTAGATTAATTTAGACTATAGTAGGATAAAAGTGGTGTAGATGGGCAAGCCATAATGCCAGAATAAAGGCTAATAATGGCTGAAAACAAACAAAAGAATAACGCTAAAAAATAAATGAAGATTAAATCTCATATAGACAAGAGGTGTGAAAGTGAGAACAATAGAACATGAATTGAGCAGTTCTCCTTGCCAGACATTAGATAATAGACTGCAAATGGGTGTTTAAAGGGCAATAAAATATTGTATTAGCATCTTATCAGCCTTCTCTAAAAACTCACGACATGATCTTAGAAAATCTTTAATAAAATTCATAGGTTTAGAGATATCACCCTCAGATCTGAAATGAAGCATGACCACACTTGTGGCTTCAGTTTAATGGTGGATATAAGTTATTATACTACATTCACATATTTTTATACATTTAAAAATTATATTCTTATTTTTATGTTTGAGCTTATATATCTCCATATTAATAACAGTCTGAATAATTGAGTCTTAAACTGTAAACTCTCAAGTGTTGGCATTCTAAATATATGTTGGTAATATGTCTATTCAGAATGACATGAGCAGCAACCTTTTTATTTTGGGTATGTCATTTATGCCCCACTTGCCAAAATGGGGATGTTGGGTAAAGGTGTTAATGGAAATCCACTTTTTAGGAGCACTGCCATCTGCTGTACTGGACAACGGACGTATTTCTCACATGGGTGACGTTAAAGTCACCATGAAATAATAATATTAATAATAATAATAGTAATAATAAAACAATTCTTATTTTTTATGGTATATAGAGAATGTGAAGCTGATGTCATGTCGTGTTGAGTTCTGGGTAGCTGCTTTGTTTATAAGCCTGGGAGGATCACGCTGCCTTTCTGCTAGTGAAGCCAATTGATAGGGCAATATTTTTATTTTCTGTCGTGATTGTGAAATATGTCTACCCTGGAAATCCAGAGTTCTCGCGAGAGCACAATTTGAATTTGCTCAGCAAGTCACTCTGGCATTGAGTAATGATGCTCATTAACTATGCCCTTGTAGCCGAGCTGCACCAATCACATCGGTGTATCTGATATAGGCGGGCCAGAGGCGAGCTAAACGGATGACAACAGCGCTGCAACGTCAAAGTCATTAGTAAACATTGCAAAATGGCTATGGATGAACACCAGTTGTTTAAAACGGCTTTGGCCGCTACAATGAACGAGTTAGACTTGGCTTTTTATCTAAAAGAGGAACAGAAGACGGCGCTCGAATCGTGCCTTTGCAAGAAGGACGTTTTTGCTGTTTTGCCGACCGGATACGGCAAGAGTCTAATCTACTATTTAGCTCCGCTGGTAGCTAAGCGTATGGGGCGTATTGTTGTGATTGGTCGTAGTGTTAAATTGCGTGCAGTGAGATTTTCAAATGCATGCTTGGTGCCGCCCCTCGAGTTGGGCAATTTTCATTACTCAATGCCAGACCCTTAATCTTTCGGATTTGGGTCTGGATTTCCAGGCTAAAATATGACCCATTGTTGATCATTCATGCTGCATCGAGAATTGCATTAGTAACACATCATTGTTCAGGGAGAAAACTGGACGATGTAATGTTTTTTTTTTTTTTTTTGACTTTTCTACATGTAAAAACACCAAGGCAGCAGGTTGAGGAAGTGACAAGAAGGAGCCAGATAGCAAATCTAGTCACTGATTAAACCCACTGCCTATCACTCAATAAAATAATCACATTGCTGAGTGTTTTTGAAAGTTTTGTATTTTGTTTGGTTTAATAATTAACATTACATTACCACTTGTGCTTTTAGGGGGCCAACTTTAACATTTATCTTAAAGGGATAGTTCACCAAATTGTTTTTAATTCTGTCATCATTTACCCTCATTTTGTTCCAAATATGACTTTTTTCTGTTGAACATAAAATATATATTCTGAGAAATTGAAGTCAATGGGCACTGAAAGAGTTTGGTTTCCAACATTCTTCAAAATATCTTCTTTTATGTTCAACAAAAGAAAGAAATTCACACAGGATCGGAACAACTTGAGAGCGAGTAAATGATAACTTCTCGGTTACGTATGGTAACCCTCGTTCCGCGAGGAGGGAACGGAACGTACGCCATGACTGACGAATGGGGATCTCGCTTGAGAGACCAATCCACTTCGAGTGTAAACTAAACGAGCCACTGCACATTGGCATGCGATAATTGCGTCGTATCTTTGTTTTTCCACTGAGGTGCCGGACTTGTGACTCGGCCGTACAGCAGAAGGTCAGCAACTGTGGCGAGGGGACGTACGTCTCTGTTCCGTCCTCTGGGAACGAGGGTTACCATACGTAACCGAGACGTTCCCGTTCTTCAGTCACTACAACGTACGTCATGACTGACGAATGAGGATATCTACTAACACGCCACTGCTGCTGGCCCTTCCAGCACTCTGCTTGAGTCTCCTGGCCTGACCGCAGTGTTGGGCAGAAAGTAGGAGCTCTAAGCAGAGAAGGTCAGTCACTGCTGTTCCGCAAGACTCACTCAGTGTGACTTATTGGATAAGGCTGGGAAAGCGTGCCCTTGGAGAAGGGGGACGCTGCGGATGCCTCGTCCTACCCCGGAGGGAGGTACTGTGGTGGTTACACATATGGACTAGCCTAGCAGGGTAGTGCAACATATGGCAGTCTCTGGGGTGGTTCCAGCCTAATTCTAGGGGGGAAAGAACACCAACAGAGATGACAGAATGGACTCTGTCGAGGGAAAGACACGGGCTCGTCCACAGAGGAGCTGATAGTGGAGGAATACACATATGAGGTTGCCGCAGGGACCGCTACATATGGACACCCAGCCTAGCACAGGTTCCACAATGCATACGAGTGTAGGCCTGGCGTCAGACGCTCCGCAACGTCTGACTGCCGCAGGGGTGACGGAGGAGCTTAACAGGGTTAGACATTTCTGGGGAACACTACTGGAGCATATAGACGCATGTATCCGGCCCAGTGGGACGGGAGTGGCGTTGCAGGGCGACACTAAGAACGGGTCCTTCGCGCTACTGGCCACTGGGGGCGAGAATACGGGAAGATACCAGCTCTACACGGAGGCTATAGAATCTAGCAAACGTGTTGGGTGTCGCCCAGCCAGCAGCCTTACATATATCTGTCAGCGAGGCACCTTGAGCCAGCGCCCAGGAGGAAGCAACACTTCTAGTTTAGTGTGCTCGCAACCCGAACGGCAAAGGCATGTCTTGGGACTGATATGCCAAGACAATATCATCCACTATCCAGTGGGCAAACCTCTGCTGGCCTTCGTAACAGACAAAGAGCTGGTCTGAGGTCCTAAAGCTTTGCGCTATGTCCATGTAAAACCGCAAGGCACATACGGGACAGAGAAAAGCCAAGGCTGGGTCTGCCTCCACAGAGGGCAGCGCTTGCAGGTTCACTACCTGGTCCCTGAAGGGAGTGGTAGGAACCTTGGGCACGTATCCAGGCCGGGGTCTCAGGACAACGTGAGAGTTGGCCGGCCCGAATTCTAGGCACGATTCGTCGACCGAAAATGCTTGCAGGTCCCCTACCCTCTTGATGGAAGCCAGAGTAGTCAGGAGCACTGTCTTCAGTGACAGGATCTTTAACTGAGCTGACTGCAGTGGTTCAAGGGGAGGTCTCTGCAGTGTGCTGAGCACCAGAGACAGGTCCAGAGAGGGTATAGAGGGGGGGTGAGGCGGATTCAGTCTCCTCGCTCCCCTCAGGAACCTGACGATAAGGTCATGCTTCCCCAATGACTTACCTTCAACTGCATCGTGATGTGCGGCGACGTACACTTTGAGGTTGGAGAGAGACAGCCTTCGCTCCAACACATCTTGCAGGAAAGAAAGCACAACACTGATCGGACATCTTCAGGGGTCTTCCCGGTGGGAAGAACACCGTCCAACGAACAGGTTCCACTTCAGTGCATAGAGGCGCCTCGTTGAGGGGGCTCTAGCGGAAGTGATGGTTTCTACCACCGCATGGGGTAGGTCACCTAGAACCTGCCATAGAGTGCCCCGTCTCTGAGAAAGCAGGTCCTTCCGCAGAGGAATGGGCCAAGGAGGGGCTGTCGCGAGGAGCATGAGTTCTGGGAACCAGGTCTGGTTGGGCCAATACGGCGCAATTAACAAGACCTGCTCCTCGTCCTCCTTGACTTTGCACAGTGTCTGTGGGAAAAGGCTCACTGGTGGAAACACATACTTGCGTAGGCCCCGGCGCCGGGCGAACTGATTCACATAGCCGAGTCTGATGGTATGGATGAGTCAGCGAGACGGGCTGGGGGCGCTAGCCAGGCTCTCAGACACCGTGCAAGCGGAACCAACGGTACCACAGAGATACCCGGGGTGGAGCAGCGAGGATGTAACACAGGGACTCGACTCAGGAGGCACTGAGGCTGCCCGAAGTTGGGTCTGAGTGTGCTGTGCAAGACTACCTGGTTCCAGGGTGGGGCAGAGGGTGCGTGGGAAGGCATGGTGGCATCCCCGAAATGCACATTGCTGCCCGCTGGCAATAGAGGGGGACAGGAGTGGCAAGGCATGGAAGCATCACTCACTGCCATCCGCACCCTCTTGAGACCCAGAGATAGAGAAGCTGCTCTTGCTTTTTTTTTCGCAGAGGACTGACACCCTTGGCAACAAATAGACTGAGGGGCAGCCCAAGAGTGACTCTGAACTGTGGAGAACTGCTGGGCACAGTCTCCAACAGTGTCGCCTAAAATGGCCACCAGAAGAGGAACTAGATCGGGGAATAGGCAAAGGGGCTCCACCTCGTTTGAGGCACTTGAGTCCCGACGGCGCATCTAGAGCGCCGAACGAAGCACGCTGGCTTGCCGTGACAACCCGCGCTGTCAGCCGGCAGCTCGACGGCACGCTGAGCGGCTCAAGCCTTTACGAGAAAGGGGAGACGAAAAAACATGCAGACGTGGTCATGCTCTCATGAGAGAACATGAACCACCCACGAACGTAGTCTCAACACGCTTAAGCCCAGGCATGTGAAACAGTGATCGTGGCCATCAAATGAAGACAGGAAACGACCGCATCCAGATACACATGGTTTGAATGACATCTTGAAAAAGACGCAGTGTCAAACCATGTATGCTCTTTCAGGAAATTGCTCTCTCTGGTGCTGAAGGACCCAGGGATGATCGCAGCTACACAAACAGGACGATAGTGCAAGCCTGATGTGAGCACTCACATTCTCATTGAAGGCACAAAATTCTGAGCTGTGAAAACGGCTGTTTTGCTCTCTGTGAGATCACGGCCAGCGGTGTCTGTGCTGTAACACCAACACCAGCTTGAAGAGGCGTTCTCCTGAAAAAGCAGATTCGTTTTTTGAAGTTAAAACACTCTCAGATAAGATTGCAGAGCAGGAACAGTATTCACCATCTGGCTCCGAAGCGAAAGACAAAGATGTCACAAAGATTCTGCTTATTATATGCTCCCGCCGCGATGCACAGCAGCTTGTGCAATTATCGCATGCCAATGTGCATTGGCTCGTTTAGTTTCCACTCGAAGTGGATTGGTCTCTCAAGAGAGATTCCCGTTCCCATAAAGGGATAGTTCACTCAAAAATGAAAATTATGTTCCCCTTCGTCAGTCACTTCTTCATACGTCATGACTGACGAAGGGGAACAGAATTTTTATTTTTGTGTGAATTACCCCTTAAAGGGGACCTATTATGCAAAATTCACTTTTGCATGGTGTTTGGACATAAATGTGTGTTGGCAGTGTGTGTACACAACCACCCTACAGTGATAAAAATCCACCCACTCCTTTTTTTTAAATCCCCATAAATTATAAGCAGTGTCTCCCAACGACCTGTTTTCAGAATGCGGCTTTAGTGACGTCACTAAAGCCACAGGCCCCGCCCACGAGTGTTGACAGTTACTGCCGTTTTAACATAGAACCGCCCTGATCGAGTTCACAGCGAGTTGAGAGTTGTACACATCTGCCATTGCTGCACTGACGAGAATGTCTCCCAAGCGTTGTCGGTGTTGTGTAGCTGGATGTATTAATCCACATATCTATTTACTAAAAAGTTGCTCCAGGAGGATGTAGCAGTGCCAACTGCTCGTGATCCAGCTACACATCTAGAAGTAAGTATTACGCGTTTGTTTTCCAAATTGCCTTTGAATTTGTCAAGCTCATAATAACATGTTAGACTTATAAAGTTTGTGATAGCATGTGATAGCACCATGTTATTTTCTAATCGCGCTGAGAGTGGAATCTTTATTTGTAAAGGACAGCACATCAGAACAGAGCAGCCAAACAAGAGATATTGCTTGCCAGACAGACGCAAAACCGCTGACCAAGTCTGTTGGTACTCAGTTATCAATGAAGACAATTCATGTTCGGAGTTCAAGTATGTTTATGTATTACATGATACTGCTTATACAGAGGACCTCTCTCATCAGAAAAGTGGGGCGGGAGCAGCAGCTCATTAGCATTTAAAGGGAAACGTTTTTGCACAAGCCCAAATTGGGCAATTTTGAAATGCTATAAAAAATTATCTGTGGGGTATTTTGAGCTAAGACTTCACACACACACTATGGGAACATCAAATAATTGTTTTACATCTTGTGAAAAGGGGCATAATAGGTCCCCTTTAAACTTTTTTTCATGATTATTGGAAAGTAATTTTTCGCTTCGCAATCGTTACATGTGAACTAAAATGATTTCAAGATCATTTATTTATTTGACAGGTAATCTTGTATTGTGAAAATGAGCATTGATGACATAACACTTTTAATATCTGGAACTTTTCTGCATCTGTAAACTTGACATACTATTAACACACACACACAAAAAAAAAATCTGCCGTATAATATTTCAGATGGGCCTATCACAAATCAACTTAGGAAAATTAAGTTATCTGTAATATCATGCACACTCAATTTATAAAAGCAAAACTAAACCATTTTAGAATATCTATTTATATAGGATTTTTTTATATAGCATGTTTTATAACTTTTTATTTTAGATCAAATAGAAATAATGATTAATATACAAACTTTTTTTGAACTATTTTGAAATGTAAGTCAATTGGCTGAGGCCAGAGCCAATGGCGAAGGTCTTTGCACGTGGAGAGCCCGCCCCCTTTTGGAGGTTCTGCCCACTTTTGGAGATTTGGAGAGCTCCGGTCTGCAGCTCTACCTACTTGGTTTCAGCAGCAGTCAGTTCTCACCATAGTTTTGACAGAAGTGGAAGAAGTGGGCATGATTGAGCTGTGAAGTGGAGGAGAGACAGACAACACAGCAACGGCTTCTGATTCAGCATCAAATCTTCCCACAAGTGTACACTGCAAATTACCATTACATGCAACACAATACACACAAGGTTTTGTAAGCTTACCGTAAATTACACAAATACATACATATCCTGTGACAGCGTTAATTCAAATGCACAAATAATGCACAGCCATTCGCATTTGCCAGGGGCGGCATTTTTTCATGACACATGAGGGGGTGGCACGAGCAGTTAAAAAAAAAAATATATATATATTTTGCGCCGTAAAGCAGTTTTCTATTATCTATCATTTCACTATGTGGGGAATTGGCAAATTGGAACCCCTGCAGCTGCAGGCGCCCCTACTTGCTGAGAAGGTGCCATGCACAGAAGCTGTGTGAGAAGGGGAAAGGGGAGGGGGGCACGGGGGACAGTTCACCTCTCTGGGTCTCTCCCAAATGGAACGGACAAGGGGGGTAACGGGGGATCCACTGTATAGAGCAATACTCTAATGGAATTAGTTGGTTAAAGTCAGTCACACCTCAACTTTCTTCCAAACAACGTACATTTCATTCATAATATTATAAATACAGGCCTATAGTTCCTGCACATTTTCGTTTTTTCTGAATTGTGTGAAATGGCTAATAAAAATAGGTAATACAAAACGATTATATAGTCACCAAGGTGAATTGGTAAATCTTGACTTCTGGTCATGACAGTGTGTGACAGTGTTGGGGGGATGGGAAATCTGTTGATTGTCGAGTGCCAAATAAACACAGAGATGGACAGAAAAAGGTCAAAGCCATCAGGTGCCCAATTTAGAAAAAAAAGACAAGAAGAAGATGAGAAACAAGCAAAAGATATGCAACTATGTTCTCTCTGTATGATTACGGTATCCATGTCCTGAATGAAGGGCTAATGCTAATTGGTGGGTATAACTCTTACGTTTGTTAGCCTTTTTGCTATGATGCTTCCTATGCTTATACAACAATAATTCGGTTTTAACTCAACAGACACGAGATCTAATTTCACCATAATATTGTGCTTTGCAACAAAACTGTTACAAGTTCAGTTATTATTTATTTCCATCAGTTGGGTTAACGTTAGGCCCTGTAATTAGCCAATGGAATTTTCGAATCTGTAGGTAGTTTCAAAGACGAACATTTTCTATTTATTTAGCAAATATCCATTTGTGTGATGAAGGATTTGTGCTATTTAGAATATTTATTCTATATTTTATTTGTATATTATTCTTAATATTTTATATTATTGTTGCTCTCTGCTCTTGTTACATTTTTTATATATCTAATTGTATATATTTTTGGCACAATTATGTATAAAGTGTATATTTCTTTAAGTTCTGATAACTTATATACTGTCATATTTTGTGGAGAATTGTGTTCATTGTCTTTTGGCGATGTTGGAGTTGGAGATTGTGCACCTTAAAAAGTGTGTTTCCTGTTGTAATTGCAATAGTTAAATAACTGGATTCTCTTAAGTGTTTATTTCTAATGTCCTGATGAAGGATTTGTGCAATTCTGCAAAGGGGGTCTCGCAGGGTGTAATTCAATGTAGAACCTTTACTGCTCTGCATAGAAGATATATATGAACATGCTGTTGCATATTTGATAACTTTTGATGCTTATTTTGCAGCGTTTTTATAAGCTTTTTGATTGGTTAAAGGGTCGTAAATACCGGTAACACTCAGCCTGGATGAATAGTGTTTGTGTCAAAGACTCAGGATCTATTAAAGAGAACTTATGCAATGCAGAAACTCTTACAACAACTTGACATCATGACTTTGCGTAAACATACATGCCACTTTCAAGTCAAGTGGCGTGTTATCTATACGCATTTTGAGCTATCCGCGTGTATGTCCACGCCGAAACGAACCGTCATCTTTTGCGTGTATGTCTACGCCGTTAAACGTCCGAGTGATTCCGCGTGTATGTGTACGCCGTTAAATGTCAGAGCGAAACGAAGCAAAATTCATATCTACATCTGTGGAGCAATATTTTTTTTCCTAGGATGGTAGGGGGAAGACTCATAAACAGTATTAGCCCCAGTGACGGGTAGGTTTAGGGACGGGGTTGGGGTATGTCATATATTTATATATATATACAGTAATGTAACGTTAAGTCAACGGCGTTGATAAACACGCTGAAAAGCGATTATGGATGTTGATACCACGCCAAAAATGGAAATACGAATTGGCGTGTCATACATACGCCATTTCATGAGATCAGTCTGCTTACAAAGCAAAACCTATGAAGGTAATATGATGCCATAAATAATCGCATGCGCAAGGTAAGATTTGTGAAAGTGTGCATAAGATTGCAAGCGTAAATTAAATTTGCATGTGCAAGAGAAGATTTTGTAAAGGTGAAAATCGCATTTCAAGTGAAAGAAAAAAATATTTGCAGGATTTTACTGTTATTCGTAAGTGTAATTCATGTATTGTGAAGCTGTAGCTTCATGCTAACGCAAAATAAATATGATCTGTATTCCTCTGACTTCCATTTTTCCGCGCTTACACTTTTGGCACAGTTTTTTCACACAAATACGGCCAAAAGCACTGCAAGCCTGTGAACAGCAATTTGCAAGCGAAAACAAAAGGGTCAGGAACTGCAAACCAACCTTTGTGTAAAAAATAAACTGTTATAAATGTCTGAATGACTTGTTGTGTAAATGGGGCAAAAAAGTTTCCGAAATAACCCTATTTGTACAGTTGCGTCTTTCTTTTAGCTGCACTTACAGTTTTGGCACGATTCTCTCACTCACTGAGTTTTGCAAGCGCAAAGAGGGGGGCGGGTCCACCTTCTTCATGTAGCCAATCAAATGAGCTTCTCGCTGACTCTCGATTTACTCTTATCTGATTGGTTCAATAAACACGCCAGTCACCAGAACACATCTTTATCTTCTTTTGGCTCTGCATGG
Organism: Rhinichthys klamathensis goyatoka; assembly: GCF_029890125.1. Lineage (NCBI taxonomy): Eukaryota > Metazoa > Chordata > Actinopteri > Cypriniformes > Leuciscidae > Rhinichthys > Rhinichthys klamathensis. The sequence goes on along the minus strand of NW_026606575.1, from coordinate 107,184 downwards.
GAAAAGGACATCCAGTTTCATAAATAAATATGATACACCGATGAGTCATCAATCTACTATAGTACAAGAAAATATTGTGATCCTGACACAAAGACAAATTTATACCCGGAAGCGCAAATTGTTTTTAACCCTCTACTGCACGCATTATTATGCAATCATGGGAAAAAATTTTACAGTGTTTTTTTATATATAAAATAGACTCAAACTAACATTTCTTTTTTTTTTTTTTTTTTTTTTTTTTTTTTTTTGGGAGGGGTACTTTTGGGTCCGTTGCCATATGGCAACATTGTGCGACAATGGAACAGCCTGATGCGTTTTCTCCCAAAATGATATGAAATTCATAGATGATTACAGACCTGTCTTTTAGAAATGAAATTGTTTTTATTATTTAAAATGTTTTCAAGAGCTTTGTGTACAAAATATGAAACTAATTTTCAAAGTATTATTTCAACAATATTTACAAAACATCTGACGCAAACTCATAAGAACTGTTCAAGTGAAACTACTCAATGTGAAACGATTTTTTCAACAACATTTACAAAACATCTGACGCAAACTCATAAGAACTGTTCAAGTGAAACTACTCGATGTGAAACGCCTTAAAGCAGTTGTTCTCTCCGTTAACCCCCTGGGGTCGGCTATCGCGCCGGCGCGATTGTCTCGCTTTTTTTCTTATCAGTGTAAAAGAGACTCAAAATACTCGGTTAATTTTGATCTTACATATAAGTGTTGTACATCATTAGATCCTGTTAAGTTTCTATTTTTTTTTGTGGATACTCACAATAAAAACAAAGTGTTGTGCTTTTCACCAAATAAAGAAAAACAAACATGATGCGAGTTCTGCGTTCTCTCTGTCAGTGAAGTCCATTCTGAAACGCGTCCTAAGATTAACTGTAACTCCGCGATTACTTGTCACACAGGCACGAGAGGTTTTTCTTTATGAAGCTTAAATTCTCTTCTTTTAAATGAAGTAATTTATATAAAAAACAAATATTCTCAGTTTATGCAATCTGTATGAAAAGAGAGTGCTGTCAGTATTTTTTTCCCCAGCTCATTACACTTCATTACGCGTTAATCTGACACGCCCACGGAGGACGCGCGCTATTCAAACGCAAATGTCGAGGCAAGCCATGACAATGCCCACATCAGCCGTTCCACCGCGGCGGTAAAATGTGTGGTGTATTTGCTGCCTTTTACCGCTAAGAGGCGCTACAATCATAGACTCTGAAAAGTGTTCGTTTATTCCGGTTTATTCTCTCTAATGCGTAATCTGCTGCCGCACCGCGCTGATTCAGAGCGATTGAAAGCTGGTAGCAGAAGAATTCAACAAGTGAAACGTAGTTAAAATAATTCATAATCACAATACTGAAATTAGGCTACTGAAATGTAATTGAATAAATAATGAAAACATTTCAACATAAAACATAGCAATAAAAACATTTAGGCTACATGAATGAGGCTTTACAACTTTAACAGCATACAGAAGACAGCTCAGTGATCAACGCAACGACACGAGCTTCGAGGAGCTTCATTCGACCCGAGATCGAATCTCAATGTAGCATACATGTTGTTAACCGATGTTGTCCTACGTTTATATTTTCCCACCTTGATGCTTAAATAGGTAACTGTTTATATCTGTTTACTTATTTAAAGTCAAGAGTTTTGTTTGATTATCATTACAACATAAATTTGCTACATTCCTGTAGAACCGCAGCCGCTGCACAAACGACAAAAACTGATGAAGGAAGATTGTCAGCCGATTGCATCAGAAAATGAAAATGAAGAAGCTCGTCTTTAGTCTGCTAAATTATTGTGTAATGTAAAAGAACACTAAAATTACTTAAGTTTGAAACCAAGTTCGAACATTTCAAGGTTTAAATTGTTTAATGTAAAACAGGGTTGCATCTTGTTTAGAGTTTATTTCTTTTGCGATGCAAAATAAGAAACACTAGGCTAATCTTATTCTTGCGACATTTTGAATTTGTATTGCCAAAGAAATTACAGCTAAATTAAACAATTAAAACAGTAGGCCTACAAAACGAAAATTGTCCAAAGAAACATAATTAAATTAAAAACATGCGTTTCTCTTTGCCTCTCTCGCGCTGGATCTCTTTTTAACAAGTTTATTTAGTCTCCCTCGCTGCGCGCGCGGGTCTCTCTCTCGAAATTAAACATTTCAGGGTAAAAACACATCATACAGCTGATAATACTGTATATGTCGCTGCGTGTCAGCCATACAAATCACGAAAAAATTATTTAACCTTCAATTGTTGCTTCAAAGACACAGCATGCCTTGTTGAATTCACCTTACAATAACTTCAATTGAAATTTTGTGTGAAAAAAACTTTAAATAGGCTACAATAAATAAACTACAATATTTATAATTTAATAAGATATGGGGTCTACATTTGGACACAGATTTATCCTTACAATAATTTTGCCTGCTCATCAGGCTGGCTATCCGACACTCTCCATATGAAAGAGGAACATTAACACCTTTGTCCAGCAACTGTCCCTCCAACCCCCCACAGGCTATCGGAGTCTGAGGCTGACTTAACACAAAGAGAAGTCGCAATTCACACTTAAATCGCTATTCTAGACAGTGTTGATAATGAAGGAATTAAATGATTTAAGTTACATGTAGCCTAGTGATATTTCTGTCACAAAAGTTTAATTACTAAGTATTTCATTATTTCAATAATTGATGAAATAAAACTGGTTTGGGCCAGCTTTTTCCAAGCAAAACTAAATATAATCTGAAAAAACGCATGTTAATTTGTTGTCATGAACAAAATGTTCAACTCAATATTAAATTCTACAGGGATCTTTGGATCCTTACTAGGCATGCAATTTGTGAATTAAGTTTTTATTTTATTTTGTATTATTCAAATAAATATCGAAACACGGTGCTTCGTGGTAATGCTGCTAAATTAAATAACATTTATAGAATAATTATGAACTTAAATGAAACAATATCGCAACATTTCGACAAATACATTATTTGATTTGTTTTTACATTTTAATTCAGGGCGATTTAGCCTACATAGAGCGAGATTTTCACCCTTGTCTTGTCATTTTCTCATTGGGAAGCGCTTACATTGCATGTTTGAGTAGATCCTCTGTAGGCCTATACTGTTTTTGTCGTTAGCCTATATGAATACAAGTTTACAGTTTTGAACGATGTAAGCCTACTCTTATCTGTATGACCAAAAAATTATGGGGGGGATTAAAATAATTCAGCAGAAGCAGGGATGTTTAGACCAGAAGGAAATCCTAGTCCCCCCTGGCAAATCACACTTTACTTAAAACCATGTTTTTAAAAACTCTAGGTTGTAGGGAACAGACCTCTCTGCCATGCGCGCGCATGGTTTCGAGCACAATATCTGTCTCGCATGCACGCTCGCTCTAGATAGATTACGGGATATTTTAACTAATTTGCGGTATAACTAGTCGATCACGAGTGGCTCAACAGGTAGATCTATAGATAAACTATATCTTTTAGGAATTTGACCGACCGGGTTGACACTTCAGCGTGAGAAATCGGGGGTGTGGCGTGAGAGCGTGAGATTTGGGTCAATTGCGTGAGAGTTGGCAGCCCTGAAAAAAAAAAAAAAATATATATATATATATAGTATATATATGGTATATATATATATATATATATATATATATATATATATATATATATATATAGGCTATATATAATTAATTTTTTTACATAACTGCTTTTGAAATTACGATTGGTAGCCTATTATTATACAGATGCAAAGTCGTTCTGTTGGATACTATTTTTTTTCCTTAGTGTAAAATGGAAATGCATGATAATTGTATTTTATAAATATAAGCAAAAAAAACTGTATGGTGTAACAGAGTTTTAGAGCTAGACAAATCGAAATAAATATAAAATATACAGCAGACCTTGTTTGTGCGGGATTTGAACCCGTGTCATCTTGATGATGAACCCTAAGTTCTACCGCTCGGCTATGAATTTACTCACTGAGAAATACCCAAACGTCTGTTTCTCACATGAGCGATTTTTTCATTTAGCCTGTGAGTGTAGGCCTATACTTTAGCCTTTTACAGTTTTAAAAGATTATATCTTATCTGTATGACCAACAATTACGGAGTAGGCTATAAATGTTTGTTGTAGGCTTATTTGGAAATTACCATAACTTGTAGTATTTCATCCTTAGGCTACAGACATTAGCCCCACTTAAGTTTTGCTAAATGTCCCTTTGCGCCACCTGGCGGTCGTTTCGCGAACGACTTTGAAATGCGACTGGTTTATTTTGACCGCCGGTGGATGGCTAAAAATGGTATGTGGATGGCTAAAAGGTGTGACTAAAAATGTGCTTTTGGCTTTCATTTATATTTTGATTGTTTGTATATATATACACACTACCGTTCAAAAGTTTGGGGTCGGTACGATTTTAAATACTTTTAAAAGAATTCTCTTCTGCTAACCATGGCTGCGCTTATTTGATTAAAAATACAACAAAAATCAGTTATAGTATTAAATATTATTCCAGTGTAAATCAGCTGTTTTCTGTGTGAATATACAGTAAAGTGTAATTTATTCCTGTGATCAAAGCTGAATTTTCAGCATCACCAGTGTCAGTGTCTTCAGTGTCAAATGATCCTTCACAAATCAGTATAATATGAGGATTTGATGCTCAAGAAACATTTATTATTATTATCAATGTTGAAACAGTTGTTGGTCTGTCAGTTGTACAGTTTTTTTTTTTTTTTTTGGGGATTCTTTGATTAATAGGGTTAGGGTTAGAATCTTTTGTAACATTATAAATGTCTTTACTGTCACTTTCGATCAAATTAATTATTCCTTGATAAATAAAGGTATTGATTTCTTTCCTCCAAAAAATAAAAATAAAATTCTCACTGACCCCAAACTTTTGAACGGTAGTGTATATATATATATATATATATGTGTGTGTGTGTGTGTGTGTGTATACATATTTATTTATTTATTTATATATATATATTGTCCTTGCATTCTTTCTTGTGTGACACCACTGAATGAAAGGCTCATTAGTATGCAGTCTGCTCAGGTGAGAACTGCCTAATTATTCATGAGGGGGTTGGGCCGTTCCGCCCATCCGCATATTGCCTTTGCAAACAAAAAAATGTTTTTCACAATTTAAAACAATCTATTGTTTTATGTGAATGATTAGGCAGAATGATTTTCAGATCAATTCGAAGCAAAAACTCTAGGCGACAACATCCACTAGTCAAAAGTCTTGTGGACAGATATTTAGTATGTTATTTGTGGCCTTATATTAGAAACTTTATTTTTTTGTTTTTTCAATAACCACGCATAAACAATATTCTCTCAACAATACAAACATGTATTAACATGTTGTTCACATATTATGGTAGCCCTGTGTGTGCTATATAGAGTGTAATTTAACCTGTGCCATTAATATGTTTATAAGCAACTGAAAAAAGCAGAAATGTCAGAGCATGCCAAAACATCTCAAGGACCCTGAAAACACCTCAGACCCCAGAGGGTTAAAGGTGGGGTATGTGATTTTCTTTTTTGACCATTTTTTCAAAATCACTTGAAATCCTATTCCTAACCCACTTACAGCCACTGAGTTAGAAGCACTGACATGAAAATTAAAAAATTTAATCATCTGTGGAACGGGCAGGACTCGAAAAACTCCAGCCAATCATTTCCAAGACCACCTAGAATCATTGGACAGTAAGTGCGTCAATCAAACGGTCGTACCATACCCCCCTCCCCCCATGCCCCTCTTCGAATGGGTGGAGTCAGGGCCAGCGTTGGAGGAAAGAAGGTAGGACCTTTTGAGTTGTGTATTTTCAAAATCTGCCGGCCGTTTTGCAAATCACTTACCCCACCTTTAAGGCAGAGGTGCACCTTGCACTTAGTGCAAACCCCTCTGACGATGCCCTTGCAGCCAGGATTCTGGCACCTTCCTTTTGGTGCACCCATCTCTGGCCAGTGATCAAAGCGGTCAAGACGGATATATATTTTAATTTTATACTTTACTTTTACTTTACTTTATAAATATATACAAATATATATAAATATATGAGTATAATACAACCATCCAACTATATCAGTGCATCCATACATTGTCATTCATACAAAGCTACTCTGCATTAGCATGGGCAAAATATTGTTCCATTACCGCACAATGTTGCCATATGGCAACATACCTATTTTATTAAATAAAAAGGTAATATAAGTATCAAAACAATGTGACAATGATTGAAAAAAGATTAGAAATTATCCCAGATGCTTGATGTATTTTTTTATTCCGAAGAAATATGAAAAAAATGAGGAAAATCTTCACATATACACAAGCACTTTTTCAGCAGCTGGAGTCATCAAAAGTGTGTGAAAAGAATGACGTTGCAAGGGTGTGTGTAGTGTCGTGATGTCATCAAAGCATATCATTGGTTACCACCGGGTTCTATTATGAATTTAAGATCAATCAGAGCTCATGTTTATTTTCAAATTTCAAGAAATGTCCAAAGAAAGGGTATGTTGCCATATGGCAACACTGTGCAGTAGAGGGTTAAATTAACTAGTTCTCTCCTACATTTAAAACTAACAGATGGTAATTGACTTCAATGATGTTCAACACTCATAACTCAGTTAAAATTACAGGAAATTTGGTTTATGGTTTCATGACCATTTAATAATGTCACTCAGTTTTCCTTTTTCTGCTGCAACACTTGCCACACACAAATCTAATGGTTAAAAATATGAAGAGAGTGAATATCAAAACAACTGCAAACAATGTAACTGTAACATCTACTGAGTAATAGGAGTACCAAGGCAGTTTGTAGGATTCTGTTCGGAGGTGAGCAGCACCTTTGTGTCTCATTACAAACTCAATCCAAAAGAGGGCGCTTTCCAAAGGTTTAACTGGCTTGTCTCTGTGCAGATGAGAGAGTCTCTGCATACTCAGTCTGTAAGATGGTTCATTGATTACTTCCTGTATGGCTTTAAACAGTGTGTTTTTATCTAAAGTTGCGATGGAAACAATATTAGCTCCTCCCCTTTCTTGCAACCGAAGAAGATTGTCGTACTGGTCAAAAAAGAATGGAATTCCAACCACTGGAATACCGTGGTACAAAGCTTCTTGAACCCCATTGGTTCCGCCATGTGCAATAAAAACTGTAGTCTTTGGATGCCCTAGAAGATCGTTCTGTGGCATCCAGTCAACCAGTAATGTGTTGTTCCCCAAAGTAGATGGTCTCTTTCCAGTGTATCTCCAAATTACCTTTTGCGGGAGCTGAGCAAAAGCAGTAGCTATTTCCGCTGTTAAATCATCTGGTAGGGCACTGATAAACGACCCTAAAGACATGATGATGACTCCATGCTCTCCAGAACTTTGCATGAAGTCTTCCAGATCATGTGGAAGGGCCTTCGCTGGTTTGCATTGGAAGCCGCCAATGTAGATGATATTTGGCATTGTTGGACGTGGAAATTCAAAAACAAAATCAACCCTCATAAGCCATATATCAGCCCCCTGGAGAAGTTCAATAAAACGTACAGGCGGATGGAAATATTTGTCACAAAGTGCTTGGTACTGTGGCAAATTAAAATAGCTGTACTGAAAGGCCATTAGGAAATAATAAAAAACATTTTTTACTCGTTGGAAGAAGTTCATCTTGTCAGTGTTTCCAGATCCCGTGATAGGGATGTAAGACATTGGTGAGGGAGCGACGTCAAAATGTCCCTCACCAGTAGTGGTCCATCTCACATTATATACCATGGGTAACTTGAGTTCATGAGCCAGGAGAATGCCTGCACCCCATGCCGGATCAGTAAGCATCAGATCATACTGTTTTTCATGCAGTGCCTTCATAATTTCCTCACTTTCAAACATGTTTGTTATAAGCTGACATATCATTTTATGCATTTTAACCATGTCACTAACCATATCCAAACTCAGCCGTACAGCGCTCAGCCAGTACCTTTTTCCTTTTTCATGGTCGATTAGTTTGGAGAGCATGTCTTCTAAAAATTCTTCATCCATTCCTTTGGTGTTTGGTATGGTTATAGAGTTGTAATAAGTTGAATTCTCCTTTACGAACCAGCTATTATAGGTGCGTATTACATCAATGCTGTGCCCTTGACTATGTAAAGCGTTGATGAGAATGTCCATGTTCACCCAGTGACTTCCCTCCACAGGCACCACCAAGATTTTGCCACCATCACAGAGAGAACCAAAAAGAATTACGACTGTTATCCAGAGAGAGACAGAAACCATGTTCTTAGAAATTGGTGTCATCTTACCTGTAAATGATAAAATAATTGGATCACATAATTTTGGATAATATTATTTGTGTTACTTCTGTTAATAATAATGTTGCCGACACTGCAGTACTGACATAACAAAATAAAGAAATGAAATAAATTTAGAGTAGTAGCCAGGTTTATTTGTGTCACCACGTTATCTAAATGCCTTGTCAGGCAAACCAGGCAAAATAATTCAGATGGGTTACTCTTAAACAAACTCACGAGCCTACACACTCTACAAAAATCTCAGGATAGCTGGCTCTTGGTTAGTCAATTTAACACTCACAATTAAATAAATAAATAAAACCAAACTTATTTTTTAACTTCATCAATGGATAATTAACATGTTCTCTCTTTTTCATTGTTTCAACGTGATCTGTCATCTCCACTAAAGCACTGATTTACATAAATTCTAAGCATTTCACTTTCTGAATACCTTAGAGCTCCCAGATACAAAAATTCAACAGTTAAAGGGATAGCTCACACAACATTTTTAATTATGTCATTATTCACTCACCCTCATGTCGTTCCAAACACAAGACTTTTCTTCTTTTTTCGGAACACAAATGAAGATCTTTTTTATGAAATCTGAGAGCTTTCTATCCCTCCATAGACAGCAACGCAGTTGACACTTCAAAACGTTCATAAAGAGATCACAAAACTAATCCATATGAATTGAGCAGTTTGGTCCAGATTTTCTGAAGAGACTTGATCACTTTATATGATGAACAGATTGAATTTGGGATTGAAACATTGATCAGCAAACATAAACAAAAGCTCAACTGAACCAGCTTGATGCCCAAGAACAAACTTCTTGTGGAAGCTCAAACGTTCTATGTAGGACACAAGAATGAACCTCGTTGGTTCTTGCACATCAAACGAACATGCTTGAGCTTTCGTTTACCTCAACTGATGTGTGTGTTGATGAATGTTTATATGTGAATAAAAGCCTAATTTGTTCATCATATGAAGCGATTGAGTCTCTTCAGAAAATTTTGGACTAAGCCGCTTAATTATATGGATTAGTTTTACGATCACTTTATGAACTTTTTGAAGCATCAAAGTTTCAGTTGCATAGCTGTTTATGGAGGTATAGAAAGCCCTCAGCTCTTTTCTTAAAAAAAGATCTTCATTTGTAATCCGAAGATAAATGACAGTCTTACGGGTTTGGAAAAACATGAGGGTGAGTAATTAATGAAATCATTTTTTGGGGAACTAAACCTTTAACATGTCAATTACATCCATATATCCGTTCAGACCCTTTTACATGATCAAACATATTTCTGTCATGCCAACTCTCGGAGTGATTGGCATGGTAATGGGTATGACAATGTTGTATGTTTGGTCTTGGCGGAATAGACCTACTACATTGCTGCTGTAGGCTGCTGCGGTAGAGCAAGTATGGGACTTGCTACTGCCAATACATACACGACACGCTGCTGTGAGCAAGTAAGACATGCTGCTGCTGTACAAGATGGGGTACATTAATTACCCGTAGCAAATCTATACAGGTGGAGCTGGGGAAGGTGGAGGGTTTCTGAAAGCGCGCTGCACTGCTAGGGCAAATGCTACCCAAGTATTTGAAGGTTGAGCAGCGAGCTCATTGGCAACTGATACAGCAGGAACCAATCAGCTGCGCCCTACAGATAACGATGTGACTATGAACAGGTGAGTAAAAGCACCTATTAGCCTGCACCATCTAGAGTTTCATGCCAGAACTTTGTATACATACACAAGTAAACGCTCTCTCTCGTTTTTTTTTCTTTTTTTTCTCACTTATTTTTATGTTCATATGCGTTAGGGTTCAATCTGTTTTTCGGGTTGCACTGCTGTCTGTGTAGTGTGATTTTGTTCCCAAACCACTTCACCAGAAATCCCACCCTGCAGCTAATTTCATTAGGGTTACAGTGACGGGTAGGCTTAGGGATCAGTGTTTGGTGTAGGCAATCATTACCAATACAATTTTAAGAATCTGCTGCAGGCTGGAGTTCCCGCTGAATTGGTTTGATGAAAACTCTTTAGGAGAACTGCCGCCATCTCCTGTACTGGACAACAAACTGTATTTCTCACCCATGAAATCAAAATGAACAATTCTTATTTTTTATGGGATATCGCAGTAGACTATTTATTATGAATGATTTATCTGTGCGCTATCATTATAGTTTAAAATTAATTTGCCCTCCTAATCTTTTATCAAAAGAACTTTCCCTAACTCTTCCAGTGACATCTCTTCTCTTCTCTTTTTGGTGTGAGGGTGAGACAACCTCACTCACATAAGATTACAGCAATAGCAAATGATGACGATCCAACAATCAAATCAATTCCCAATGGACAAAATCATGTCCCACTCTCAGGGCTTGACATTAGCTACGTTCGACCAATCAGTGTATAACATCAAAGTATGCTCTAACGGCACTGTGATGGGGTATGGAGTTAATTTTGTGCCATAATTAAACAAACAAATCTAGCATCTTGCAAACAAACTCGATCTGCTTTGCGAAGGAAAACTCGACTCGCAAACAAACAGAAAGCAATGTGCAAGTACAAAGGTCAATTTGAGCGAAAATGCAGTGGAGTAACAAACATGTATTGATAAATAAATGAGCCTAGATAATATTTCACAAATAAATTCAAACCATTCTACAAATTGCATGCAACCTTTGAACACATACCAAATCTAGTGCATACAAATGCATATCTGTCTGTTATGACTGTGAGACACTTGGCTTTTTATGAGATCTCTCGGCTCGATTTTCTCACAAATGTGTCCAGGCAGATTTTCTCACAAATGCAGTTGAGCAACTTCCTCTTCTAAAACAGTAGATGGCGCTAAGTTAGGGGATTAATTGAGTGCTAGTCTCCCGGGAGAAACACTGATTTAAAATGCGTGCTTGACTTTGCCTACAGCTGAGGAAAATGAGCAGTGATGAGGTTTCTGTCTAACTTTATCTATAATTAACCATTTTGAGGTTTTCTTTTGCAAAATGTTTATTACACATCTAGACAGAAATCAACATTAGCACTTAGAAGCACTTCTCTCTCTCTAGGATATAGTAATATATAAGCTCAAAGCTCTGCCATCATATGTTGCTTTTTACATTTTTTCTACATTGGACGCATGCGAAATTACTAAATTTGTGATTATGTCTACACTGAACGAGTCGATTTTTTTCGTTCCCCAAAATGCATGAGAACTTTTCATTTAATTGAAAGGAGGGTTTCATTTTTCTGTCCCATTCCAACGAAATTTCAAAATGCACCTGCACCTGCAAATACATAATATTTTTCCAGTCATATATTTTGTCATTGAAGATTTCTAAAAAATAACTTTAAAGTTTCATCTTGTGAGTCTTGTATATTGTCACACACCTAATAAAACAATTTCACAACAAAAAAAGTGAAAATTCTGAGTGCCTAGTAAATTTGGAAAACCACTAGCCACAGAGGCTGGTGAGCAAAAGAGTTAATATCAAGCCCTGCCGGCCTAAATATTTTATTGTTTGAGAAGCCATTTCAGTCGAATATACATCACAATAGAGAAGAAAATTATTTTGCAACGTCTGTTTATGCCGACTTCAATTTGTTTTTTTAATGTCAACATGCACTAGATGACTCGTGTCTCACACTCAAGACCCTGCCTTCTTTTCCATTCATCAGTGCTTCGATTCTGCAGTTACTTTTTCATTGTAGCCTAGTAACCGCTGAACTATAGTACCTATAATATTAAGCATTTTGCTATTTTTTTTAAGAGCAAAAACACATTCTGTGTTGTAGTGTCATTCTTGTCTAATAAAGAAAAACAGCTGAGGCAGAAAGAGTTCCCTTCTGATACGGTTTACTCGCATTGTGTCAACTACTGATGCTTATGGGGAAAACTCTGCTTTTCTCCAAATACTGAAGCCTGATGGGTTCACATGCACAGACAAATGGCTTTTCAGCTTGCCGAATCGGTTGGGGCCATCTGCTCAAGTCATAAAGTCAAGAATTTTTCTCCTTCAGCGCAAAGATCATCTCACTGACTCAGAAGAAGACAATGAAAAAGAAACCTTCCCGCTCGCTGTGGAAAAAAAAACCAGCAGCGGATTAATGGTGCTGACAGCTTGACAGCTCGACAGCTGAGAATGGCGCTTCTTCCCAGTGGCTAACCTGTGAGACTAATTGAGTAGATTTCACCCTAAAAGAGCATATTTTTGCCAGCGTTTGTTTTTTGCCAAACTCTGCGCCACGAGTGTGTCACATACAGGGCATCCCTGTTCTCCACCATTCTCTCCCTGAGAGGACGAAACAACGGAGTCGCAGAGTGAGCAGATCATGGGACTGAGTGAGCTCACGCTGGCCCATACCCTACGTACCTCATTCTCCCTACAGCGAGGGAATTCCCTGGTGCTCCTCTCACGTAGACCAGCGCCCTTGTCTGGTACGAGTGTTCTAGTCTTTTTTATGTGTTCCGAGGAGGAATTTGCCAATAATATTGGCAGCTGCAGATACAGGGAAGTGGTCGGACTCCATGGAAGACTCCGCCCCCTACAGCCTAGGGAGACAGTTGATGTTGAGCCTGGCCTGAACTTGTCGTGAGCTCGGTTTGGAGTAGCCGACCCCGGAAGTGCCTGCCCACAGTCGTCTCAATGAATGGTTCCTGCAGCTGGGGCACCATCATTGAGCTCCCTGCCAGAAACCTACCCCTTTCATTCATGAACTTACCAGTTGTGCTGCGCATCACCGCCACCATTGGTGGCGGCGGCAAAAGCTTCCCCCTGGAGGGGGCCGTCACCACAACTCTGCCCGCCCACGGCCCTGGGATGAAAATCCAAGGCTGTTCATCCCTCTAAGCCATGCAGGGCCACATCTGCCTTCTGGCCAGAGCCTACTCTGCTGCCTGTCAAGCTGGATCCACTCTCAACACAATGGCGGTCCTCCGAGTGTTTCAAGTCAAACTCCTCTGCACTATGAATGAGTCCGTTCCAGACCTTGCTGCTTTCAAGGAGCTGTGCAGCGCAAAAGACCTTGCTCTGCGCCCTACTAAGACTTTGGCCCAGGCAATCAGCCGTATGATGGTCAGTTTGGTGGTGCTCAAGTGCCACCCAAAGTGCCAGTCCTAGACTTCTGGGGGCCCTAAGCAACACTTTGTAAGTGTTCATTACCCGTTCATAAAACCCCCAAAAGGAAACCCAACCCCTTAATCTGTTCTTTCAGAGCAGTTTCACTGTTAAAGAATCAACAGTCTAAAATTTCAAACAATAGGACAAATACAATTGAAAAAAGATCAAATTAAATAAACAGATTAGCCTACTAAGCGAGAGTACCGCCAAGGCTGGACCACCTCCCATGAACATTGGTCCCTCCCCCAAGTGTGGCGGCCAGCCCCTTGCTACCCGAATCCAGGCTTAGTAAGCCACCCCCCACAAACGTGAATCTCAAGAACGGTCTGTGATCTGCAAATTAAAGTATGCGTCCTTCAGATCCACTGATAAAAACAATCCCTGGGTCAAACCTGCAAGAGGACTTATTTCAAAGTTAACATTCTGAACGGCTGTCTTATCAGGGTATGGTTCAGACATCTCAAATCGAGGATGGGCTGAGACCGCTATCCTTCTTTGGAACAAGCAAGTTGTGGCTGTAAAAGCCTGACTTACCGTGGGATGTGGGAACTTACAGAACCCTTCGCAAGCAGAGCTTGTACTTCGGCTCGGAGGACGCGAGCGTTGTGCAAGCGAACTGGAAAGTAGCCTAATCTGATTGTCTCCAAAACCCAATTTGACACACCCGGAGTGGCTGCCCATGCCACGGCTTATGTGAGGAGAGGCTGGAGAGTCGTGAGAGATAGGTCACCACGCTGTGGTAGGGAGCTGATGCTCGTGAAATTCAATTGTTTCAAAGATCCATGCTGACACACCCGTAACGGCTTCCCAATATAAAGTCCTACCATTTGGAGTGTCCATAGCTCCATGCGCTTTTACAAAATGTGTGGATGCAGCCCCCTCCCCCCAGAGACAGATGGGAGTGCATATCCTGAATTACTTAGACAATTCTCTGCTCTATAAAGTTCTTTTTTTTTCTTCCTTTAAGAAAATGTCAGAACCTTTAAACTCAAAGGTTTATAAAACAAATAATATCATTGAGTCTGTTGTAAAGAACCTTACATGCTTTTATATTGACAAAATGTAATATTGCATTGATTTGTGTAACCTAATTCAATCTCTTTTGATGTCCATTTACCCCCCTTGTTTTTTTGTTAAACAGATAATTTAATCCGTGCAGATCTACACTATAACGTTTATATTTAAATTAACAAAAAACACAAAATTGTCAAGTCTATGGACGGGTTATTAAGCGTCGATTTAATGATGTTATTTCGCAGTATGTCCCTCTACTGGACGTATCAGGAACAACAGGGTCGTAAAACTGCCGGGGCGTAAAACTGCCAGGGGCGTATATCTGCCGGCTCCAGGTCTGCAGCCTCCCCCTACTCCCAGCTCTTGCACATTCTTTGCTTTTCCAGCATCTTCTGCATATTTGACTCCTTACTAGCAGTGACTATGATGATTGTGAGATCCATCTTTGATGGTTTAAATTGTTCTTCTTTTTTTTTTTTTAAATCATGAATTAATTTAGTCCTGCCCTTCAGAGGCTAAAAAAGATATTAGCATGTAAAACAAAATAAGAAAAATTTAAACCACCATCATCTTGCTCAAAAGTTTACCCCTGGCTCTTAATGCATTGTGTTGCATTCTTGAGCATTACCTTGCAGATTCTGAAAGATGAACAATAGGTAAACGTATGACTGTGACTATACATTGCAATCATTTTGTAAGGTTTACAATATTAATTTAAGAGCTCAGTGTTGAGACCTTTCGCCAGAATTTGATTGACAGGAGATCTGACCAATCATAATGCAGATACCCACCATTTTTGTCCGACAAACAAACCAAACCAGTTAGTAGATTAAAGTCAGTGGACTTGAACTTGAAAAATGTGTGATTTCTTTTTGCAGTTCTGATTTTAATTCATGTTTAATTCGTGCTATAACTAGAAGAGATTATTAGTTAACGTGCTGCTTGAACTGAGGCCTACACATTAAAGCACCACTTTATTTCATACCAAAAGTAGGCTGCTCTGTCTGGTATGTTGGCGCATTGTCAGTGTCCTCTTTGCTCCGCAATATATTTTTCACTGTGTGAGAACATGAGTGAGAGCGGAATGGCGTGTCGGACGTAGCAACAGTAACTAAGAGGGGCGGGTCTTTGTGAAAGGTCAATTTCAAATCATTTAAATCTTTGTGGACTCGGCCGGACCCGACTCGGACGTTAAAGGGGTCATATAATGGTACATGCACTTTTTCAAGTTGATTGTACTGAAATGTGTGTTGGCAGTGCCTGTACACAACCATCATATGATGATAAAAATCCATCCAGTGTTTTTTTTTTTTTTAAATCTCCTTTAATTTTTTCCCCTGTCTCAAATCAAGCCGTTTGCCCCTCCCACGATTGTTGATTGACAGCAGTGTTTCAACATAGACCCACCCTGAGGGAGCTGTCATCATAGTCCGCGATTGTTGATACACTGAAGCAGAATGGCGTCTAAGCGATAGTGGTGTTCTGTTCTTGTGTGTAATAACGAACACAGCAGTCATTTTGATGTTCCTAAATCAGAACCACTGAAGACGCAGTGGCTGAGTTTTGTTTTCGAAGGGAATATTCCCCACGATCAACGTCAATGCATTCATGTTGGCGCAGATCATTTCTCACCAGACTGCTTTATAAATGAGGGTCAGTATAAGCTGGTTTTGCTAAGAAGCTGCTCCTGAAAAAATAATCGGTACCAACTATTCATGTTCCTGCTGCACCTCCAGAAGAAGTGAGTGTAAAGATTTATTAACCTTTATATTAATCTTTGCAAATCGCTTGCACGCTTCACGATGAATCATGCTAAGGTTTACACTCAGGGTACATTACGGCATGCTTTCTATGTACGACGTTCTCAATATAATTCATAATCCCACGTTTATAATAAACAACGCGTTATGGTTTTTGTGTTATTACAAACTGTGTACGTATAAGTTACATCGGTAAACACATAGCGTTCGTATCTCACTACTCTACCCTGCCAGTACATACAAAGATAGATTAAAGTGACATTACGTTAAGCAACCATTCAGAAACGTCCTGTTCGAGCCTTAATTGTCGAACTTCTTCGGGGCTGTCATCTTGTTCCGGGTCCGTCTCCGGTTCAAACTGATACAATTGCACAGATGTGTCCTCAGAGACTCCCACTGCCATTCTCTCTCCAAAATATACCCTCAACTGTTGTCAAGGCAACACTCCACATGTGTTGTGTCAAAACGCCCGCAGAACAGAGGGGCGGAGTGAGCGAAGCTCATTATCATTAAAGACACATGCACTTAAACGGCGTGCTGAAAACAGAGCTGTTTTTGACCAGGTAAAATTAGTGTTTTCTTACAATACTATTGATAATTTTTAATTAAAGTATATTACAAACTTTTCATTTAGACCCTAAAGAATCAAATTAACTTGTATGAAAATGGCATTATATGACCCCTTTAAAGCCCCGTTCACACTACACACGACCAAGCGACGCGATACCATTCCTTTCAATGGTGAGCGGGCGACTTCCGGCGACACGCGCGACAGCGACCGTTGGCGACTAGATGGGGCGTGTCTGGCGACGCGACAAAGTTGAGAAATTTGTAACTTTATGCAAATGAAGAGCGATTTTCGCGAGCGACAACCAATAGGAGTGGAGCGCACGTGATCCTTCTCCTCAGCCCCTGGGCCTGCAGTGATAGCGGCAAGAAAGCTGATTCGCTGTCTTTTGGATGTCATACTAGTCAACCAGTAGTGGGAACGCCCACTAGCGACCTCATCGCCAGCAACTGGCGACTTGCAGCGAAAAAGTCGCGTGTAGTGTGAACGGGGCTTAAGGACTCGGACTCAAGTCCGACTCGGCCCTCTTTGGACTCGGACTTGGACTCGATTTCTTAAGGCCTTGGACTCGACTCGGACTCGACAAAGGTGGACTCGGACCCAACACTAGAAAGCATATGTGTGTACTTTATTGATATATCACAAGCTCATTGGTTTTCCATCGCGGCAATCCGTGTTAGCACCTAACCGCCAAAGTTCATTTGCGATATGTATAACTAATGCTTAAGTACCATTATAGTGTAAGTAATATCTCTGGATGGTGATTTATATTGTTATTCACTTATATTTGTGTATATATTACATTATGTGTAGTTTCTTTTTCTGCCATTACTGCCTATAAGGACACATATCTTTCATATCTAATGCCATGTCTGAGCTCTCAATGCCATCTTGTGGACAAACTAAGTACTGCAACAACTTTAATAATGTAACCTGGATTATTGCATATGTGAATGTTATTGATTTATTTGTATATCTAATATTTATTGTTATTTTTTTATATTTCAGACCACTCACTGTTACCATTCAAACTGAATCATCAGTAAACTTAAAACTCTGGTTCAACTGAGTCTTATGTGTTCTTGCCGACACACCAGTGCGGATACAAATCCACCTGTTCCAGCACAAATACAGCCCTTACATAAATCTCCAAAACACGGACAATATGAAAACAGAGCGCTTGCTGAGGCACAGAAGCTAACGCCGGTCATTCCGGATGTGCTTTTATCCTTTCCTGGTCGTGACGTCACCCACCCCTGACGTTCACTCTCGCCATTGGACTAGTTGAGTTCAGACGCAATCATGCGGGGGCGTTCCCAAAGGGTCATAGACACAGAGCAAGTTCCTTAGAAAGGGAACAGATATTTTCCTAATTCTGAGTATCTGAATTGTTGTGTAGGCTAGTCCACTGCTAGTGTACATATAGACATTTATTTCAAATCTACTTTACTCTTTCTCCGCCACCGACTGAATTTTTCAGATAACCATATTTTCAATAGGGGGCGCTATTATGCATATTCTGAAAGAGTACAGAATCTCCGGATCAAAACACAGGGGAATGAGAAGCAGAATCAAGTGATGGAATATTGCTTATGCAAAAAAGTAAAACAACAGCATTTAAATCAAAACTCCCTAACGTTACCGAATGAAATGTCAACCCAGAAAGGGTTAACAACTGTGAAGCTGTGGGAGAGTTGATGGACTCGATCTACTTAATTTATGTTTTGATCATTGTTCCGAATCCCATCCGGATGTAGTCTTTGGTAAAAACATTTTTTTTCTAAATATATTTTTTTTAAACTTACCCACATTCTATAATAAAATGTTTTTTTTTTTTTTATGGAAAGAGTTAAAGTACAGTTAAAGGTATATTTCAAGTATAAAACATTAATACCTAATAGGAACATAGTATATTTAAAGTGCAACAATAATATGTATAGTAAACTAAGTATAATTGTATGTTCACTTAAAGAAAACAAATAAGTATAATTGCAGGATACAACTACTAAACTAGTAGTTTACTAAGAGTATACTTAAAAGTGTCCTTTCATAAACTAAAAAAGTACTACAAGTATTAAAATAGTAAACTACTAGTATTCTTATAAGTTCACTTGTAGTACAGATAGTACTACATACTTGATACTTGATACTAGATACTTGTAGTACAGTACAAATGAGAAACATAGTTGTAAACTAGTCGTGCAAGTTTGCTACTGTAACACTTAAAGTACACTTAAATGTATTTTATATACAAAAAGTCAGCCAATTTAGTCCCAAACCATATTGAAATAGTACACTTACAAGTTTACTACTAGTACATTGGTATTGTATACTTACTACATAAAGTATACTTAAAAATATACTTGAACATTACTTAAGTATACTTCATAAAATGTATACTTCATAAAAAAAACTTTGAAGTATACTTTTTCATAAGGGAAACTATTTGAAAAATGTCGAATGAATTCTTGAAAATGTAGAAACCTATGATCCCTGACATAATGGAAATTTCACTTTTTTTCTTTGAATGAACACACTTTTGTTAAAAAAGCTTGTTGTTTTAATCCATAAACTGTAGATTACTTACGGATATATTGACTGGCATATGCTTCTTTGTTCGGTGCCGATATCTTTATCTTGGCATATTACTCCTGAAAATGAGCAAACAACTTTAGCATTACGCCTTATCGAACGTTATCATTTGAAATGTAGTGAGCAGCCCACAGAAAGTCCAAAGTGCAAAGTTTATTAGTGTAGCCCAGTGGTAAACTTGGCTATTATAGTGTAATGGTAACCCAGTGGGTTATGATTAATCTCTCTTACTCTCAAAAACGAGTCACATGACTATTAAAAAAGTAAACGTTTATTTACTTTGAAATAAATAATAGGGGACACCTGATTTCTAAATAAGGAAATATAAATTCATTATACATAATTAAAAGGAGATCGATATTTGGTCATTTTATTTCATGATAGTAATTAAAACGAAAGTTTAAAGTTTATATTATTTAGCTAAATAATATTACCAGAGGTTTTATGCAGATAGCCTTTTATTACTTTATTCTTACTGTTTTTATGTTACTAATTTTATTGGTCATTTGGGTATTCACGCTAGCCTGACTTCGTCATACTCATATTCTAGTCAGAATGTGAGTCTGATACTGCTCCATAGGACTTTGATTATGAGGCGTGTCTTAACCGAACCAGGAAAAAAAACCTCTGCACTCAATTGGATAGACCTACAACCAATGAGAGCAACGCAGTAAGTCAACTACTTTGCATAGCACAGTTGTCAACTACAGAACTCAAATGCACGCACGCTGGAAGAAGTAAAATAACGAGTGTTGCTTCTTTTACTTGGTCCTCTATGAGTGCGACCAAAGGAGAAACCACAACGACCACAGGGTTTTCATTGCGTCCCATCTTCTTAGTGACCATCGGAGCCAGCTGATAAATTCAACTTTTGCCGAGTTCCGTAGGAAGGACGGCAAACACATCTTTCCGATCGACAAATGCCTTGATTGCAGTTCTCTGTTCGTCTTTTAAAATGAATTCGCTGTCGATTTCTTTTACAACAGACGCGATAGCGGAATCTATACATCTCAGTTCTCCAGCGACAGTCATCTCTGAGGGAAACCAGTTAAGCGCTCTTTGATAACGTGATGATTACGTCCCAGCAGATCATCTGTCCATCATCGTATAAAGCCCGCCCTGGCAATTTGATTGGCCCGAACATTTTTTGACTAATCATAATTACTCCTCAATGGAGCGAGTCCAGAACGAACTTCCCGACCAAAAAATGTTGTGGGCGGGGTTCGGGCTGGCATCCAGGCTATATTCACGCTGTATAGTCAATAGTGTTTGGCTGCAGATATACACGTGACCTGAGGAGAGACATGTGTGAGGAAGTGGTGGAAGTTTTTTCCTCGTGGTAGTCGTGTGGAGCACGGGACGCTGACACGTTGAGAAGGAAAAGATAAGACGCTAGAAAGTGCCGGTAACGCCGATGAAACTGCGCGGGAGGCTCAGAGAAGAGGACCGCGGACTCGGGATGTTTGTGAGCCGAGAGACAGAGTGAGAAACGAAGCCGGAGACCCGTCTGACGGAGCGGGAGAGAAGGAGCGGGAGCCGTGATCGGAGGGAGCCGAGATAGCTAGCCACGGTGGGCGAATGCTAGGCGGAGCTGTTGGTTAATCGCACTGCACCTGATCGGAAAAGCTTTTATATTTTATTTGCCAAGTTCTGTTATCAATTAAACAAGGGCGTGACCCTATTTTTTTTTGCTAAAATAACAACCATCTCTGGGTCTCATTATTTTTAAATATTTTATTGTTAAAAGTTTTACAACTCATTATACACTTATTAGGTGCACCTTCGTGGTATCCACCTGAACTACATCAAACCCAAGCACCCTACATTCTCACGTAAGTAACTCACAGAGTGGTTGTACGGGTGCTACATTTGTAACATGATCTATATGGCACATATATATTTTTACTCGCATGTAAATTTGCTAGTGATATCAAACAATTTCTACTACGTCTCAACACCATAACTATATCTTTGAACACTTGCTTATTATAAAACAAAATAATTATTGATTAAAGAGTAGCCTACTTTGGCTCATTGCTCATTTAACTGCCTACAATCAGAATCTGGAGGGCAATGAGGGAATGACAGATCACATGAGGGAATGAGAGTTCATGAGGGAAAAGTTAGTTAAGTTAGATTTTAGACTCATAGATCCATTTGAGTGGTAATGGGAGTACCAAGGCAGTTTGTAGGACTCTGTACAGAGGTGAGCGGCACCTTTGTGTCTCATAACAAACTCAATCCAGAAGAGGGCGCTGTCCAAAGGTTTAACTGGCTTGTCTCTGTGCAGATGAGAGAGTCTCTGCCATAGATATCCATAATAAAGGCTGAATGTCTGGTCCGCACCTGGCGGCCATCTGGTCACAGGCAGCTCGCTCACTCGTAACATTGTGTTTTAATGGTGCATGTACTTTTTAAATAACCATAACTTGTTCAATTTTCTACCGATTTTCAAACGGTTTGGTTTGTTATAAACGTCAGAGATGTAGTTATGACCAGTGTTTGGAATAACGCCGGGGTAATCTAACCAATTACTTTTCCCGTCGTTACAACGCCGTTAACGTTACTGGACGTTAAATGCGGTGCGTTACCACGGGCGTCAGTTTGGTTTGAAATGTGCTGGGGATAGAGACGCATTCGTTAGTGCATATTCAGAAGTGCTGGGTACAAACTTGTCATACTGTGCTGCCTCTCTGCTCAACCCGTAAATAAATCCATCGATCCGCCAATGTTGTTTGAGTTCTTAAATGGTCTAGTGGTAGATATTTTGCCAAGCGTGTCAGAGGTTACGGGTTCTAATCCACGCTAGTATAGTTTTTTTTCTCTCATCAAAACTGAATATGTTCATAAGTGGTTACAGTCTATATCAAGCAGGGAAACGTTTGTGTGCATTTTATTTTGTGATTTCACCGGATTGAATAGAGTCTCCACAATGGTGATAGATTGAAGAGCGCGTCCGAGTGAAGACTGCGTGCGAGCCACAAGAGAACAACTGTATATGCAACTGATAGCAGCGGCAACGAGCGCTCAGCTTGAGTTCAAAACCAAAACAATTTAGCGCTAGATCTCTTATTTAATAGCGAACTAAATGAATGCTCTGCTAGTTAACTGGAGATGTTTTATTTATTTGTTTCAAAAAGTGGTGGGTACAAAATGACTCATGACAAAATCGAAGCCTATGTGCGTTACTATGTATTGATTGAATAAACTGTGTAATCCGAACGCACCCCTGGCTCACAAAGCTAGTGAGGAGGTGGGTTAATAAGTGCAGTGAAGTGAAGTGCAGGATAAACCTCTTGCTTTCTGTCAACGTGCAATACATATAAAAAGTTATGTACAAACACCTGTCTGTTCTACTCATTTCAACTGACTTGTGAAAACTGCAAAAAAAATTCAAATTTCTTTGACATATAGCAACTTTTTTTTTTTACAGTAATGCAAATAGTTACTTTCCCTGGTAACGAGTTACTTTTATTATAGAGTAATTGAGTTACTAACTTAGTTACTTTTTGGAACAAGTAGTGAGTAACAATAACTAATTACTTTTTTAAAGTAACGTTCCCAACACTGGTTATGACACTGCATACTTATGAAAAATAAGTGTATAAATAAATAATCATCCAGAATTATAGCCACGTTAAAAACGTTTGTAATAAACCAAACCGTTTGTAAATCCGTCAAGATTTCAACGAGATAAGAGTATTTGTGTCTGGCTGATCACTCATCTTACATCAAGTACCACAGAGCCTGCCAGAAAGCTTGCCTGTGACAAGATGGCCGCTGGTCATGACGATCTAGGCTGCGTTCCAAACCGCATACTCAAAGAGTAGGTACTTAATTTCAATGAGTACTTACTTAACCACCGCTAAAAGAGAAGGTACTTTATAGCCAAATCTCGTTGAGTATGAATGCGATCCGGACATCATACGCCATGTTGACGTTATCATGTGACCTACGACGCGTTTTCACAAGCGCAACAACTTAAAAGATGAACGACACGTTTAATTCATCTATCTGTAAATATCTTGAAATGATGAAACTTGCTCATTTTGTGGTATTGTTGAAGAAACAGCTGCCAATTTATTTTATGAATACATTTAGGGTTGATTTAAGTTGTTATATTTTAAACCCTACTAATGTGACCCACAGTTTTATCCTTATAATGATTTTTTTTAAGAAACCCCAAAATCGTCATCTCTTGAATATGTTGTTAATTTCTTTATTTTATACCCAAAAAGTTTCTCCTTTAAGTTTTCCTCTTTTCTTGATGAATTTACCTCTCGTTTCATCCCTCAGACTTATAACAACAAAACAATTTTTAATGTATTATGAAGAACTATTTAAAGATATTTAGCCTTGTTATTGTTCTTTTTTCCTGTGTATAAATATCATATAATGATGTACACAAACCAATTGATCTTTATGTTTTCTGTTTTGTCATTATGATTGTTCATTGTTAGATACAACTATGGTATCTTTCCATGATCTTTATGTAATAAGTTTATAAGTTTAAATTATATGAGCGACAGGTGCACTAACACTTCATAACATCAGTAACTCGACAGCACAACCTAGAACAGTTTTCCTCTGCGTTTTCTAAGGTCTGCACAAGGAGACGGGCCGCTGCTCGAAGATCTCTCCTTTGGAGAAAACTGTTGACTTTATACTCGAAAAATGTAAGTATCGCTCCTTAAAAATTAATATTACCTCAGAATGAATTGCATTGTTAGCCCACCCCAAAACTTAAACAAAATAATATTAAATGCTGACCAATACTTAATTATATTACTTTTTTTATATACTAAAAATGATATAATGTAATAAAACAAGCAAAATGTAATTTGTTTTGTCATATGAATTATGCATGAATACACATGAACATCTCAATTGTCAGTCAAGCAATGAATTAATGCATACATTAAATAATTATATTTTATATACTGACAACAATAAGAAACATCAATAAATGAGTAAAAGAACAAATAAAAGTAACCATCACACAATAAACAAATGCATATACAATTCAACAACACATGAAACAAATCTTTATTCAAACTACAAGCATGTATTTACAGGCGCTGAGCCCCACATCTACTGCCATCTCAACACAGCGGTTCCCATTCTGCGGCTTTACTCTGATGAATTCACCAGAGGTGACCGTGCCTTCGTGCCGGAGCTTGTTGCTGCGCTGCGCTTCACAATTTGAGGCGATAAGGGCAGATGGAGTGATGGAGCGTCTCATCCATGGCACCGTTTCCAGGATTCAGCTCTGGGCTCCTCATCCTCAGTGCTCACATCAGTCTGAATAAAAACATGTTTAGTTACTTTATAGATTTGTTTATTTACCTTATTTACAGCACATTTGTCTAATGTCAACAGTGTTGACAACAGTGAATTAATGTTATCCTATAATAATGCCACACGTATCACTCAGATGTCTTTTTCATGTTGTGATGTGCTCATCTGCAATATGTCAATACTTACAATATTTTCCTTTCAGATGTAAATAGACATTTTAAATAAGCGTGTTTAAGATGTATGTAAATCCACTTTAGAGACGTTAACGTTACGTGTGCTAGAGCTCCCCTGTTAGCTAGCTATACAAAACATGTTTTTACAGCAAAATCACAACTATACTATACTGTCTAACTACTTTACACCTTCAACAGTTAAAACGTCTACTCTATAGTAGTTTAACACTTAAGGAACCGTGTTTACTCACATTTGAAAACCCCCGGCGTCGCTGATCTCCGTGATGTTTGATAATGACGTATGCTCTCGCGTGGCCTCCTGGGATAGAAGAGTATCCATCGGTTAAGCACTCAAAAATCAGGCCGGAAGCAGTAAGCCATCCGGGAACTTCTCGCCTACTCTTTTATGAATACTGATGTTTCGAACGTACTGCTTCCTTCACGTACTGTTTTCGCCTACTATATAGTAGGAAAGTAGGCATATTCGAACGCACTTAAGTCTGAATCTCGCGATAATTAGTACGTCAACCAGGTAATTCTCGCCTACTCTTTTGGATTCATACATACTTTTTCGCTCGCCTACTCTTTTCCCATACTAAATAGTAGGGAAGTATGCGGTTTGGAACGCAGCCAGAGACTCCGCCGTAAGACATCTAGCCTTTATTATGGATATCTATGGTCTCTGCATTCTCAATCTGTAAGATGGTTCATTGATTACTTCCTGTATGGCTGCATGCAGTGTGTTCTTGTCAGTGTTGCCAAGTCCGCGGTCTCCCTCCCACCCCGAAACGCGATCGGCTATTTTTTAAAAAGCAATTGGCGGGTTTTGTTGTGAAAATTTGGTGGCATCCCTGGTTCTTGTTTAAAGTTGAGATGGAGAGTATCTTGGCTCCTCCCTTGTCTTGTAAACGAAGAAGATTGTCATGCTGGTAAAAAAAAAAGAAGGAAATTCAACCACTGGAATACCATGGTACAAAGCATCTTGAACCCCATTGGTTCTGCTATGTGCAACAATTTTTTAGTCTTTGGATGCCCTAGAAGATCGTTCTGTGGCATCCAGTCAACCAGTAATGTGTTGTTCCCCAAAGTAGATGTTTTTTTTTCCAGTGTATCTCCAAATTACCTTTTGCGGGAGCTGAGCAAAAGCAGTAGCTATTTCTGCTGTAAAATCATCTGGTAGGGCACTGATAAACGACCCTAAAGACATGATGATGACTCCATGCTCTCCAGAACTTTGCATGAAATCTTCCAGATAATGTGCAAGGGCCTTCACTGGTTTACACTGAAAGCCTCCAATGTAGATGATATTTGGCATTGTTGGACGTGGAAAATCCAAAACAAAATCAACCCTCACGAGCCATATATCAGCCCTCCGGATAATGCACATGTGGATGGAAATATTTGTCACAAAGTGCTTGGTACTGTGAAAAATTAAAACAGCTGTTCTGAATGTCCATTAGCAAACAGAAGAAAACATTTTTTACTCTTTGGAAGAAGTAAATTTTGCCAGCGTTTTCAGATCCTGTAATAGGGATGTAAGACATTGGTGAGGGAGCGACGTCAAAGTGTCCCTCACCAGTAGCGGTACATCTCACATTATATACCATGGGTAACTTGAGTTCATGAGCCAGGAGAATGCCTGCACCCCATGCCGGATCAGTAGGCATCAGATCATACTGTTTTTCATGCAGTGCCTTCATAAATTCCTCACTTTCAAATATGTTTGTTATAAGCTGACATACCATTTCATGATTTTTATGAACAGCGTTGAATACATCCAGAAACAGCCGTACAGCGCTAAGCCAATCTTAGAGCAAATCTTCTACTAATTTTTCATCCATTCCTTTGGTGTTAGGTATGGTTATAGACTTGTAATAAGTTGAATTCTCCTTTACGAACCAGCTATTATAGGTGCGCATTACATCAATGCTGTGCCCTTGACCATGTTAAGCCTTGATGAGGATGTCCATGTTCACCGAGTGACTTCCCTCCACCACCAAGATTTTGCCACCATTACAGAGAGAACCAAAAAGGACTACGACTGTTATCCAGAGAGACAGAAACCATATTCTTAGAAAATGGTGTCATCTTGCCAGTAAATTATCAAATAAATGAATTACATAAATTTGGACACTATTATGTTATTATATGTAGTCGACACTGTGCAGTAGAGATGAAATGGTATGAAAGGGACATTTTTTTTCCATCCAGGACCTGTACTCTTTCAGAGTGAGGAGACAGGCAGAATCATTTCCATTTCGAGGGAACATGCACTGCATCAAAGTATTGATGCTTTGGGAACGCCTCTGCTTGATTGTGTCTCAAACACGTGTGAAATCAGTCCAATGGCGAAACAGAACATAACAGGCAGGTGAAGTTACGACCAGGAAAGCCTAAAAGCATATCCGGAATGACTGGCCTTTTATCCTGTGTCTGATGCTTACAAATACAACCAGCCTGATCTTGATTTAGTAGGTTAGGCAGGAATTATTCCATTCTGCCATAATTGATGTGAACAGTCTATAGTAATTTATTATATTTTAATTTAGTAATAACCCCTTTCACTTCATCTGCTGTTATTTCTTCTATCAATGTATTATTTTGCTCATCAGTGAGAGTAGGCATTTTAGAATATAATTTTCTATAAAACTTTTTAAAAAACATCTTGAATATTCTCTTGTTTGGTTTGTGTTGTGTAGGTTGCAGGATCCCTGATTTTATGTATTGTTTGATCTGCTTGTGTTTTTCCTTCTTCTTAATTTCAATGCTTTTTCTCTTTTTTTGTAGCCTGGATGCCAGCCGAACTTAGCCCCACCCACAACATTTGAGGATGGGAAGTTCGGTCTGGACTTGATTCGTTGAGAAGCAAGTATAACCGAACCAAAGCTGATTTATATGATAATGGACAGATGATCAACAGTAACGTAATCATCCAAATCAACGTCACCAAAGAGCGCTTGGGTTTAATTAGTTTACAACAAAGAATGGCTGCCGCTGGAGAATTAAGATGTGTAGATTCAGCCATTGCGTCTGTTATAGAAGATGTACACAGCACATTCATTTTAAAAGAGGAACAGAGAACCACGATCAAGGCATTTGTCGATCGGAAAGATGTTTTTGCCGTCCTACGGGATTCAGCAAAAGTTTAATTTATCAGCTGGCTCCGATGGTCGCTAAGAAGATGGGGCCCAATGAAAACCCTGTGGTCATTGTTGTTTCTTCTTTAGTCGCACGCATGGAGGACCAAGTGAAAGAAGCAACCGAAATGGGCATCACGGCGATGCAACTCGGCATGCACGACGAGGTGGACATAACCAGCGGTCGTTGCCAGCTCCTTTTCGGAAGCCCGGAATTTTGACCGTTGCTCTGATTGGTTGTAGGTCTATCCTAATGAGTGCAGCAGAGGCATTTTCTTTCCTGGTTCGGTGAAACACGCCCCATAATCACAGCCCAATGGAGCAGTATCAGACTCATATTCTGACTAGAATCTGAGTATGACGATGCCAGGCTATATTTCATAAAGCATATACATTTATTTTCTAATTTTTTTAATTAGTTGTAATATTTTTGGGTGCTTTCTGCCCTTATATTCTCTTTCTAACAATTACCTAGTTCTGGCATGAAACTGTAGATGGTGGAGGCTGATAGGTCTTAAACTTATTGGTAGCAATCATGTCGTTATCTACATAGCACAGCTGATTGGTTGCTGTTGCATCAGCGGCTAATGAGCTTGCTCCTCAAACATTCAAATACTTGGCATTGTTTGCTGTTAACAGTCTGCACCGAGCTTTCAGCTTTCATATGTGGCTGTGTAAACGTGTTCACTATAAAAAAACTCAAACACAGCCAGCCATCTAAAAAACAGATTCTTTATTTCCGACTGCGTTTAAGAAAGACGCGGTGTTAACACCTGAGGTTTCCGTTTGTGGGTAGGTGCAGTGGTTAAATTGGGCCGGGGCTCTCCGGGGCTCAGCCCCGGCACATAAGCCTGCTCGTTTGTGTCCTGATTTGCCTGTTTGCAGTCAGTTGCCTACGGGAAATTATGTCACATAAAATTTGATGAAAGTGATGCTTTTGAAAACATATTTCTGATAATAAATGAAAAATTTTAGAAATGGCTTGTCTATTTTGTCTCGGCGGAGCTGAGATGAGAACAATCGGAACACGGCCATTTTCTTGTTCAGCTGCTTAATCTCGTCGTCAGTCGACCATGATCGCGCATGTGCATCTAGGTGACACGGATAAATGTACGCAGCAATATATCATGAATGTTCCTGGGAGATCCGTAGTTGCGCTTTGCGCGCGATGTGGAAGTGCGCAAAAGTTCCAGAAATGTACAAAAAGTCCCCTGGCCTTGAATGACAAGGTAAGGACAATACGACTAAATAAAAATGAAATAATCAAGACTAGGTTGACCATGTGATTTTTTTCAGGAGATGTTTTGAGCATTTTACTTCAGACACCGGATTATCAGCAAACTGCCAAGAGAACTGCTAGCTGGCTACTCAAAATAAACTAGCAATCTATTCAGTCAGCATATTTGTGTTTGATCTGTGTGAATTACAGAAATATAAGACTTGCTAGACCTTTCTTTTAGCTACCAAGCAACCTTTCCACAAGGATAGATTGATTTTATTTTTGTGACTTTTGCATACCTTGATGTGAAATGACGCAGAGTAGGCTGTGTGTGTGTGTTAGTAGTAAAGAGAGAGAATGGGAGCAGTGTTGCCAGATTGGGACGGTGATTTCCAGCCCAAAAGCTCACCAAAACCCGCCCACTACAAGAAAAAAACGCCCAAAATTTTACTGCCAAAATAATGTGATATAATTTCATTACCATGTCATTTAAGGTTGATAAGCACAATTTGTATCTCCTTAAAACAAAATAACGATGATAAAATAAAAAACAAATAAATTTTCCAGCAAAACAGATCAAAACAGGGCAATAATTAAGGAGAATTAGCCAATATGACTAAAATGTCCAGGTGGACACTGTCAAAACGGCAATCAAGAAATGAACCGATGACTTTAACCCTCGGAAGTACACATTGCAGAACATAATGCCTAATTTAGCAGTCAAAACAGATTCATCGTTGATTCAAACCTTTTTCAGCAGCTGTCAGGGACAAGTAGAGTGCAGTCTGGATGGTGTAAAGTTGCAGATGTTTGGTTAGGCTAGTGTGCACATATGACATGGACAGGAATCGTCCCATATTTGATTTCAATTCAAGTCATTCAACTGTGCTCTCCTCTCAGAGTTATATTCACTATAGAGTGATCTCCTTCCACGTGTGTGTTTTTTAGAGTTGCTCACTACTGTACACTCTTTTGTATAGTAGGCTATGTCACTTTGCCTTAGCGATCACTTGAATACAGCTACAACTTCTCGCGCTCAATCGCGTCTGCCTGCGGATCGCTGATTGGCTAAAAGTGCGTGCTCGTCGTCGGTGATGTCAACACTAACGCCAGCTGACCCTGCATGAGCGTGTGTGTACAGTAATGTCATGATGACTGATTTTATGGACTTCATGCACTTTAGTTTCGTTTTTTTAACCAATTAGACTTTAAAATGTAGATGTTTGAAAACCGCCGAAATGATCCCAAACCAGCCCAAATTTTGACCACCCGCCCAAACCCTTTTTTACCCGCACAATCAAATTCAAAACCGCCCAATTGGGCGGGAACCCGCCCAATCTGGCAACACTGAATGGGAGAAGGAAGTTTGTGTGAGGTGGACCTGGTCATCACAGACCCTGTTGCTACTGTCATATGCTGCACTGTCTCTTCATCTGGCACATTATGTTTGGCACATTGTATGGGTCACTATACCATAACAAGGTAATACAATGTGTAATCAAGTGATGACTGATTAACAGTAATGTAAATGCTAAATGTCCTAATACCTGGTGATACTACAACAATGCAAAGTATATGCTCTTATCCTTGCAGTTTTTCAATTATCATCATGTAAGACTCAATTTCTCCATTTCTTTGCACAAAACTCTCCAGAAAGTGCCATTTAATGGTTTATTTTTCAAATAAAATTACCAGGGGGGCAAACCCCCACCCCCATAATAAATCCCAATTTAACCCCTGGGTAGGTGTATGAACAAAATTTAGATGGCAAAAAAAAAAACACAAAAAGGAAACACGTTCCAATAAATGTACAGAAACGTTCCCAAAAATAAACCAAAGTATACAAACAATCTGTAAGAATACTTAAATCCGGAATAAACAACGGCAGTGGCTTTTTATGCTTTCTGGATAAAGAACAAAACACAGAAACATTATTAAAGATACATTCTCATAAGCCACAAACACTTATAAGATCAGAAGTAACATTTTACACTCTTCACATTACCAGTGACATTATTATATTCATTTCCATCTCTTAAGATAGAGTATTAATAAACTTGAATGAACACAGACATCAAAAACAGTACATAGCTCTTAATCTATTTTCTTTGAGTGAATATAAACATTTACAATCAAGAATGACACTCCCTCTGTGAAACGTTGGACCGCACTAGAAAAGCACTAGTCCCCTCTGATATTATTTTATCAAAAGAGAAATTAGTATTGTTTACTTTCTCCTCAACAACACCACATGAACTACGACACAAAGATTAAAACAACACTCAATGATCACATGGAACAATTACTCACGCTCAATCTCTGTCACTGCAGCCTGTACGATCTCGTCACATCGAAATCTCTTGCATTCGAAAGAGACACAGAGTCGTCAAACACCTGAATGAGGCTTTCCTCTTTTCTTTAGGAAAAACGGCGTGTTTTCTAAACTCACACACTGCAGCTCATGTGTGCTCAGGGATTTCTATAGTAAAACTTTTCAGTTATTCTTCCCTTTACAACTGCACTACACAAATGCGCCAGGGCGCCCTCCAGAGGCGAGAAGGCACGACTACAGTCTATTTTTGCCCTGGTTACACATCAGGCCTGGCTGCAGGATGAAATGACTGAGGGGGCATGTGAAATTGTTAAGGGGGCTTAACTTTATACCATTAATGAACAATGCACACTGAGAACTCGCTTTGGAACGACATATTTTTAAATGCAGCGCTCCCTAAAACACTCCATATTTTACAAACTCCAAATGTATTGTTTTACTAGTGCTTATGTGTATTTAAATGTCTGAAACCTAAAATAAACATTATGAGGTTGAAAACACTGCATAGTTGTGATATATGTAAGCAATGTACATTATGCGTCAATACTTACCGATAATTGCTGCAATAATAGCTGCTGCTCTCTGTCCTGCTTAAAATCATTGTCAACGCGATTTGTTTGGAACTATTGAGAGCTACACGAATAATGTGATCGCGCGGCGGCGAGATCACTGTAACAACCATCTATGTTCGGAACTCTCATATTTAACGGCTCTGGTTCGCGCTTAGTAGATACCGCCAAGGCAAGTTCAAAACAAAGCACGTGCGCTGTACTGTGATTGGTGGCTCGTTTGACCAGTTACGTTTTTATCCACTCATAAATAAAAAGGAACGACAGATTTTGAAAATGTAGTAGAGTAAAAAGTAAGATATTTGACTTTGAAATGTAGTGGAGTTAAAGTAAAAGTCTCCCAAAATTTAAATACTTGAGTAAAGTACAGATACGCAAAAAAGCTACTTAAGTACAGTAACGAATTACATTTACTTCGTTACTGTCCACCACTGAATGGAAATGTATTCGATCCCATTCGCCGTGGGCCGGAGTCTGTTGCCGTGATGGTGGCGGAGCCATAGACAGTAAAAGAAATAGACACAGCGACCCCGTAGACTTCAACAGAGAAAAGTGAAGTCAATTAGAAGCACTCACTTCCTGATGGCTGAGTGAACTGCGCAGGCTCAAACTGAGCTTGATGATGTAGATGTGACGTGAGCAACCTGTCTTACAGTTGTACGTCTTCTAGTAGCTGTGCCAAGAGATATCTGAATCATTCCCTTCCGAATCTTGCAGAGACTGAGAGCGTGAGTAGGAGCTGTCCATGAGCTAGCAGCAGGATCAACTTTATGACTCTCTATGGGCTTCTCCCTTGACTTTATGCCTCCACGTCCCCCCGATTGGCATGAGCTTCTCCTCCTGTCTATACGGTAATTTCTGTACTGTGCGACAGAGAGTCGCATGTTATGACGCAATCGTTAGCCTATTTTTACAAAAACTGCTTCTACAGGGCCATAACGTAAGATACAAGGTAATGGAGCATTTTATACATTGTCGTGTTTCTTTAGAAATAAACAATGGACAAATGGAGTCTTTAAACGCCTCAGATGTAAAGTTATTCGCTGTCAAAGTGACGCCAAAATGAATGGGAGTCAATGGAATGCTAACAGCAGATGAAGGCTTGCTGGCCAATGGCAGCCCCCAGGCAGACTTCAGTTTCCGGCTGGTGGATTACTCCCTTGGGCGGAGCAGGGAATGGGGGACTTGCTGCCGGCTGTTCTCGACCAGAGGAGCCATCGCCGTCCGCCAGGAGGCGGAGGATTTTTATTTAATTTTTTGGATAGAGGAGTCATTAAGAAGGTTCAAGTTAAATTTCCACAAGGTATCCTTAGGTTTATTATCTAGTCTTACTGTTAGGTAGATTGGAGCATGATTACTGATATCTATTGTTCCAATGTCACAACCTTTTACCCTCGTTCTATCTCAAAAAAGAAAAAGGGGTAATGGCGTAAATGTTAAATAAAGTAAAAGATGTTCCATTCATCATTCCATGAACAAATGTAAATGGCCCTCTTTGTCAACATATTCATATTGTCTTTTTCAAATATTTTTTTTAAATCTGATCTCTGAAATAATGCAAATACCACATTTATTCTAATATCCTTTCATTAAAAAAACCTGTTGTTTTAATTAATAAACTGTAGATTACTTACGGTTATATTGACTGACATATGCTTCTTCTTTGTTCAGTGCGTATATATTTATCTTGTTGTTTTCTTTATCTATGTTACTCTGTCTTTGAAAATGAGAGCAAATTTCTCCTTTAACATTGCCCCTTACCAAATACAGTGAGCAGCCCACAGTAATAAAAGTTCAAAGTACAAAGTTTACTTACATGTTCTATATGGCACAATCAGGGGCGCCTTTAGGTAACCAGAGGCCCCTGGGCTACAACTTGAGTTAAAAGTACAGTTAAAGGTATATTTTAAGTATAAAAGTATAACAGCTAACATGGTAGTATACTTAAAGTGCAAAAGTAATATATATATATATATATATATATATATATATATACTCACCTAAAGGATTATTAGGAACACCTGTTCAATTTCTCATTAATGCAATTATCTAATCAACCAATCACATGGCAGTTGCTTCAATGCATTTAGGGGTGCGGTCCTGGTCAAGACAATCTCCTGAACTCCAAACTGAATGTCAGAATGGGAAAGAAAGGTGATTTAAGCAATTTTGAGCGTGGCATGGTTGTTGGTGCCAGACGGGCCGGTCTGAGTATTTCACAACCTGGGGTGCGTTTCCCGAAAGCATCGTTAGCCAACTATGGTCGCTAGTTCCGTCGTTACCAATAGAGTTCAATGGGATTTGCGACCAACTTGCGACCATAGTTGGCTAACGATGCTTTCGGGAAACGCACCCCTGCTCAGTTACTGGGATTTTCACGCACAACCATTTCTAGGGTTTACAAAGAATGGTGTGAAAAGGGAAAAACATCCAGTATGCGGCAGTCCTGTGGGTGAAAATGCCTTGTTGATGGTAGAGGTCAGAGGAGTATGGGCCGACTGATTCAAGCTGATAGAAGAGCAACTTTGACTGAAATAACCACTCGTTACAACCGAGGTATGCAGCAAAGCATTTGTGAAGCCGTAGCAAAGCATTTGTGAAGCCACAACACGCACAACCTTGAGGCGGATGGGCTACAACAGCAGAAGACCCCACCGGGTACCACCCATCTCCACTACAAATAGGAAAAAGAGGCTACAATTTGCAAGAGCTCACCAAAATTGGACAGTTGAAGACTGGAAAAATGTTGCCTGGTCTGATGAGTCTCGATTTCTGTTGAGACATTCAGATGGTAGAGTCAGAATTTGGCCTAAACAGAATGAGAACATGGATCCATCATGCCTTGTTACCACTGTGCAGGCTGGTGGTGGTGGTGTAATGGTGTGGGGGATGTTTTCTTGGCACACTTTAGACCCCTTAGTGCCAATTGGGCATTGTTTAAATGCCACGGCCTACCTGAGCATTGTTTCTGACCATGTCCATCCCTTTATGGCCACCATGTACCCATCCTCTGATGGCTACTTCCAGCAGGATAATGCACCATGTCACAAAGCTCGAATCATTTCAAATTGGTTTCTTGAACATGACAATGAGTTCACTGTACTAAAATGGCCCCCACAGTCACCAGATCTCAACCCAATAGAGCAGTGGTTCCCAAACCTGTCCTGGCGACCCACCAACACTGCACGTTTTCTTTGTCTCCCTAAACAAACACACCTGATTCAACTCATCAGCTCATTATCACATGGGTTTATGAGCTAATGAGTTGAATCAGGTGTGTTTGATAAGGGAGACAAAGAAAACGTGCAGTGTTGGTGGGTCGCCAGGACAGGTTTGGGAACCACTGCAATAGAGCATCTTTGGGATGTGGTGGAACGGGAGCTTCGTGCCCTGGATGTGCATCCCACAAATCTCCATCAACTGCAAGATGCTATCCTATCAATATGAGCCAACATTTCTAAAGAATGCTTTCAGCACCTTGTTGAATCAATGCCACGTAGAATTAAGGCAGTTCTGAAGGCGAAAGGGGGTCAAACACAGTATTAGTATGGTGTTCCTAATAATCCTTTAGGTGAGTGTATATATATATATATATATATATATATAGTAAACTATAAGTATGAAATGTTCACTTAAAGAAAAAGTACAAGTATACTTGCAGTATAAAACTACTAAACTTGTTTACTGAGAGTATCCTTCAAAATGTACTTTCATAAACTAAAAAATGCACTTTACACTTAACAATACAGTTAAAAGTATACTTCTAGTACATTGATATTAGTATACTTACAACATAAAGTATACTTAAAAATATACTTGAACTTTACTAAAGAATACTTAATAAAATGAACTTGAAGTTTACTTATATTTAGTAAGGCACACTCGCAAGGTCTCTTGCTCTCTCTCTCTCTGCCGTGCGCACGCTATGTATGTTATGCGCGCAGTATGTGAGATTTTAACTAATTTGCGGGCATCAGGGAGACGCTATCAATATGCGGGAGACTCCCGGAACTTCCAGGAGACTTGGGATGTCTGCAACAGGAAACAAGCCACAACACAACAGAAACAAGCCACAGCACAACAGAAACAAGCCACAACACAACAGAAACAATAGGTTACTGTTCGTAACCCCAGTTTTCTGAGGAGCTCTAAATAATTTATATGAGCTGACTCAGCTGAGTGTAATGTGCTTGGCCACATGGTGTTCACTGTCCTGCCATCTTGGGTGTCTCCACATCCTGTTAAATATAACTCGTCATTACCTAGCCTGGTTAAAACCAGACCATTCTCAGTTGTAACTGAGTTATTGTCTGGCAAAGCTTCATAGACAAATCATTTCCAAACGGGCGTCACCAACGGAAGTCCAATGCCTCTGGGCGCAATTGGATAGACCTAAAACCAATCAGAGCGAAGAAGGAGATGTCTTATGCAGACCGACGTTCATCTGTTATAGAACAACTTAGTTTGAATAAATGAGCAGGCACTGATTAGCTACTTGCTCTATGTTTATTTAAAATTAACAGCAAGACAACTAGAAGTGAATGTGCTTTCCATTAAATAAATCACACACAGTAAACAAAACCTTAACAAAAAAAACTTTGCAATGAACTTTGCAATTTAGACGCGCAAACTGGGTGCCGGTGCGGTGAGAGTGAGACGTACATGCTCGGGCAGATTCGGCTTGAAGTCGGTCATCCTCGGACGCGGCGCCACGCGCACAGCCAAGCGAAATGGGGTCGGTCTTGCGCACCGAACGCGTCATTTTTGCCGCGCACCTTCGCCCTCGTGCGGACACGTCGAGTATAAACAAGGCTTTAATCCGTGTCAGCGCGCGCTCTGATCGGTAAAGGGGCACAGACCTCTCCCGAATCATCTCCAGCATTCAGCCTCCGAAGCACCACTAACTCCGCCTCCGTTTCCCTCGTAAGCTGATATTAGTATTTAAACATTCTCTATGATAAAAAATGTTTGTGAAAAAAATATTTTAATAACATGGTTTTGGCGGTTATAGAGTTCTAATGACGGTGTTCAACTATAACCGTCACACCCCTAGTTCCACGGCGGCATCCATCTTTGTAAATGTACAAAATCTGCTTCACCCGTCGCTGTGCTGTCGTCATCGTGTAAAGCCCGCCCCGACGTTTCTGATTGGTGCCGCGATTTCGACGGATTACAAATGGGCTTGAATGAGCTCTTTGCCAGACTAACTTGCAGAGGAAATCTAAATTTCTCGGAAGTTGTCTGGGTTTTCCCAGGCTAGTCATTACCACTTTCTGCAACATGATTGCCCCGAGATGAAAATCCACTGAATAAATGCCCTTATTCTCAGAAGGCCCAGAGGCAGGACATGGACAGCCGAAGCCATAAAACCTTGTAGCCTGAGGCATGTGCGATACTGTACCACTCTCCTTCTTTGATTTGTGAGAGGCGATTCGTTGAGAGAATGCGTTCCGTGTAAGACGTGCACACATTGTTGAATTCAGCACAGACCCAGAAATATAACTTTCTGAGTGGAAATGAAATTCCTTTTGCTCGCATTCACTCTGAAGCCGAGCGAAGTAATGTGAGCGAGAACACAAGCAGTGTTTTGCATCACTTTCTCTCTTGATTTGGCTATAATCAGCCAATTGTCTATGTATATCAGGATATTGAGACCTTCCTCCTTGGCAGAGCTAATCCCGCCTCCGCACACAGATAGAACACTCTCTGACTTAGTGAGAGTCCGAAAGGAAGAACTGTGAATTTGTAACATATGCCTTGGAATGCGAAACAAATAAATTTCCTGTGGGGAGGATAAATGCTTATGTGAAAAAAAAAAACATATTTTACATTGATCAATGTGCACCAATCATTCTGATTTACAGAACGAGAGAGAACACTGTGGGTTATGTAAGACTGGAAAAACTAGAAGAACGTGAAGAGAGGGTTACTCTTTGAGAAAACAAAGGAAATTAACATTTGAACTCTCTCCTGCTAAATTAGCATCCTCATCCGAGACGCAATCACCTCAGTATTGTCTTAATTTACATTTCTTTCCCTTCACCCCCCTTTCCCCATCTCTTCTCTCACCATGCTGAGATAACCTGAAATTCACCCAAAAATATATGTGGTTTAATGTAAACAATTATTATACCACATTATGCTTGTTTGTTATCATTTGAAATGTCTCAGTGCGACTGGTACAAAGCTCTCATCCCCACAGAAGTAAACCAAAAGGTAATAAATGTTTTAAGAGTTAAGAGTTATTTTGCTTACTGTGGTGGAAGGGTAATGCAAATTACCCTCTGTCCTCAGTACACCTTACCCCTAAAATATACCTAAGTCTGGGACCGTGATTAATGCAAATTCCCATTGTTAGCACATGTTTCCATTTGAAAGAGGTTTCTGTCTTGGTCTGAGTATTTTGGGAGATGTTGCAGGAGGCTCAGGGCGCGATTTGTAATCAGATCAGCCCGTAATACAGAATGTCTTTAAGAATGTCTTTTCAGATTCGGGTCCATACGTGAGTAACACTGGGTGTCATTGTGTGTCTGGCGCTGCTGTGCTGTTGGTAACTAACAACCAACTCTTGTTTGTAATTACTATTGTGTACTGTATGTTAATTTTTGTGCTTTCTTGTCATTCATTCATTTCATTTCATTTCATTTATTTATTTAAGGACAGTGCACATTAATTAAAGGAGCTGTATGTAAGATTGTGGCCAAAACTGGTACTGCAATCACTTTCAAATTACTGTAGAGTGGTGTATCCCCTCCCCCTCCCCCCTGACTCAAGGTTGCCAGATAGGCTGCAGGATCCAGCAGGAACGTGACGAGCTGCAGCTGTGGTAACTAGAGCAGAGCTGGCAACCCGGATGCCGCAACACTACTGACTTCGTGATTGGTAGATAGGTGGAGGGTGGAGCATCAGACCAAAACACAACATGACAACATCAACATCAGTTGAGGGCTGCAACTGCACTTTTTAAATGACAATATCCTGGCCGGACAACTGTTGTCAGTGATATAAGTATTTGAAATGTACATGATTTCTAAATGTCTAGTGATATATCAGGGCCATTTTATGATTAATTGAAATACATTTCTTACATACAGCTCCTTTAACATCACTGTAAATGTGCCAGTGTTAGCCAGCAGGCTAATTTTCAACTGTAGTCCATTGGCAAGATGTTATACTAGGCACATGATGGCTAGAATAAATAAAAAATAAACATTAAATCACACAGCAATTGATACACAACAATAAAACATAATGCCATAGCACTGGCTCCATTAAAACATAATATCATAAAACATATAACATATAACCATACCGCCATACAACTGTTAGGGAATTAAACAGTAACCATCTATCATCTATCTATCATACATATACCATAGGTCACAAGACAGCTAAAATATAGAAGCAGACATTAATTATTATGAGAGGTGTTCACATTTTTGTATGCTCAAAAGCCAGTCCTCAAGATGGTGTGAGAATATATGGAATGAGGTGGAATTTCTAATGTCTATTAGAAATAGACATCATCTATGCTTTATTTTTCATGAAGCATTATTCTGTTGCGCTTCTATATGATAAACAAACATCCTCTCTTGGATTGTGTGCGGAACGGAAGCCAGTTAGGACAGAGTCGCACTGACGACTGCTAGTGAATGGGGTGTTTAGCGTCATTGTTGGTGCACTCGACTCACTTGCCAGGAGATCGGGGTTCGGGACCGACTCGGAGCAGGGCGTTTAGGATTGGAGTGTTTTGGAGGCGGAGCAATGAAGAAGGGTTGTGTTTGTTTGGGTTGATTTCAAACATCAACACTGGCCAACAGCATATTTCAAAAATGACTTACTCCACCTTTAACTAAGTTGTTATGCAGTCACATTCACTATAGAGAGCTATATAAAAATACTAACGAGGTAATAGTAATCATGGGGCAGCATTTCTGGTAGTACTTGCCATAATCTCTGGTCATTGTCTCTGCTTTAATTAAAACTATAGGGGGCTAGACCAAAATACTATTGGGGTTCTAGTAAGCATGGGGCGACATTACCTCATAGTACTGGCCATAACCTCTGATTGAGCTTTAACTAAGTTGTTATATTGGCGATTTGTAGGGGGCTAAATGGGTACCTTTTAACAATAGCAAGCATGGATGGCATTTTTAAACTGCTTTAGCCATAACTTCTGGTTATCGATCAGACTGGTGAGTTTGTGATCGTGGGCCCGCATAAAAATGAACAGCCGGTGCGAGGACGCTGTGCGACTTTGGCACCCGAATGAATGAGAACAAAAAGGGTAAAGAGTTATATAGAATAATCAGATGTCTAGATAAATTACCATATAAATGGTCAATCATAAATTGCCATTCTAACCTAAATTCGAGGTTGTGATAGATAAAAGTCAGATAAAAGTTTAATTGGAATTAAATTCGGTAACACTTTATAATAACTGCATGCTATTAATCATTTGTTAAGCATGAGTAAACAGTTAATTAATCATTTATAAAGCATTAATAGACATTAATAAGCAGTTTATAAATACAGCTATAAACACTTTTTTCTTGATTTATAAGCATATCTATAATGCGTTTAATAATTGTATTTTCATACTTTGTTAATGATCAATTAATAATTTCTAAATGAAGTATAGCATTATTTATAAACCAGTTATTTAAGAGTTGTCAGTTATTCATAAGATCACTTAGAAAGTGTAAGTAAATGTAGTAAATACAGGTAGTTATAAAGCATTTAGTAGTGGTCAGTTAACTATTTTGTGAGCTAATCTAAAGTGAGGACTATTCATGCCTTATAAAGCATTTATAAAGGAGATTTAAAGGCGCATCAATCTTCTAAACAGTAAAATGTAACAAACACAACACAGTGATACAGAACATAGAAATATTTAACAGCCTTTAAATCTCCTTTATAAATGCTTTACAAGGCATGAATAGTCCTCACTTTAGATGAGCTCACAAACATAGTTAACTGACCACTACTAAATGCTTTATAACTACCCGAATTAACCCTGAATTACAGCTTAAATACATGTTAATAAAGCATTTATTAACACACTAAGTAACCATCACTATATGTCTGAATAATAAGATGTATGAATGTACATTTAAATAGTTTATTAATCATTTACTTACACGTTCTAAGTAATCTTGTGAACCACTGAAAACTCTAAAATAACTGGTTTATAAAAAATGCAATTAATCATTTAGAAATAATAAATTGATCATTAATAAAGGATGAAAATACAATTATTAAATAAATTATAGATATGCTTGTAAATTAAGAAGAAAGCATTTATAGCTGTATTTATAAACTGCTTATTAAAGTCTATTAATGCTTTATGAATGATGAATTAACTGTTTACTCATGCTTAACTAATGATTATTAGCGTGTAGTTATTATAAAGTGTTACCAATTACGTTGCCACGCTGAAAAGACAGTAACGCAGTGAACCTTCTCTCGCTTATCGGAAACTGCCGTTGGACCGATTGGGCGGGCCTTACAGTTAACATTTCAAATTGTATTTCCTCAAATGTTTGTTCAACACTCTGAGATCCAGAATAGGGCGAAGAAAAATGCCCTTCTTTAGAATAAGGAAATAACGGAAGTAAAATACCTGATTGCATTGATGACGGGGTACCACTTGGACCGCCCCCTTCTCAAGAAGGCGATTTCATCTTTCAGAATGTAAGTAGAGCTCTCTTCTTTTTGTGATTTTTTAATGAAAGATCAAAATGATATACATTGTAGATTTATTTTCACAGCAGCCTTTGCTCATATTTACCAAGGGTGCCAATATTAGTGGAGGGCATGGTATGGGCAAAGTTTAAGGGTCCATAAAAAACATTGGTGAGGTAAAAACTAGGGGTGTAACAGTACACAGAAGTCACAGTTCGGTACGTACCTCGGTTTTGTGGTCACGGTTCGATATGAGTTTGGTACAACAGAAAAAAGCAACAAATCCCCATTGATAGGTTTCTTTTCATTTATTTTAAACAGACAGTAGTGCAAATTACAGTTTGAGCCCAGCTAGCGTCATTTACTCCCCCCTGAGGTAGTTGATACAGTTCAGCCTCCTTTAGAGTATTAAGCACAACGCAGTAAAAAGAATGTATTCTTGCATAGGTCATATTGTTTTGTAGGTCTAATAAAAAAAAAAAACTGATTTGGTTACATGAAAAGCATCTCTTGTGTTATAAAATACAAAATAAATAGAATAATGAAAAATTAAACTTGTGCAGAGATTTGTTTTTGCACTGAAGTCTTTTTCTGCTTACCTCCGGTGATTGTCATATCTGGATGATGTCGTCTGCCCACTACCCCCCTCATTAGGGCCGAGTCCATCAGCAGTCATGGGTGGGGCCTGTACAATGTGACATCACATTGCATACAAACTGCTGAGTCACTGCTTATGATTTATGGGGGATTAAAAAAAGAGCAATGGGTGGATTTTTACCATTATAGGGTGGTTGTGTAAACACACTGCCAACACAATTTATGTTCAAACACCATGTAAAAGGTGCCCTTTAAAATACATAATTTATGGTCATACAGATTAGCGTCAGTTTACCTTTAAAA
Source organism: Rhinichthys klamathensis goyatoka (assembly GCF_029890125.1). Lineage (NCBI taxonomy): Eukaryota > Metazoa > Chordata > Actinopteri > Cypriniformes > Leuciscidae > Rhinichthys > Rhinichthys klamathensis. The sequence goes on along the minus strand of NW_026606575.1, from coordinate 64,546 downwards.
CTGTAAAGGGTCTATTTTTATTTGTATATACTCACAATAAAAACATAACATTTTTGTAAAATAAAGAAAACAAACAGGATGCTGCTTCCTGGTGTCCTTTCCATGAAGTTAGTGGAGCGTGTCTCAAAAATGAACCGAAACTCAGTGTGTTGCTATTAGCAAGCTCTTGCATGCCATCTGCACTCTTGTTTTGAGTTGGCGCATAGATCTTCTATTCTTCTTCTGCTCTTTTTCCTGTTGTAGCGGTGAGCAAACAGCATTGCATTTCCGGGCGTGCGCACCCTTCTGGATTGTAGTGTAGATCGCCTGTGAACTGTATTCGTCATCTGACTGTATGCAACGAACCATGATCTCCGTACCATGACGGTTCAGGACGAATGCATGTATTGTTACACCCCTTGTAAAAACTGTTCAAAATCTGGATTTCGTTAGTCCATTACCACTAGAATAAAGCTTGCATGTTAGCTTTGACGGACCTCTATAAATGGCACCGTGAATGGGCTGGTCACACAATATAATGATAATGTATTGCCCCATAGAAACTTCAAGGGTTCTGCTTGTTTTAGTCCATTGCTGTTTGTTTTAGTCCATTGCCACTAGTATAAGGCTTGAATGTTTAGCTTTAATGCACCTTAATAGAAACGGCACTGTGAAATGGGCTGATTGCGCAATAGAATGATAATGTATTGCCCCATAGGAACTCCAAAGGTTCATTAAAATATATTGGATGCCTCTTTTATATATATATATATATATTTATGCCTCTTTTGTGTATGCACATAAGACCATTTCCATTGTGTTTTGGCTTGTTTTCAATGTGTTTCCGATTTTGTTGTGTTGTGGCACTTCATTGTGTTGTGGTGCTCTCATAGTGTTGTGGCTTGTTTACGTTGTGTAGTTTAAATTTCATGTGTTGTGCACTACTGGGCCACTGTACGTACCCCCTCCGTCACCTCATGTACCCCGGGTAACACGTACTCCAGTTTGGGAGCCACTGAATTAGATCATACACATCTTCGCATACACAAGTTATACAATAGCCTATTGTTGTTGTTTTTTGTTGCATAATTGTAAAAAGACAATGGTTGTGTAATGGTTAAAATGTTCAGTGAATGAAGTTTGTAAACCCTTCTTTCTGCATAATTGTACCTACATACATTGAGATCAGACCTTCATCTAAGTCCTATAAACTAAGATGAAGAGAACCCATTTGGAGAACCCATTTGTTTTTTGCCACACCATTAAAGTTAGATTTTAGACTCATATAGGTCCATTTGTAAAAGTTTAAAGAAACTTTTCTCTGTTTAAACCATGTGGTCAAAAAAGAAAAATTTCACTATAATGGCAGAAGGATCAAATCATTATTCCAGGCAGTGAAATGGGGTGTACATTAAACAGTCAAAACAGTCAAATAATTGTATATTAGTTGTAAGTGATCAACGTCAAATGCAAATGTCACTCAGTTTTCCTTTTTCTGCTGCAGCACCTGACACACATATATCGAACTGTTAAAAAAATACATAGAGTGAATATCAGAACAACTGCAAACAATGTAACTGCAACATCTACTGAGTAATAGGAGTACCAAGGCAGTTTGTAGGACTCTGTTCGGAGGTGAGCAGCACCTTTGTGTCTCATTACAAACTCAATCCAGAAGAGGGCGCTGTCCAAAGGTTTAACTGGCTTGTCTCTGTGCAGATGAGAGAGTCTCTGCATACTCAGTCTGTAAGATGGTTCATTGATTACTTCCTGTATGGCTGCATACAGTGTGTTCTTGTTTAAAGTTGAGATGGAGAGTATCTTGGCTCCTCCCTTGTCTTGCAAACGAAGAAGATTGTCGTACTGGTCAAAAAAGAATGGAATTCCAACCACTGGAATACCATGGTACAAAGCTTCTTGAACACCATTGGTTCCGCCATGTGCAACAAAAACTTTAGTCTTCGGATGCCCTAGAAGGTCGTTCTGTGGCATCCAGTCAACCAGTAATGTGTTGTTCCCCAAAGTAGATGGTCTCTTTCCAGTGTATCTCCAAATTACCTTTTGCGGGAGCTGAGCAAAAGCAGTAGCTATTTCTGCTGTAAAATCATCTGGTAGGGCACTGATAAACGACCCTAAAGACATGATGATGACTCCATGCTCTCCAGAACTTTGCATGAAGTCTTCCAGATCATGTGGAAGGGCCTTCGCTGGTTTACACTGAAAGCCTCCAATGTAGATAATATTTGGCATTGTTGGACGTGGAAATTCAAAAACAAAATCAACCCTCATAAGCCATATATCAGCCCCCTGGAGAAGTTCATAATAATTTACAGGCGGATGGAAATATTTATCACAAAATGTTTGGTACAATGGCAAATTAAAACGGCTGTTCTGAATGTCCATTAGCAAATAGAAGAAAGCGTTTTTTCCTCGTTGGAAAAAGTTCATCTTGTCAGTGTTTCCAGATCCCGTGATAGGGATGTAAGACATTGGAGAGGGAGCGACGTCAAAGTGTCCCTCACCAGTAGTGGTCCATCTCACATTATATACCATGGGTAACTTGAGTTCATGAGCCAGGAGAATGCCTGCACCCCATGATGGATCAGTAAGCATCAGATGATACTGCTTTTCCTTCAGTGTCTTCAGAATCTCTGCACTTTCAAATATGTTTGTTATAAGCTGACATATCATTTCATGCGTTTTATGAATAGCTTTGAATACATATGAATACAGCTGTACAGCGCTCAGCTGGCTCTTTCCTCTTTCATAGTCGATCATTTTGAAGAGCATATCGTCTACAAATTCTTCATCCATTCCTTTGGTGTTAGGTATGGTTATAGAGTTGTAATAAGTTGAATTCTCCTTTACGAACCAGCTATTATAGGTGCGTATTACATCAATGCTGTGCCCTTGACCATGTAAAGCCTTGATGAGGATGTCCATGTTCACCCAGTGACTTCCCTCCACAGGCACCACCAAGATTTTGCCCCCATTACAGAGAGAACCAAAAAGGATTACGACTGTTATCCAGAGAGAGACAGAAACGGTGTTCTTAGAAAATTGAGTCATCTTGCCTGTAAATGATAAAATAATTGTATTACATAAATTTGTATAATATTATATTATTATATGTTGTCGACACTGTGCAGTAGAGATGACATGTTATGAAAGGGACACTTTTTCATCCAGGACCTGAACTCTTTCAGAGTGAGACAGGCAGGTAGAATCATTACAAATATTTTTTGTGAGAGAACACAAAGTTTCTCAGGGGAACACAATACATTTGGGAGAGAACATAAACGTTTTGTGAGAGAACACAAAAAATATAATTGTTCCTCCTATATCATTTCCCCCCATCACCATGTCCCCCTAGGGCTTTGTAATTTTCTCATTCATGCATGTTTCTTTACCACTCTTTCTTTGCCTCTCAATTTTCACAAATTTCTAATAATAATTAGAAGAATTCTCTTTTTATTATTATTCTCTTTAATAATAATAATAATAATAATAATAATAATACATTTTATTTGGCCGACGCCTTTCTAAATACCCAAGGACATCTTACATGTTCCAAAAAAAAAAAAAAAAAAAGGAAATACATTAAAATACATTTAAATTCATAGTAGGCAAATACATGTTACAAATAAGACAAACCAGCAAAATGCTAAGAACGCCAGAAGAAAGCACTATAAAAGAGTGTCAGGAGGGTAACTATAGCAATGTAGAACTAAAATGTTTTAAAGATTAAAAGCTTTCTTAAAGAGATAGGTCTTTAACAATTTTTTTAATGAATTAACTGTGTCTGCCTCTCGAATGTAGGAGGGGAGGGCATTCCAAAGTCTTGGAGCAGCGCAGCTGAAGGCCCTGGCCCCCATGGTGGAGAGACGGAATTTGGGGGTGACAAGTAGGCCAGTTGAGGAAGAGCGAAGGGAGCGTGTAGGAACATATCCTGATAGGAGGTCATAAATATAGCTGGGTGCAAGATTATGGAGTGCTTTAATATTATTAACATTTTTAATTAATCAATCATGCATTAATGTGTTTTTATAAAAAAAATTTAACCAATTGTACTAAATGAACACAAGTTGACAGGCCTATTGATAATAATTACTATGCATACAGTATAATGTGTTATAACTGTCAGGATTATGTTTTGTTTAGTTGTATTTTAATTTCTGTGTGTTTGCTTGTGCTTCAGTTCAGTTTAGAATTTACTGCATCCTAGTTAGTCTCCTTGCTTTCTGATTACATTAAGCTGTCTATCATTAACTTTTCCTGTGTATTTATACTCCTTGTTTCATTCAGTTCATTGTCGGTTCTCATCTTTCATGTGAGTAGTAGTTAGTGTGATTGTGGAGAGCAGGCGAGGGACATGAGAGAACGGCGCGAGGCCGGTGGCGTGAGCGATAATGAACGACACCTGTGAGACGCACCGGTCTCGCATCTCTCACGGATGAGCGGAAGCATAAAGGAGGAGCAATGACAGTGAAGATCGAGAGAGGAACAGGCGTGATTTTATGTTGTGTTTTGTTTCTGTTTTGTGTGGCCAGCAGTCGTCCGTGAGGGGCTGCTGGCTTATACTTTCATTTTTGCATTTATTTATTTATTTAAATCGTTGAACGTTCACCGGTTCCCGCCTCCTTCTTCCCATAACATCTGAACCCCATTACAGTGATATTTCTTTGTGCAAATGCCTGTGTATTCTCTCTGTGTTCGTTAAAGTTATTGTCTGATATTCTGCGACATGATTCTACTACCCTTACGAAAAAGAAGCACACTTCAAGTTCATTTTATTAGTATACTTAAGTAGTGTTCAAGTATATTTTTAAGTATATTTTATGTAGTAAGTATACTATTATCGATGTACTAGTAGTAAACTTGAAAGTGTACTATTTCAATACTACTTGGGACTAAATTGGACCAATTTTTATTATATAAAGTATACGTTTAAGTGTACTATAAGCAGTGTTGGGGGTAACTCATTACAAGTAACTTGAGTTACGTAATCCGATTACTTTTTCAAGAAACTAGTAAAGTAGCACTACTTTTAAAATTTACAACAAAATATCTGAGTTATACTTTTTCAAATAAATAACGCAAATTACTTTGTTTTCCCATTTATTGACTGACAGCTCTCTTGTCCCCATGTTGAGACATTTCTAGACTAAATGTGAGTGTGCGTTTACTCACTTGCACAAAAACAGATTCAATATTCCTCAAAATGAATAAAATCAGTGAAATGCCGAATCAGAATATGCAAACCTCTAATAACTAAATAAATATGTTAAATAAAACATACATTTTATCTCACTTTATTGACCAATGTACTTGCTTCTGAGCTTCGATGGTTCAGTTGAACCATAAGCAAAAATTATAGATTTTTTTTTTTTGACTGGTAAAGTAAATGTTAAACTTTCTTCTCCTGCATCCTATTCTTCGATTATCCAGGATGGCAACACAGCTGATAGGTTTGCTTGAGCGGCGCCCTCTACATTTTCCCAAAAATATAACTTTTTTGTTATAAAAAAAAACTAGCCCAGCCCAGGTGAAAAAAAGTAACCCAAAAGTAACGTAACGCATAACTTTTCTAAAAAAAGTAACTAAGTAACGCAATTAGTTAATTTTTAAGGGAGTTACGCAATATTGTAATGCATTACTTTTCAAAGTAAATTTCCTCAACACTTACTATAAGTGTAACAGTAGTAAACTAAGTGCACAACTACTTCACAAATGTTTCTCATTTTTACTGCATCTGTACTACAAGTGAACTTATTATTATACTAGTTTACTATTTTAATACTTGAAGTGCATTTTTTAGTTTATGAAAGTACACTTTGAAGTATACGCTTAGTAAACTACTAGTTTAGTCGTTTTATAGTGGAAGTATACTTGTATGTTTACTTTAAGTGAACATTACAGTTTACTATTTATATATTTTTGCACTTTAAGTATACCACGATGTATCTATTTAGGTATTAATTTGTTATATTTGAAATCATCTCAGGTTTCAACTATAACCATAGTTCTCTGAGAAGGGAACGAGATGCTGCATCAATGAACACCTTCTTGTGATTGCGTCTGAAGTACGTGCCAACTAGTCCAATGGCGAGAAGGAAACTCACAGGCGGGTGACGTCACGACCAGGAAAGCATAAAAGCTGTAAGGATTCAGGGCGGATCTAATCCGTGGGGAATTTGCATAAATTAATTAATAATTGGTAATTAATAATTATTCATACATGTTTGGATTAGATCAGTCTTACATTGAATTTACTCTCCCTCTAAGGGAGGATCTATCATTTTACCTGCATGCATACGTGTATCCTTGCATTTTAACTACAAGTTGATTGCATAGATCACGTTTTACAGACAGGTAAAATTTAATTAGCTCAATTGTCAGATTAATATTGGGGGAATCCCACATATCATCTTACTTCATAGGATTTCAGGAAACGCAATTCTCTGGCCAGAAGAACTGGGTTTTCTGCCCTATAAACACATACTCTTTAAAGTATTTTTAATTTATAAAGCCGTAGCTTGATCTATTCATTTCAGAGACCTGGAGTATGAGCAGACACAGTAACATCAATCAAAATGAATATAATGGATTTAATAAAGGCATGACTACTTATGTATTTACTACGGTTACATGGGATACATGTATTTACAAATACATAGACAACAATGAACAATACAATAAGACATCAATGAACGAGAAATGCATAAAGTTTGGACAATGGATAACGTACACGCGTGAGCGAGTAAGAGAGAGAGGAAAGGGGATGGGGAGAGAGAGAACAGAGAAATTGGGAGAATTTCATTGGCAGGAAGACATTCACCTCTCTGATAACAACACGAAACATCATCTTAAAACTTCTTAGAAGCTCTATAAAGAGATATACTTGCGCAAGTTTCTTGGTCTCTCTGTATCGCGGCAATCCTGCGCGGCCTTGTCTGGCCGCGTGCGTGAGAGGATTCCTATGTGTGTGAGGAAGCATCACGTGGGCTGCTTGGCGCGCGTGTTGAACGGAGGTTCACAGTCTTTGGGGTAACATTACCAAAGGGAAATAGTTCGGCTGAGTTCGTTTCACTTCGTAGAACGGAGGAATCACGAGGAGTTAATGTTCCATCTGTGCATGGCTGGCGAAGAAGCGCGTGCTTCGCTCGGTCCGGCGCGTCACACGGTCACGTGCGCGTGTTTCTCCTTCAAAGCGAGCGCGCGCTCGTTTAAAGGTCCCTTGTAGATGGATTTGCTGAAGAGATATGTCACGGGGTTTTCTTTTCAATCGTCGATTGGAATTAAACACAGAGACTTATCTACAACTGAAAAACACAAACTAAACTAGAAACAAATAAAATAAAGGCGAAGAACTCGCCCGGAGGCGAGACGTTACATCATGACACAAGGACACGGGAGGAAGAGAGGGAGAACAGGGGGAGGTTCAGTCCTCTTTAGAGGAACTGGAGTCCACACCTCTGAGGTGCGAACTGGCCAATGACATTCAACGAAACTTTTGGCGGCCAAATTCTCTTTGTCTTGTCAAAGTTAAACTATGGCCGTGTCCGCCTCTTTTATGACCAGTCAGAATTTGTCAGAATCATTCCACAAGATGATAAAAACATAGAAAACATACATTTTACTGTAATCTTCTGTATCTGACCAAATCAGTTGGAACGAGATAATTAAAACGGTACCAAACACAACATTTACACATAATTGGAATATGAAGATACATTTAATACATAACTTTTAAACTCTCAAGAGTTTCACTGATACGCTAGGAGATCATTTCTAAACTACCATGGACTGGGAAACACACAGACATACAGGAATATATCATATACATATATATATATATATATATATATATATCATATACAATTGGTAATGGCTCGTTTTCTGCGTGTAATGTAAAGGTTCATTATGTGTGTGTGTTGGTTCGTGTGTGTGTGTGTGTCAGAGTTCTGTTATCTCTCTTGTAGAGATGGGGGATGGCATGGAATGTTAAAAGCATTTTATGACTCTGGCCATTCCTGAGAGAGAGAGTGTGTGTGGTGTTGCATTCAGTCTTTTTGGGTCTTTAGCAGGATGTATTTAGTTATTCAGATTCACCCTTTTAGCCCAGTCCTTACAAAGCACATACGGAATGACCGGTGTTAGCTTCAATTAGCCGAAGCAAGTCGATCACAGGGATGAAGGAAGTATGGCAAGGTGACGCAGTGTCTCGTTCCCTTCTCAGGGAACTATGGTTACAGTAGTACACTCACGCTGCGTCAATGACGCTTTGGGAACGATAATGCCTAAGCCCCATACTTACAAGTGCCTGTCGTATAAATACTGAGAGCTATCGATATGTGAACCTGTAGCAGCACCCAGGTGGCCGCAATACTGCTAGTAAAATGTGCTCTGACGGCCAAAGGTGACACCTGGCCAGAAGCGTCATAAGCAAGAGATATGTCAGCAAGTGGATAGTTGAGGCTGTTTAGAAGCTGGGAGCCCTTTTTTCAAGTGATCCAAAACAGACAAAGAGCTAATCAGATTTCCTCCACAGGGCAGCTCTGTGGACCAACAGTAAGTATCCAGCGCTCTAACTGGACAAAGAAGGTTCAGCTTTTCCTGGTCCTGATTTCTGAAAGGAGGAGGAGGATAGAATGCCTGCAGAACGATAGGCCACGGTATGTTGGTAACGTAGCCCGGCTTATAGGGTAAAGGAAAGCCTTGACCATCCCCGATACGAATTCAAGGCACGAGGGGGATACCGACAAAGCCTGAATATCTCCTACTCTCTTTAGTGAAGATATGGCTAGAAGGAACACTGTTTTTAAGGTAATAAACTTTTCTGTAACCATGTCAAGAGGCTCGAAGGGAGCCGTAGATAAACCTTCTAAAACCAAAGTCATGTCCCAAGCTGGAATTCTGGTTCGGGCTGCAAACCTCATACTCAAAGTGCCATGAAGGAAATGTGTTATCAGAGGGTTTCTCCCCAGATAATCCAACCAAAGGACGTGGTAGGCCACTATGGCCGCCAGGCACACCTTCAGTGTGGACAGAGATAACCCTGCAGAAAAACGATTTTGCAGAAACTCTAGTACTGAACCAACAAAAAAAACCTAGCAAAAATATGTTTAGTGTATGAACGTGTCTAAATGTGCATCATAGTACAAAATACATTTTACAAACAAATGGTATATAGTATAATAGCATATATATATATAATTTTTCACACAATATAAAATCAAATATAAATAACAATCTTGACCTGCAAGCATCACACATACTAAATTTTTTTAAACTGTTGTAGAAAACTACAGACGATCTCTGAAATAATGCAAATGTCACATTTATTTTGTTGTTTTAATTCATAAACTGTAGATAACTTACGGTTATATATTTGCTTTGTTCAGTGCTGATATCTTTGGCATGTTACTCTGTCTGTCTCTGGCAAATTTCTCCTTAAGCATTGCACCTTATCAAATACAGTGAGCCCACAGCATGAAAGTTCAAAGTACAGAGTTTATTTGTGACATCATCTACAGTATATGGCACAGATATGTTTTTAAAGTGCACAATTTTACTTGATTTGCTAGTGATATCAATTCTACAGAGAAGAATTTCTACTACTTTTCAACACTATGACTATATCTGTGCACACTTGCTTATTATAAAGCAACACAACTATTGATTTAAGAGTACTTTGTCTCAGTGGTGCCCATTTAACTGCCTGCTATCAGTATCTGGACTGTGAACTTGAGAGAGAGCAATGAGGGAAAGAGAGTTTACATGAGGTAATGAGAGATCACGCGGGGGAGTGCATAAACTCAAAAGGAATTAAATCTGTTAAATTTTGTGAACAAAGACAGAATGCCACATGCACAGGCACATGTCTCAATAATACAGTTTCCAGTTTCATACACAGCTCTTTTTTGTTACATCATTACAGACAGACATGGTTGTGTAATGGTTGGAGATGACATTTTCTCAGGAAATGTATAAAAGGGTTTTAGAAAAAAATGCACAGACTGTGGGAAAATTCTATATTTATTATTCCATTAAACGTATGGCAACATGCCATTTGAATAGAGTTTCAAAGAAAAACAAAATTTTTTGCTGCAGCATGTGATGCACATAAAGTTAAAAATATGGAGAGAGTGAATATCAGAACAACTGCAAACAATGTTATTACAATGTTTGTCAAGTAATATGAGTATCATAGTTTGTTGGATCTGAGTATCATCGGCATAACAGTGGAAACTAATTCCATGTTTTCTTATAATATTACCAAGTGGCAGCATATATATTGAAAACAGCAGAGGGCATAACACAGATCCTTGTGCCTGAATACCAGTGTAATAATTTTGAAGTCGATCTAAGAGTATTTTATGATCTATAGTGTTGAATGCAGCACTAAGGTCAAGAAAAAACTAGTATAGAGATACAGCCTTGGTCAGAAGCTAGAAGAAAGTCATTTGTCATTTTAATGAGTGCAGTTTCTGTGCTATGATGGAGCCTGAATCCACACTGAACATTTTCATAAATATAATTTTTTTTGCAAGAATTGAGCACAATTGAGCAGACTTTTTCTAGTATTGTAGGCAAATGGGAGATTTGAATGGGTCTGTAATTTGCTAATTAATTTGGATCTTCTTAACTTCCAACTTGAAAGGTCTTGATGTCTATTTATTTGTTAATCTAGCCACTGTACTAAACAAGAACCTTGGATTGTTTTGGTTATTTTCCATGAGTTTGTGGAGATCCTTGGCCCTGGATGCTTTTAGAGCTTTTTTAGAATGGGAACTGCTGTCTTTCCACGCAATTCTGAAGACCTCAAAATGAGTTTGTCTCCATTTGCGCTCTGGATTGCAAGTTTCTTTCTTGAGAGAGTGAGTAATACTGTTGTACCATGGTACAGTACTTTTCTCTCTAACCTTTTTTAAGCTGATCGGTGCAACAGTGTCTAAGGTACCAGAGAAAATGGTGCCCATACTGCTAGTCATTTCCACAAGTTATACTACCACCATCAAATCAACAGGGAACCAGATTTAGCCAGAAACAAGATGTCAGTGCAATGTAATGGTCTCAAGTCTGAGTGATCCCAGTGGTCCCAAGTCCTATAGAAACCTCATGTATTTCCTGAGAATATACGAAGAGTTCAGATGCAAAAGCCTCTAAATGCCATCTGAAATTTTCTTCTAAAATGATCATTTTTATCAAGCTCGTATATTTAAGTTAAATAATTTCACTTAAATGGCAAGAAAAATTACCCATTTATTGTCATTTAAGTGAAATTACTGAATTTAAATATACGAGCTTGATAAAAATGATCATTTTAGAAGAAAATTTCAGATGGCATTTAGAGGCTTTTGCATCTGAACTCTTCATACATAGAGAGAGCTTTCTTTTTGCATTCCTATTCAATTCAGTGGTAGAGTGGCCACACACACCTCCATATCAATCATGTGTCTCCCTCTGGTGGTGCAATATTTTCCTGGTGGTCTTCTTGGCCATGTTGGTCATGTTAGGGCATGTTCCAGAAGCAGCTCTTATATTTTTTTTGGTCAGACTTACCTTTGAGAGTCCTTATATCATGCCTTTGCCCTACATCTCATCAACAGGCTTTACCTTTGGATGCATATTGACACTTTCTAGTTTAGAGATGACTGAAGACAACTGCAGGGTGAGTGTAGCCCTGTTCCTTATGTTTATTTCTTGATTAGTTGGTTTGCAAGGACCATATTATTGTATGAATGCACTGGGTGAAGACTATTGCCCTTTACTTTATCTGTCTTCGCCAAAGCATAGGGTGAAGTCCTCTTATTTATGGGACCATATTAATAAGGGAGGCTGGGGTTAGTAGTCACAAGGGCTAAATAATGTTTTGAATCAAAAATCCAATGAATTCTTCTTTCTAACAATGCTATATACTGTGTATATATATATATATATATATATATATATATATATATAATTCAACAGTACAATAAGAAGTAAATATATATATATATATATATATATATATATGTTTTTCAAGTTAAACAGTCTTGCTGTATAAACTGACAGATCACTGCAACTTGCTTTCACTGGCATAAATGAGGTATCATTGTCTTTCCCGTTGACAAAAACTGGGAATGATTCTCCACAATAGACATTTAAAATTGATACACAGGTTAAATTGCATTAATTTCCATTTTTGAAAAGGGAAATATGATTAAAAGGAGATATGTTTAAATTCCTCTAGTTCGCTTCAGCCTGAGAATTAAGAATTGCTTACTCGAAATGTGTTCAGTTTTGCAATCCGACATTTCAAATGCTAGGCCTCTTGTGGTAGTATGCCAAATTTCAAAAACTATAACTAGATTTTTCTGACTATTATTTCATATGTCAGGATTTACAGGGTTTGACAATAATTGTATTAATGGTGAATGTGACCCTTGTGTGACACTCGGTGATGATGCTCACCAGTTGTTAAGTGACCAAACCACAAAAAAACCCTCTCACTCTCATGTGCGACAGATGGCAGTATAGACCCACTAATTAATTGGCCACCAACAGCATGGCATTTATATCCCAGACAAAAGTTCCATTTTTACAGCAAAAGATCATGCTATATTACTTGCCTTGGAACATATTGAAAATGCAAGAGAACGGAACTTTAGTGTTTACTGATTAAAAATCCTGTTTACAAGCTCTTGAATCTTTGAAGACAAATCATCCAATATTCATTGACATATTAATCAAAGCAAATCAGTTACAGAGACTCAAGTACAACATTGTTTTCTGCTGGATTCCAGGACATAGTGGCTTTATTGGAAATGAGCAAGCAGATATGGTTGCAAAACAAGTTCTTGCAGAAAGAATCAGTGAATGCCAAATCCCACCCTTGAACATAAATCCCTTAATCAACCTATACAGTAGTCAACATTTGAAGTGGATCAAAAAAGTTCATCAAAGTTGTCCTAAGACAAGAACGGGTATTGTGCAAAATTCATTTATAACTTTGATGAAAGGTTTTGATCCACTTCAAATGTTGACTACAGTATTAGAGAAATGGCAAACAGAATGGGTAGAATGTCACCATTACAAATTATTTGAAATAAATTCTGTGTTGGGCAAAGATGTGTCCAAGACACAACCAAGTTGTATTTACAAGGTGTCGGATAGGTACTAGACTGACTCATAGGCATTTATTGAAGGGTGAAGAAGCACTACAATGTCAATACTGTAGTACCACCTTGTCTGTAAAACATATACTTTTGGACTGCCTAATATTTAATGTTGCAAGGGCTATATAATATTTTGTATCAAAAATCCAATTAATTCTTCTTTCTAACAATGCTATATACAGTATATATATATAAATATATATATATATATATATATATATATATATACACTCACCGGCCACTTTATAGGTACCCCATGCTAGTAACGGGTTGGACCCCCTTTTGCCTTCAGAACTGCCTCAATTCTTCGTGGCATAGATTCAACAAGGTGCTGGAAGCATTCCTCAGGGAGTTTGGTCCATATTGACATGATGGCATCACACAGTTGCCGCAGATTTGTCGGCTGCACATCCATGATGCGAATCTCCCGTTCCACCACATCCCAAAGATGCTCTATTGGGTTGAGATCTGGTGACTGTGGAGGCCATTTTAGTACAGTGAACTCATTGTCATGTTCAAGAAACCAATTTGAAATGATTAGAGCTTTGTGACATGGTGGAAGTAGCCATCAGAGGATGGGTACATGGTGGCCATAAAGGGATGGACATGGTCAGAAACAATGCTCAGGTAGGCCGTGGCATTTAAACGATGCCCAATTGGCACTAAGGGGCCTAAAGTGTGCCAGGAAAACATCCCCCACACCATTACACCACCACCACCAGCCTGCACAGTGGTAACAAGGCATGATGGTTCCATGTTCTCATTCTGTTTAAGCCAAATTCTGACTCTAACATCTGAATGTCTCAACAGAAATCGAGACTCATCAGACCAGGCAACATTTTTCCAGTCTTCAACTGTTCAATTTTGGTGAGCTCTTGCAAATTGTAGCCTCTTTTTCCTATTTGTAGTGGAGATGAGTGGTACCCGGTGGAGTCTTCTGCTGTTGTAGCCCATCCGCCTCAAGGTTGTGCGTGTTGTGGCTTCACAAATGCTTTGCTGCATACCTTGGTTGTAACGAGTGGTTATTTCAGTCACTGTTGCCCTTCTATCAGCTCGAACCAGTCTGGCCATTCTCCTCTGACCTCTGGCATCAACAAGGCATTTCCGCCCACAGAACTGCCGCTCACTGGATGTTTTTTCTTTTTCGGACCATTCTCTGTAAACCCTAGAGATGGTTGTGCGTGAAAATCCCAGTAGATTAGCAGTTTCTGAAATACTCAGACCAGCCCTTCTGGCACCAACAATCATGCCACGTTCAAAGTCACTCAAATCAACTTTCTTCCCCATACTGATGCTCGGTTTGAACTGCAGGAGATTGTCTTGACCATGTCTACATGCCTAAATGCACTGAGTTGCCGCCATGTGATTGGCTGCTTAGAAATTAAGTGTTAACGAGCAGTTGGACAGGTGTACCTAATAAAGTGGCCGGTGAGTGTATATATGTATATAAAATTTAATAACACGTAAAACATTTTTTTTAGAAAAAAAGATTTGTTTTTTAAATTAAACAGTCTTGCTGTATAAACTGACAGACTGACATATCACTGAAACATGCTTTCACGCATAAATGAGGTATCATTGTCTGTCCTGTAGACAAAGACTGGGAGTGACTCTCCACAATAGACATTTCAAATTAATACATTCATTTTCATTTTTGAAAAGGGAGATATGATTAAATTCCTCTAGTTCGCTTCGCCCGAGAAATGTGTTCAGTTTTGAAATCCAACATTTCAAAAGCTAAGGCCTCTTGTGATAGTATGCTAAATTTAGAAAATTATAACTAGATTTTTCTGACTATTATTTCATATGTAAGGCTTTACAGGGTTAATGGTTTTTAGTATTTGACAATAATTGTATTAATGGATAATGTGACCCTTGTGTGACACTCCACAAAAGTGACCAAATCACAAAAAACCCTCTCACTCTCATGTGTGACAGGAGATGGCAGTATAGACTCACTAATTGAAAAACCCCTCCAACAAGTCCAGAATCATCCTTCCGTCCTCTGATCTCCAATCCTCATCTCATCCATCACCATAATTTGTGCAAGTTTGTCGGCTTTATTTTTTTTTTTTTTACTTTGTCTTTTATGATTCATAATAGAGAATAGATATTGTGTTATAGCAGGATATCCTGGAGGATTTAACAGTCAGCTCGTGAGCTTTGTATATAAGAGATTGAAGTGTGCAACGGAGCTGAAAAAGCCCAGTGTGGTTTATGAGAGTGAGGGGCCTTCTGAGGGAATACAGGAACAAATCTCAAATTTCACCCTCCCCTTCCTTCAACGCCAAACCCTCCCCTTCCAAACTGTTTTGTGCGTTCGATGTTTTAATATGGAACATAAAGTGTTAATCCCAATCACAAATACATGTCATAAGTAGGCCTATGTAAGCAGAAAATGTGAATCTAGAAGAGACAAAGTGCTTTTTTCTGTGCACTTGAGTTAAGGACAGAGTGACTGGGCAACATTGCATGTATATGCGTGACACAGATGAAGTTTTCATATGTATGTGTGCGTTTTCATGAGAACGGGTGTAATGAGGGTTCCACCTGAGCACACACAGAAAGAGAGAGGGGCAGTAATTATCTCGGCACGGGGGGTTGCCGTCCTTTCACACGTACACACACTCTCTTTAGCCCTTTCTCTATTATTCTGTGAGAAGGTTTTTTTTTTTTTTAAGATAGGAAGTGGAAAAGACCACGGGAAGCCCATTTAAAAAAACCAACAACACTGCCACTCCATCTCTGACTTACTTCCACCTTCAAACATCCTTTTTATGAAATTAGTCTTGTAATAATGTTCGCTTAGTTAATAACACAGACTTCTCTATTTTGTTGTAAATCTTTAGATTGTTATACTGCCCCAGAAGTCTTTCCTCATTGTCTGACAGGGCAGCAAGGGAACAAGTCAGCTGCCTAAGTTTTCTGAAGCAGCCCCCATTTTGTTATTTAGGTTAGAGCTCAGCAGACAGAGTTGGCATGATGCTGTTCTGGTCATGGAGAGGATCAGATCAGGCTTTAGGGTCAAAGTTAGTTTCGGCTAGTCTCACAGAGCCAGACTTTTCACAATAAACGCAAACAGACCAACTGCAGTTACTGTATATAACACAGAAAATATATTAAAATGATAGTGTACACTTCACCCCCCAAAAAATGTAAATTCTTTCATCATTTACCCTCATGTCATTCCAAACCTGATTGATTTCTTCTGTGGAAGATAAAATAAGATCAGTGTATAATGTCAGTGTATTCTTGTTCATAATAGAAGTCAATGGTAACAAAAATGGTTACCGACATTCTTCAAAATATCTTATTTTGTGCTCTGCAGAAGAAAGTCATACAGGTTTCGAACAACATGGGTTAAAAAAAACAATCATCAGGGCTGAACTGGATTATTATTCACTGGTTGTGGGCAATATTAGTCGGTAGAGTGTACATGGATTCACACTTTGGAAATCTATCACAAATAGTGACTATACAGGGGCTTTTGGCATACTCTTTTCAACATGCTGCTTTGGAACACACTTTAAATTCACATACTATTTAGGATAGATAGATTACGCAGAGGGAAGGTCTTCAGGATTACTAGAAACTTCCAGACAGGTGTAATTGAGCAGGATGGAGTTGAGCTCTGCAGAAAGGAGGCACTCCATGAGTAGGATTAAAAGGCAGAGGTTTAGGCCTTCTTTTAATTTCTAAATGGTAGTATTTTCCTACAGCTAAATATCTTTCAAACATTGATGCCACTAACTTTGGCAAATTGATAAGTTTGTTAGTTCCAATAGAAACCTGTGCACCGTAATTATGTTATTTTCCGGCTGCCATTATGTTTCACGCATTGTTTTGTTGCACTACACTATGACCTCCTCTGATATCCATTGGTGTTATTTCCACCTCTGTATTCTATAGTTTTTATTTTGAACTTTGAGTAATTCTTAAAAAGCAATGGCCCAAATGTGAATGTCACCACCTAGTGGATCCACCAGTAAGAATATACAATCATTCAGGCTGCACTTGCACAGCTTGCATGGAGTGTGCGGATGACCAACGCATTCTCATCCCAAAGCGTAATATTTTGACTCTTTTGCCAAAGCGTCTATATCCAACGCACATGGCACCCTTTAGCATCAATATAACACGCTTCGGTTTTGGGTAGGTTTAGGTCTGGGGTAGTGTTAGGGTTAGACCACTAGGAGGCGCCATATATCTGCGCCTCATATGACGCTAAAGGGTGCCATGTGCGTTGGATATAGACGCTTTGGCAAAAGAGTCAGTATATTACGCCTTGGGATGAGAACGGGCTCGGATGACACATCAATTCAAGTAAATATGCACTGTCCATGAGGAATACTGGCAAATAAAGCATGCGTTAAGTTTAACTTCTGGAAGTTGAAAGAAGTTGTGGTCAGGGTTATGGCCAAAATCAAAATTATCAAGTAAATATGCTTTAAAAATCCACTAGTAAATCCACTTGTAAAAATGTATCATCTGCACTTTGGCATTCTATTTTCATCATGATGTATGTTTCACAGTTCTAATGCTGTTTATGCAGCCCATTCTCATCCCAAGGCGTCATCTAACTGACGCTTTTGACCATGCGTCAACATGCCGACGCACATGGTACCCCTTAAGCGTCAATATGAGACGCGCCTCCTAGTGGTCTAACCCTAACCCTACCCCAGACCTAAACCTACCCATAACGGAAGCGTCATCTAACTGACGCTAAAGGGTGCCATGTGCGTCGGATTTAGACGCATGGTCAAAAGCGTCAGTTAGATGACGCCCGAGGATGAGCGTCTCATATTGACGCTTAAGGGGTACCATGTGCGTCGGCATGTTGACGCATGGTCAAAAGTGTCAGTTAGATGACGCCTTGGGATGAGAATGTGTTGGTTTATGACTATGAGGAATGTGAATTGGCAAGTCAGGTTTTGCCTGAAGTCTAATTTGCCTAATTACATACTATCTGATTCATTGGAGGTTCTTTTTGTTTGTATTGTTTGTATTATTCATCTTCAATGCCTCTTGAGGTCTGTTACTTACACAAACTAACAACCCTTAACCGCAAAGAGAGGGTCTGAAACTCTCAATGTGCCTGTGTTTGGAGAGGAGACACTCGGTGGTTTTGTATTTCTGAGTGTGAATGTTTATCGGTAGGAGGGTCTTTGTCTCTCCGATTGCATTTAGCAAACACACAGCAGGTCTATCAGCATATGAACGGCGCAACAGCGGAGGTTACGCATAACTGAAAGGAAGCAAGCCACGAAACCACCAAGCGCACACACTACATGCATCTACATGAATGCGTGTACATCTATGGCCATGAATGCAGGCACTCATACACTTACAGTGTTTTCCTTGGACATCAGCCTAACCCAACAGTGCTGTAATTGAATGCATTCACTGAATCTTCACATTTTTTTACGCCTAATGCACACCTCTATTGTGTGTGTGCTTTTAGAAGACCCGTGTTAAACACACACTAAGCATGCTGCCTACTCTTTCATCATATACTTTTGCAGCATTTCCTTACTGAGCTGTAATAATGATCAGAAGCTGATGAGTAAGCATGAGCAGGTGGTAAAACTGTTGTTTAGCTGCACATTCACTTGTGTAGAATACATTATACCTCAAAAAAAGTTTTCTCCTGATAATTTCATGTATAGTATATTTTTTATAGTTGTATAACTAATAAAAAAAAATATGAGTATTTATTTTTAAATACAATTGAGTTGGGACTACATTAATGATTTTTTTAATGGTGTGAAAGTATCATTGCTGATTGGAGAAACAAAGCATTTAAAAACCCTGAATCAATTGAAATGCTAAATTGCTAAATGATTTGCTGTTTCGAAGTGATTGAAAAAATACAGGCTGGCGGCACCTGCTGGTCAAAATAGTGTAAATGCAACGTAAACTCAGCCCAAAAATGCATCATGACACCTTTTGCAAACTAATTACAAAAAAAAAATGTGTTTTTTTGTGTGTGTTATATTAGTCAGGGCTAAATATTGTGAAAATATTCACATATGGAAATGCTCATGTAAGATGTAGGTGTGAAATTAGAAGAGCCATCTGTGTGTGCCCCCTTGACTTTGTCGTTTGGTTGCTTTCATCTCTTTCGGTTTTCTTCTCATGCATTGGTTCGCTAAGCTGAACATCCAATCTGGGGTGCGTTTCCCATACAACGACATAACTCGCTGCTTAACTACCATGGTACGCGATGCATCGTTGAGGAAATCAACTAGCTAATCACGACTGTTTCCCGAAACCATATTGTCGCAAAGTGGTCGTTCAACCACATTGGTTTATGACGTCATGCACGTGGTGGAGTAATAACTTATTTTAATTAAACTGTTTGAGATCGAATTCATGCTAGATGTTTTGATATAAATTACAGACATGGCATCTGAGGAATATTTCGAATTTTTCTCAGTTATTTCCCTTTATTTACAGATTTAATCATAGGCTCGTTCTTACAAAGTAGAGCACGTTCGCGCATGCGCAGTCTTCAAAAACGGTGCTTTAAATCTCTTGACAAACTCAAAGATGTCAAACACATTTGTATGTATTCTAAATAAAAGACACAGGTTGTACTGAATGTCAGCTTGTTTATTTTGCTCAAGATAAGGATGTATTAAGTCCACATGTCATGCACTTTAGAAACTATGCTTCTAACCACAGCTCGAGAGCTGTCGTTCCAACCACACAACTTTGCGATGGTGTTTGCGAATGTTCGTTGGAAACGTCGACTCGTTGAACTATGCTGGTAACAACGGAACTTGCGACCATAGTTGGCTAACGATGCTTTCGGGAAACGCACCCCTGAGTGATTTCTGCTCAATCGTCCAAAAAATTGTGCAGATGGTTCGCAACACACCGCAAAAAATTGGGCTGACAGATGTTCAATGTGGGCCCGACTTTGGCCAACAACTGATCGTCGGCTTGGTGTGTCACAGGCTTCAAACCTCACTATAACTCATAACACACCACACTATTTCAGTAATTACCAAATGGCTCATGGCATTGTGTGTCCATTTGCTCTGTGATTAGAAAATAGCCTGAGCAGCTTGTGTGTGTGTGTGTGTGCTGGGGAGCAGATCTCCTGCTGGAGCTTTGACCTTCCTTTGCTGACTCTGTAGAGAGAAGAACAGGTCAGGCAGTAAGTTTTGAAGGCCATGGCCATTGTGTGTTGGTGTGTTTGTACTACGATTCTCATAACAATAAGGTTTGTGACCTTTGTGTTGCCTTTCTGCTGTCCATGGTAACCCCTTATAGAAGAATTGATCAGTAGCCTGTATTCTGTCAGGTCCTGTAATGCAAGGACTGACTACACTCTCTGTTGTGGTTATGAATATGAAACTCTTTCTTGCATTCATGAATTTTCAGTGCAAGAAGCAAAACCATTTCAGTGTGCTTTTAAAAAAGTGCTCCTGGCATACACGTCAGGCCCTCACACTCTGTGCCTGTAAAGTCTGTCTGTAAACTGTCTCTCACCTTGAGGCAACTGAAATATTTCCTCTGCATCTGTTGCTAGTTAGAATTTTTCCTTCGTTATAAAACACATTCTCATCATGTTCGTCTCTTGTTAACGATAATGAACCACTTTTATGGCTTTTAAGGTTTTTATCAACTTCATCTGTCACATGCTGTCTGTTATCACAGACAATCATTTTGAATAATAATAATAATAATAATAATATCATCATTATTATTATTAGAGATTTTAAAAAGAGATTTAAAAGAAATGTTTACTGCAACAAAAATATTAATATAAATTGCTATCACTATTTATTTAATATATATACTGTATATATATATATATATATATATATATAAAAACTGCAACTAGTCTTGTTTCCCAACTTAGTTCAGCCCAAAGTAGTCGTAGTAGTAGCAGAAGTACATGCCTGTGTTTTAATGAAATACTGCCAATACCATTTCATGGCCAGTAAAAAATATTTATGGCCTCTATATATTCTCAAGTCACCAGCCACATCTGGCAAAAAAGTTTGATTTGAGGCCTGCTTACGTGTTAGCTTAGAATAGCTTACTAAACAAATAACCAGACATTTATCAACTACAAAAATAGTCCCACCTCCGATTATTTAGCAACAAAAAATCAACAGCATGATACAGATGCCGTCCATAGAGATAAAGTGTATTGAACCAAGAAAATTGCTTTAGCTTATCAGGTGTGCAGTATTTTAGCTGTTTTTCTATTTTCATGTAAAATATTTATTACAACAGTCTTGGGTTTAGAAGGTTCTGGCTCTGTGAACTTGGGTATGTGTGTGATGCTCGTGACAACAGGATTTCATCTCTACAAGACTGAAGGCAGGGCAGCTCATATTAGTCTTTTATGCTGAGACAATAGCGGCTTTTGTGTAGAGAGAGAATGGCTTGCTTTGTACTGCTGTATAAGGTGTATTGTGTGTGTACGTATGTGTGTATTTGTGTTTGTAGGTGTGTATATCTTTTGTGGCTTAGAAAATGGATACATCGGCCTGAATTGCCTTTCAGACACACACAAAACGGCATGTACTCCAACACAAAGACTGGCGTCCCGCTGTTTGAGGGATTTAACTTATGACTTGATGACCGACGGACCCTCCCTCCCTGAAACCATGGCGACAACAATCAGAAAAACCGCAGAGTTTAAGACAGCAAGAAACAACACAAACTCAAAGCAATAGACATTTCTCTCTCTATGTCTTTGTCTTTCTCTCCCTGTCTGTCCCCAATGTGTTTCCAGTCTGCTGAGCTGAAGGTTATTGAGCTCCTCTGTGATCAAAGCGTTCACTATTCAAACCACTGACCCTCTAGCCCACAGCTAACCAGAGCACCCGAGCACTGAGGGGCCCTTTGCATCTCCTGTTCACTCTCAGCCTCTATTTCCATGTCTATTTCATACTCGCTTGTGATATATTCACACGTCTGACAGTGTAAAGGAGTATCGAGGAAGGAGGTGGTGTCCCTGCTGTCACTATACAACATCTTCAGTGCCCTATGTTGACAGTGAACACGAAACGGCCTTCACAACTCATTTTAGCACTGTAATGACATATTTCAAAATAAAACATTACAATTTTTGTCCATTAGGAATTGAACGAATCGTGAAAAGCAGATGTTTGACTTGCTAGCATCATCAACGGTGACAAAATAAAGATTTAAACTTACAAATCACTTTATTTTGATGGTCCACTTCAGACATTTTACTAACTATGAGTAAATTTGCAAATACATGTCAACTAACTCTCACTCGAGTATTAGTAGAATGTAAATGGCAGCAGACAGGGGACAAACCATATAGATTTACTCCCTGTCTGGTGCCATTTACATTACAGCTCATTTCGACTTAAAGAAATGATGACAGAAATATAATACTATTGTGTAGTAGAATGTACCTCTCAAAGTCTTAATAACAACAACAATAATAAAGTAAATTATTAAAACACAATTAGGGACTATCACACATTGTTTGTGTTAATTTAAATTGAACTTTTTAAGGAATTCAATTGTGTAAACAGTGTAAAACAAGTCAATTATGTAAGTTATTACATTTAGATGATAGATTCTGAAAACACGCAGTGTTTATAATAATGCACACTATACATTGTACAGAGTCAGAATGTGTGTTAAAGAAAGCAAATGACTGCTTATTGATTTTAACAGCAAAAAATCAGCAATCAGTCTTAAATCAATATTTAGCATTAGCATATATGTTGCAGTTTGTCATTCACTCGATAATGGTTTATCAGTAATCCCAGGCATGCCCAGGTTTACTTTATCTAATCCTCGTGCAACTGAATATTCATTAATTCTTTATAAATATTTACTTTGCTCTCTAGCTAAGAAGAAAAACAATCATTGATATCATTATCTATACTCAACATCTTTATGCATTTGCATCTGCTGAATAACTAACCTACTCATTGCCAAAAATAGCTCACATTCAGCAGTGTAGATGATATGCAGGTGTGATGTTGCTGTTCTTCAAACAGCATGCTAAATGTTTTTTAATCATGCAGAAATTAAGCAGAGTGTGAACCATAGTTAACATCGTTTTTGCCTGTTTATAAATAGAATGTCATAGTGTATTAGAGTAACACTGTTTTCCAGATGTAGATTTCGGTGTGTTTTGGTTTGCAATTCTGTAAATTCTCATTCTCTTCTGTTCACCACTTTGGACAAACATACACGCGCTGGATAGGCTGTACAGAGACTTGTTAAGCAGCTATACATCCTGCAGAGACCCTAAGAAAGAGAGACCCCTAGCAGGCTTTTAATAAACCTTACTAAGACCCCCTGCCCTAAGAGTCTGAAGCGCCCCTTCTTCTCAGAAATGGAGAATAAACCCTTTATCACAGTCAGGGGAGATAGAAAAGAAAAGCTTAAACAGACAGGTCACATTTTTAATAACCTTTTAGCTTTTTTGCAGTTCACTTCCTGTCCTGCGGTGTGACAAATAAATGTTTTAAAGTACAAATATTCCAATTATCCAATTGTCTTTTAACTATTTTGTGATAAACGAAGGATTAGATTATGAAGAAGTATAGAACAATTGTATTTTTTCAAGTCAGTTTAAAGGGGATACACACAATTTAAATCTTTGAGTCCAAATGATGCCAGGGAACGTTCTCAGAACTTTGGCTAACATTTTGGCAAGGTTCTCTCAAAGTTATGAACAAACCTTCTTCCAGTAACGTTACTAGAACATTCGTTCAAACTTGGCTGTGCTGAGTTTCCCAAAAGCATCGTAGTTGATCGTAGAAAAATTGCCACCAATAGTCTACAATCAATTTAGGCTTACAATGCTTTTGGGAAACGCAGCCCTGGTCTTTTTATAATGTTCTCAAAATGTTAGCATTTTCCTGAAATGTTTTAGATGGCCTTCATTTTTTAAATGTTACTAATTGCAGAATTTCTGTCAGGACCACTATCGTCAAATACGATTGACAATTAGCATACAGTTTGGATTGGTGGGATGGTTCTGTTCTGGGCTAGAACTCAATAACCAGCGATAACCCCCCTTATGGTAAACAGAACAGAACCAACATGAATGTATTGCAGATATCATTAGGTCAACATTTTTAAGTACAACATAATTCGAGAATTTATTCTGATTCAAGGGGAATCAGAATATACTGACTGTACGAGAGGAGCTGGGGAGGGAGGAGGGTAATTCGCTCCTGAGAAACGCGATAGCTGCTGATAATACTGAAGGAGCTTATATATGTATGTGATAGGCGTCTTATTCCCATAGGTAGACGTGTATCAGCTGAGAGTCAGCTGATGCGAGCATGACTAAGGTGACCTGCCAGAACTGATGCTACGTTTAATATTTAGAAGAATATTTCACCACAGAAAATGAACACAGTGGTAATCCTAATCCATACGACCCTAGTTGATGAATCAATATCTTCTGAATCGAAACAATAGGTGTGTATGAGTATGTTTACATCAAAAGAACGCACTTACATGAGCAATTGTTTATAATTTAAAAACATACATTTTTTCAGACATTTTCTCACCCACTTATAGTTTCTCTTCAGAAGACATTGATTCCTCAACTGTTGTATGGATTACAGTCATGTTTGTTGTGCGTGATTTTTGAAGCTTCAACTTTGAGTGATTTTTCCACTTGCATTATATTGTCTCAGAGATGGATTATTTTCTAAAAATCTCTGTTTGTGTTCCACAGAAAAAAGAATGTCATCATACATTGGGGATGGCATGATACATTTTCATTTTTGGGTGGAGTGTCCCTTTAAATTAAAGCATGCCAGACTGCTGTCACTGCTTAAAGTCGGTTTAAAACAGAAGTTGCGGTAGTCTTTTTTTTCCCTATTGTGATGTACATCCAAGTGAACAATGAAACAAATATTATTTTGATTAAAGATTATGTGGGCACATGAGGGTACATAAAAAAATTATGATGTGCACGGATATATAATTTAGAATAAATACTGCAATATTCCTTAAAAATATATATTTTGATTTCATGGTGACTTCAATGTCAGGTCAACAACACATATATTATTATTATTGTATACATTAAGAGTATGAACACAGTGTAGGTTGTAATTAAGTTTATTGGTCTGTAGATGTAGTCATACACGCAAACCCTTTGTTCAGTCTGGTTTGGTGCTTACCTACAGTGTTTTTATTGCTGTGTTTGTGTGTTGGGATGGGAGTAGCATGTTATGACAGTGATCAGGTGCTCTTGTGTTGTCTGGCTGCTTTTTTGTGGTTGGGTTTTTCCGTGACCCTCCTCCCGACAGTATACACACATGCACTAACTAACACACACTCTGCCCCAGGGACAGGCCCAGGTGAGAGTGTGCCACAATGACGTATATCTTTAGAGCTCCTTTTGAGTCTGTGTAAGAAGTGAAGAAGAAGCATTTTTTACCTCAACCGGAAAAACAATCAACAAAGCTCAGCGATAGTTAGTTTATGAATTGCAAACTTATGTGCACATTGGTTTAAAGTGAGGGTGTCAAATTAATCTCAACACCTGTTATTCCGGAGCTAATAAAGTCCTGAATTAATGCATGCTGCTTGGAAATTGGGGAATATTATTTCAAACAATAATATTGACAAGAAAAAAAGTGAATGTTCTTTGTTGTATTATTATTGTATTATTATTTAGTTGCTTTAATCATCCATTTGAAACCATAATTTAAAGTCAGTGTGAAATCAGAATTGACAATTCTTTTTTATGGAGTACTTCTATATTTATCATACATGATTTATCTGTGCACATCTTTTTTTAATTTTCTTTTCATATGCCCTCATAATCTTTAAACATAATCAAGTCCCGCACTACATTTTTTCTTGTTCGAGAAGCTGTTTTACTCAGATATAAATCACAATAGGGAAGAAAAGACTATTGCAACTTCTATTTCATGCCCGACTTTAACACAAAATTGGGCCTAAAAGCAACTTTATAATTTATTAGACCTCAGTCAAACTCTGACAGCATTGATTCAGTATTATTGTTATATCTAACAATCATCCCCTGAAGACTTTTGCAAAAAAGATTCAAGGTACCTATCCATATTGTCATCAATGTTGTAAACAATATACTGTATTTTAAAGTGGGACAATAAACTGTGTTTTGCTGGAACAAATACTTACAGATTCAGTTTTAGAACTGAAAGGAGAGAGAGAGAGAGAGAGAGAGAGAGAGAGAGAGAGAGAGAGAGAGAGAGAGAGAGAGAGAGAGAGAGAGAGAGAGAGAGAGAGAGAGAGAGAGAGAGAGAGAGAGAGAGAGAGAGAGAGAGAGAGAGATCTCACTTTTTTTTTTAAACAGGTTTTGCAGATATTCATGTGAAGTGACCCAAATCTGAAGGTGTGGACACTAGACTTAAAACTTGTGAAATTACTTCAGACCCTGTAATGAATATGGGTAACAGGATATGATGTCACACAAGGTCTTGTGTTTTCATAAATAATCGATTATAAATAATGTTTTCTCCTGTGTTTGAATCCAATATGCATTATGAATAAAAAACTGAATAGAACACAAACTTATGTGTGGCCGCACTTTGAATCCTTATTGATGCTACGTATGCCAACACTGATCTCGTTTTTTATCTGCACAGCGTGAATACAAAAAAATACTGATATGTGAAAATATCCAAAAATTGTGCTTCTACATCAGTGTCACCTCCAGTCTGCAGCCTTGCGACAGTAGTGTGAACTGCTGAGTTACTGTGTTTCTTTAGCATCACTGTGTTATCATCATTCAGTGCCAGCAACGCGTTCCCATAAATGTTACTGCAAAAATGCTAAATGAATTCTGTCATCATTTACTCACCCTCATGTCAGACACAAACTACTTCATGGTGCTTTTCTTAGAGCTTTACAATCCTGATCCCCATGGCCTGTACAGTTCTTTAACCTTTCTCAATTAGTGTTCCACAGAAACAAGAAAGCCATGCAAGTTTGGAACAATGACAGGTGGCTATTCCTTTAAGAAATGATAGATACAGTAGATTACAGGGGACCTATTATGACCTTTTTCAAAGTCTTGATTTTGGTTTTGGGGTCTACTAGAATTGTAACGGTCTGTTTAATTCTGGTCTCTAAAGCCCTATTCGAACTGGATTAGACTGGAGGTGGAGTAAAGTAATTATTACCAGAGCTTCTCAGTGATTTTAGTCCCGTCCGAATGTGCCATCTCAGTAATCATTACGGACAATGTCAGTAAAGATTACGGCGACTTTTACCTTCTGTAAAAAGGTGCGGAAAAATTACCTCAGGTAATTCTAATCCCGTGCGAATAGACCCGCTGTAAATATGTACGTTAATATTCCGTCATTTCATGTTTAAAAGTACTTTTACGCGGCTTTTCAATTATAGAGGCGCTTGAAAAAGCATTCAGTTGCGTTCTAGGCGGTGGGATGTCGAGTCTGTGGCAAAACTCTGCATACCATTCAGAACAAAATGAAGGTCGAAAGCACTTGTTAGAGACACAAAATTTCTTTTAGCTTTAGGTAAAGGCCTATTACCAACAGAAACCAATCAGAATTTAATTAATAAATTGTTCAATCGGACCTAACCTTTATATATAGGTTATAAAGATTATATGTGTTTGCGCACATGATATCTGGAAGCAACGTAATACATGAAGGCAGGGAGGTGACGGCGGTGCCTTCCCACTTCTGCTAGTTTTACTGAGATTTCTTATCCCGTGTGAATTGACAATTAATATTAGAGACGTCCTGTGGTAAAATTGCATTATTCCATCTACCCTTGTAAAACTAATCCCATCCAAATAGGGCTTTAGAAGCACCTCTTTCAGAAAAGCACAATGTGCTCTGATTGGTCAGCTGGACCACTGTGCTGTGATTGGTCAACTGCTTCAAGCTTATTTTGGAAATGTCACCCTTACGACAACTGCGAGTTTAATTACTACTAACACAACTCAACCAGGCCTCGCTCTATTTTTTTGCGTATGCCTTGGGTGGGAATAATTTAAATGAGGAATACTGTGACGTCTACTACGTTCCTGAAAGAAAACTCATGACTACAATGGAGGCGTTTCAGGGCGTTCAGAAACAGTGCTAACCGATATAGAGAAAAACTCGCTTTGGAGTGGATCTTTTTTATGCTCAAACAGCAACATTATGCACTAAAGAAAGTTTAAAAAGATAAAAATGCATATGAGACCCATTTGAAATTGAAATTACAAGAGAAATTTAGAAAGTAAGTAGATACTTTGTTCTAGGAATGGTGTTGCAAATAGGACAATTTTAAAATTGTTAATGAATGATAAATGAAAATTGTTGGTTTGTTTTTGTAAATGTTCACATACATACAAAAAAAACCCAGAACTGAATGTTAAAGCCTTTACTGATCACATCAAACTTTAAAAATGTTAAACACTTTAAAACTCCATAGAACTTGTCCGTGTGATGAATATAAATGTGCTGGTTATTCTTTGAGTGCTTTTAGTGAATGTTAGGTGCATTTTAAAATTCTTCTCATTGGAAAAGAAGACTTTAAACTTAAAGTGTGCTTTAGACACCTTTCCAAATGATAATGATACCTTTCACATGAAAGACAGAGAGGAAAGAATTTGTGCGGCACAGGGTATAATTGCTACTTTCTAATCACTGAGAAAAGACTTTGGACAATTTTTCAAGACTACTGCTACTTTGAGAGTTGGGGGACGTAATGTTACATTTATTCCAGTAAAAGGGACAATCTAATGAAGAATGCTTGGGATTCAATTTCATCCCAAAGAAAGAAAGAAAGAGAAAGAAAGAAAGATTCTCACTATCATCGTGTGAACACTTATTCTCATTACTACAATACAATAATATAAAAATCATCCTGTTTGGACACAATCAACATCATAAATTAAGATTAGGGTCACACTTTAGATTAGGGTCCAATTCTCACTATTAACTAATTATTAACTACGACTTTTGCCTCAAACTCCTAATTGCTGCTTATTAAAGGGTTAGTTCACCCAAAAATGAAAATTATGTCATTAATGACTCACCCTCATGTCGTTCCAAGCCCGTAAGACCTCCGTTCATCTTCGGAACACAGTTTAAGATATTTTAGATTTAGTCCGAGAGATTTCTGTCCCTCCATTGAAAATGTATGTACGGTATACTGTCCTTGTCCAGAAAGGAAATAAAGACATCATCAAAGTAGTCCATGTGACATCAGTGGGTTAGTTAGAATGTTTTGAAGCATCGGAAATACATTTTGGTCCAAAAATAACAAAAACTACGACTTTATTCAGCATTGTATTCTCTTCCGGTTCTGTTGTGGATCCGCGTTCAGTGACGCTGCTGACGTAAGACGCTGCTGACGTGTTATCAGTGCGCCCGAGCTTCATTTACAGTCTGAGGGAGACGCACGCTGTAAACAAAACAATCTTCGCAAACATGTCTAAGGATTTCGACACAGAGGAAGACTTGCATTTTTTTGCCCAGCCATATATATTTGAACCCGAATACACGGACGCACCAGATACACGTCAGCAGCGTCTTACGTCATCAGCGTCACTGCGGACTCGGGAGCGGGACAGAAATCTCTCGGACTAAATCTAAAATATCTTAAACTGTGTTCCGAAGATGAACGGAGGTCTTACGGGCTTGGAACGAACATGAGGGTGAGTCATTAATGACATAATTTTCATTTTTGGGTGAACTAACCCTTTAATAGTTAGTAAGGTAGTTGTTAAATGTAGGTATTGGGTAGGATTAGGGATGTAGAATATGATCATGCAGAATAAGGCATTATATGTGCTTTATAAATACTAATAAACAGCCAGCATCCTAGTAATATGCATGCTAATAAGCAATTAGTGCAACAAATGCCTCCTAACACATACATGCTTAATTTAAATGATAAAAAAAAAAAAAATTAAAGCTGTTTTTTATGGGGAGGGATTATTGTCAAGTAATTCTGAATTGGATAATGAGAACTTGCAGAGAAACTGTTCTTAATTATCATGAAAATACTTTAATAATGGAAATGTCCATGTCTTAAAATTAGGCTTCATTTTCTTCATTTTGGTGTAAAATATGCTTTGGCAATTTCATTCAGAACTGTAACCGAATGTCATGAAAACTGACGTTGGTTCCAGGTTTTTGGTTGTTGTTGTTCTTAAAATGCACAGTTTTGAAAAATATATATTTTTTCCCATTCCCAACCTTTTTGAAAACATAGGAAATATCCCCTAGACCCACCCGCCATAAAGCTCAGTAATAGTAATTCGATTATTTCTTGTTTACAATAATGTGGTGGCCTTGGGTTCCTCTTGAGCAGCTTGAATTTGTGCAAACCCTGTCTCTTCTCATGTGTTTTTTGGAGTCTCATATCCAAGGGATCCCAGCTGCCCTGTATAACATTGAGGATGTTCAATCATACAGAAGCATCTGAGAGCAACAAATACTCAGGAATGTGTGAATTCAAAGGATGTGGAACACCTCGCTCCGATGGGAGAGAGACCGTAACAGCGAAAGAGCGAGTGGGGATGAAGGCTGCATATAAATGTGGCTTTCTAGAGCTGGGCCTCTCTGGGAATTTGCCACAGCTCTGTGTGAGGAAATGTAGTGACCACAGTATCTGTGTGTGTGTGAGAGAGGGAGAGAGGTTTTTTTTAAAGGGTGTGATTCTTCTAGAATGCTTGCTAAAAGCAAATGAAGAGCCACTTGTGCTAATAAAGACAGGACAGCATTGCCTCACAAACAGCCATCTGATGTCTGTCTCACATCAGATGTCTCGAATTAGGCCCATTTAAACACCCTCAGGCTTGCATTTGGCTGACTGTGTTAAACAGGACATTGATTGGTTGACGTTTCAGTCAGAGGTCATATCAGTGAAATTGCATGTCCAAACACTCCCTGGATAAACTCCAGAATCACAGAGGGTGACTGCATTTATCTCAGAGGAATGTGGGATTACCCATAGCGTGTATCTACCTGTGCTAAGATCAAGAAACATTGGGTTTTATTAGTAGTTCTAGAATGTCTGCATTTTTCCAATGCAGAACTAAACTGCTCAGACACTGTTCATTTTATCGCTAATCAACAGTAGCACTACACTAAAGAAAGGATGTATAGCTCAACTGTGAAATTGCAGATGTGATGATAGTGAAAGCTGTGAAATAAAGACAGTATACTTTGATTGTCTTTCTATTGTGTTTTAGCTATACTTGCTGGTTAAACACAGGCACGTTTGATTTTACTCTGCTCTTAACCAACGCACAGTTGATTCTGTGCTAATTTGATCTAATGTAATCTAATGGGACGTGAGACAAACTAAACAATTAAATTACACTTCAAATAAATTCTAAACCATGTTCAAGTGTTCTTTTTTAAAATAAGTTTGGTTGTAGTCAGTTATTTGATGCTAGAAAAACAGGAGTGTGAAGTCATGATGGTGAGATTGACAGCTTCTCTGAGCGAAGTAGTCACTGAGGCACCAACAGACTTTTTTCGGGATATTTGGGAGGAGATTGGAGCTTTAACTTAATTTCTACATTTCCATAACTGTTTATTTCCCACCGACAAAATGAGTTGTTCTGCAGTAAACTGTTCCAACCGATTCTGCGGGAGTGTGGGCATTAGAGTGTGGGCCATATTTGGGCCTTGGCGGCTTCACTTTTCTTCAAAGAAAGGTACACAGTCTATGGGTCAAACAATGTTGTTTGCAGCCAGATGGTGTAGTTACAGCATTTACCAGCAGGGGCAAACAGGGCTAGCCTAACCAGCAAAATCTTGACTCTTTTTCTCCAACAGTATTGGGTTCCAAACATTTTAACATTTATTTCAGATTTATAGTTCTTACAGAGATTACTAATAGCTCTGCAAGAGGAAAGGAATGGGTTTGATGTGCCTCCTGCATTATTAATAGCTCACATTTAAAGCTTTGAGATCTAGGATGTTCTGGTACTAAGCATCTATTGTTCACTCTTCACATCCCTGAGCTTTTTTGTGTGTGTTCAAAGTCTTAAATTTGAGATGAAAATGATGATGAATGTCTAACTCAAGGTGCTTTTGTGTTCACGCTAAACGTGAAAAATGACTTATACGTGTATATGTGTGTACATCTGGAGTGTTTGGTCAGACTCCATTAAACAATGCTTGGTTTGCAGGTACATTGACAATGCTATGAATCAAAGCACATAAGCTTGGGGACTTTGTTTGTGTGTGTGTGTGTGTGTGTGTGTGTGTGTGTGTAAGAGAGATGGCAGTGCTTGTTGAAATAGTCCCCCGCTGGCTGGTGTAATTACCGTTCATGCAAACCCCCTTTACAGAGAATAGCTGTGATTTCTCACCATTTAACCTATTATTTTATTTCCATTCAATTGCACACCTTGAAAATCCTCACAGTAAATTTTTTTTTAAATTATTTTAATGGTAAAAACTGTAAAAATGCTACGGTGAAAAACTGTTACTTGGTTAACAGAAGGTTTTCGTACTATATACGATGAAGAATAACTGTAATAGAGCTAACCCTACAATACATGTTATTTTACAGTATACAATTATATTTACAGTTTTGGAAGTGAAAAAGAACAAGTCTGTATAATTTACAGTGAAAAACCATAAATGTACATTCCCAGAATTCCCTGCATGACACTTCACATTTGATGTATTTTTGTTGAAATAAATACAAAGTTCTGACATGAAACTCTAGATGGCGCAAGCTAATAGGTTCTTTAACTCACCTGTTCATAATCACATCGTTATCTACAGGGCGCAGCT
The DNA here is from genome assembly GCF_029890125.1 of Rhinichthys klamathensis goyatoka. Lineage (NCBI taxonomy): Eukaryota > Metazoa > Chordata > Actinopteri > Cypriniformes > Leuciscidae > Rhinichthys > Rhinichthys klamathensis. Next base: position 31,665 of record NW_026606575.1, on the reverse strand, counting down.
GATTGGTTCCTGGCGTATCAGTAGCCAGTGAGCTTGCGTGCTCAATCTTCAAATACTTGATTAGCATTTGCCTTAGCAGTGCAGCGCGCTTTCAGAAACCCTCCAACTTCCCTAGCTCCACCTGTATTAGGTGGACCCTAACCCGCGTGCTATGGGTAATTCATATACGCTATGTTGTACAGCAGCAGCATGTCTTACATGCTCACAGCAGCGTGTCGTGTATGTATTGGCAGTAGCAAGTCCCATACTTGCTCTGTAGCAGCAATAACCTACAGCAGCAGCAGAAGCAGCAACAGCATAGCAGATCTATTCTGCCAAGACCAAAAACATACAACATTGTCATACCCATTACCATGCCAATCACTCCGAGAGTCATGACAGAACTATGTTTCTACTTAGTTTTTCTTTGGTTTTTCTAATTAGTTATGTAAGTTACAGTTGTGGTCAGAATTAATGGCACCCCTGGTAAATATGATCAGAAATGGCTGTAAAAATTTCAAAAGAATTGAAAGTGCAGGGGAAATCACATTATGAAATAAATGTTTTTTCTCCAAAACACGTTGGCCACAATTATTGGCACCCCTAGATTTTTTTACGAGTAAAATATCTCTGAAGTATATTCCCATTAATATTTACCTTTTTTTTTAGCACACCAGGGTGACTAAGAACATGAAATTGTCCAGCCATGACTTCATGTTTCACAGGAGTCTAAATTTGAGGAAACAAAAAGGACAAATTCCCTTAATCATTCATCACAATAAGTAAAACCAAAGAATATAGTTTTGATGTGCATCAAAAGATTGTTGAGCATCACAAAATAGCTGTAAGAAAATAGCTAAAGAATTGAAAATCCACCGTGGATCGTAGGAAGTTGGGTGTTGCTAACTAAATGGAGGCAGATCTGAATGTCAGTTGTGGAGGATATTTAGTCCCACCCTTAACTTTTAAGAATTTACTGTGTATAGTATGTCCACAGTGCAACAGCAAAGAGCTTCTTTACGTTTTAGACAAGTCAAGTTGCGATACAGGATCACAGGACCACAGGACCACATGGAGACGTCAACAAACCCTAAACCAATCACCTTGACCTGACTGCATACCTACTACAATACACTGATCAATTCAGAATTAATAAACACAGCAACATACACATGGCAAATCAATACATTATCCTGAATGTCTGTGGAAACATGGTAAATATATATACAGTAGGCTATATATATATATATATATATATATATATATGTTGAAATACAATGTTGAGAAAGCGCACATGGTTTGTATTCGCAATAATATAACGGACTCACACGCCTGCTTACTGTACGACTCTTGTACGTCACAGCAGTCATCTTTACCTTGATTGCAATACTCATCCATCAAAACTTTACTAACGAGACGCTGGTTTTCTATATCCAGCTGAAAAACATAGTTTGCGTATCATTTGGCCATTCAGCGGTGGGATGTTTCGACGTTTAGTTCAGTCTGTTCAGCGCAATGAATGAGGACTTGCTAAAGGCTATAGATATAGAAAGACGGTTCACTCCTATTAGTTATAAATGGGAGAAACTGCAAAGCGCAATATGGCAGACTATGTCCCGCCTTCCAAGTAAAATCCAATCGCTGATTGATAAAGCAACATGACATCATGACTTTGCGTAAACATACACGCCACTTTCAATTCAAGTGGCGTGTTATCTATACGCATTTTGAGCTATCCGCATGTATGTCCACGCCGAAATCTTTTGCGTGTATGTCTACGCCATTAAATGTCCGAGTGATTCCGCGTGTATGTGTACGCCGTTAAATGTCCGAGCGAAACGAAGCAAAATCTATATCTACATCTGTGGAGCGATATTTCTTTTCCTAGGATGGTAGGAGAAGACTCATAAATGGTATTAACCCCAGTGACGGGTAGGTTTAGGGACGGGGTTGGGGTAGGTCATATATTTATATATACATAATACAGTAATATAACGTTAAGTCAAAGGCGTTGATAAACACGCTGAAAAGCGATTATGCGTGTTGATAGCACGCCAAAAATGGAAATACGAATTGGCGTGTCATACATACGCCATTTCATGAGATCAGTCTGGATAAAGTCGTTAGAATCTAAAGTTCCGATAGACATGCGCATTGGCTCGTCTAGTCTGAACAATAAGCCTTTTAACACTATTTGAGCATAAGAAACGTCTCGGTTACGGATGTAACCCTCGTTCCCTGAGTAGGGAACGGAGACGTTACGTCGGATGACGGAGAATGGGGGTTTCGCCAGAAAGCCTATCATCTTCGAGTATTAAAAAACGAGCCTATGGCAATGAAATGCCATGGGTCTGCGGAATTTGCATAATGTATCTCTGCCCCACCGCGTCGGTATTTAAGGAGAGACACCTGCAACAGCAGATCATATCTTCGCTGAGGAGCCGAGACTGAACTCAGGCGTCTACCCAGCGGTACAGCGGAAGTGGCAAGGAGACGTAACGTTTTGTAGTCACTCCGAGTTACGTCGGATGACGGAGAATGGGGGTCCCCGTGTAATCATGCCACCTTCACAGCTGTCTTCCAGTGCCCTGCGAAGTCTGACTTCCCTGTCGTGATATAGGCACGGACGAAGGAGTCCTACTTAACACAGGAATACCAAGGTACACTGGGAAGCATATCTCAGGGGAGATATGCCGCAGCATGCCTACCCGTAGGGAGGACTTAAGAATACACATATGGCCCGAGGAGGGCTTCATATGGAGGAACACTGGAGTGACCAGCCCGTGGGGTGGCAACTTTCAACTCCAGGAGTGGCAAGGTGGCTTGCCGAGGGAAAGACACATGCTCAAAGAGGCTTACAGTGGAAATACACATGTGGGGGTTACTCAGAGGAGGAACCATGCACACGGAGGCACCTAGCCGGCGCACAGGCAATAGACACTGTCGCCAGCGTCAACAGTGGTGGAGGAACTCAGGGCTTCAGAGAGGAAGGCTCACCTGAGGAAATATCGCACGTATCCAGTCCATGGAGTGGAATGGCGAGCAAGCGAAGACACCTGAGCGGGTCCAGTACTAGCTAACTGAAGAGAGTACACGAGAGGACACAGGCTCCACTCGGATATTATATAATCTGGCGAATGTGTTGGGTGTCGCCCAGCCTGCAGCTCTACAGATGTCTGCCAGCGAGGCGCCATGCGCTAGAGCCCAAGAGGAAGCCACACTCCGGGTGGAGTGCGCTGTCACACCAAGGGGGCACGGTCGGCCTTGCTGTTGGTAAGCCAAAGCAATGGCGTGCACTATCCAGTGAGACAACCTCTGCTTTGAGAGAGCCTTTCCCTTCAGTCTCCCACCATAACAGACAAAGAGCTGGTCTGAGGTCCTGAAACACTGCATCCTGTCTACGTAAGCACGGAGAGCGCGTACTGGACAGAGCAGTGCCAAGGCTGGGTCTGCCTCCTCCCGGGGCAGCGCTTGCAGGTTCACCACCTGGTCCCGGAAGGAAGTGGTAGGAACCTTGGGCACATATCCAGGCCGGGGTCTCAGGATCACGTGAGAGTGACCCGGCCCGAACTCCAGGCACGCTTCCTCAACGGAGATGCGTGCAGGTCCCCTACCCTCTTGATGGAGGCCAGTGCAACCAGGAGCGCTGTCTTCATTGACAGGAACTTAAGCTCAGCTGATTGCAGAGGCTCAAAGGGAGCCCTCTGCAGGGCATTTAACACCACTGAGAGGTCCCAAGAGGGAACGAGAGGAGGGCGAGGAGGATTCAGTCTCCTCGCTCCTCTCAGGAACCTGATGATCAGGTCGTGCTTTCCAAGAGACTTACCTTCAACTGCTTCGTGATAAGCGGCGATAGCGGCCACATGCACCTTCAGGGTGGAGGGAGACAGCCTTCGCTCCAACCCGTCTTGCAGGAAGGAAAGCACGACACTGATCGAGCATCTCCTGGGGTCTTCTCGGCGAGAAGAGCACCAGTTGACGAAGAGGTTCCACTTCAACGCATAGACATGTCTCGTGGACGATGCTCTAGCGCAGCGGTTTTCAATAGGTGAGGCGCGCCTCCCCTGGGGGGCGCCAAAGAGCCACAGGGGAGGCGCGACATGCGAAGAAAGATTAACATACATTGCTGCTAGGTAACTTCAGACTGTTAACGTTAGCTAAATATTTATTGTAGAACATTCTGTGTAGCTTAATAAAAAACATTCTGTGTAGGCCTACCATGAAAACGAATCCACTTTAAACCGCAGCATTTTTCTGTCAGTAATGTATGACAAGTAGTGCTGTCAACGTTGACGCATGCGATTCATTTTTGCCCAGCTTAAAGTATTTAACGCAGCATTCGTTCTTTCTGTCATCCTTTAGCTAGGGTTATATGATCACGCTCTTATTCACGCAAATGCTCTTAAACCATTCATGCGCGACAAGACAAAAGAGAACGCGCTGTCAGTGAATGTCCTCCTGACACACACACACACACACACACACACATACGACTCACAGAAAGACGCGCGCCAGTATCGAGTTCTCTTTCGCGCTTGAACGAACAATAACACACACATTTATGCCAAAATGTTCTCTTTGTCGAGTATCCTCACAATACCAGTCTTAAATTAATTAAATAAAATCTTAAATGGAAGTAAAAGTGAGAATGAGATGCGTGAGATCCTGTCTGCAGATCTTAAAGTGATAGGAGCCACAATTCTCTGTCAGTAAAGTTAACCAAAGAGCAAAGGGAACAGAGAAAATTACGCCCTGCTCTTGACTAAAGAACACTTGTAGCTTTAATAAGGATTAATCTATATTTCATTTATAATTTATGCAGTGCGGACTGTTTTATAACCTTATTCAATTTCTGTATATTTCATACCTGTTAGACAGGAAAGGCACAGGTAAATATGACATTTATTATGGGTTTAAGTGAGGATTGTTTTAAGTTAACTTAAATAAAAAATTGTTATATTTTTTGAAGCCTAATAAATGTTTAAAATTTGGGGAAAAATCATTTTCATGGAGACATCAGTTGCTATATTAATATCAGTGAAACTGGCCTTCATTCATAAAAAGATGGCATTAACATACAGCCATAATAATTGAAAATAAATGGTTCCACTGAAGATAAGTCTGTCTGTGCAGTTTCAGCCATCGGGTGTCGTCAGCGTTGGCGCCGATTACACATGTTAAGCATGTTTTGTTAACTTGTGGTTAGGACTACTGATGTTCAATGTTCAATTTTAAAAGTAGCCTCAATTAGGTCTGCATGAAGTTGGAAATGATTTGCTGTTGCAAAGAATCGTTTATGAATGCACTTTTAAAAAGGTCGTGGAAAAAAATGTCTTCAAATACAATATTTTAAAATATTTAAAAAAAAATCTAAATTTATCAGTTTTTATTGAAACTCATCATTGCCTGGAACACACAAAATATGGCATTTACTGCAGAGGCGTGTGTGGGTTAGGGCCGGCGGTCGGGATTTTGGGGAAGGGGCCGGGGCTCGGCTGTCCTTACCTACTGTAAGGGGAGGCTCATGTTCACCCAATTTGAAAACCCCTGCTCTAGCGGAAGTGATGGTAGCCGCCACCGCTGGTGGCAGGGTACTCAAACCTGCCTCGTCCCGTCCAGGAGCCACACGTGGAGGTTCCGAGGGTGCCATAGGGTGCCCCGTCCCTGAGAAAGGAGGTCCTTCCTCAGAGGAATTGGCCAAGGAGGTGCTGTAGCGAGGAGTATCAGTTCGGAGAACCAGGTCCGGGTGGGCCAATAAGGCGCAATCAGAATGACCTGCTCCTCGTCCTCCTTGATCTTGCACAGGGTCCGTGCGAGAAGGCTCACTGGGGGAAACGCATATAAGCGGAGGCCCCGCGGCCAGCTGTGCGCCAGTGCATCCGTGCCAAACGTGCCCTCGGTCAGGGAGTAATACAGGGAGCAGTGGGATGAGTCGTGGGAGGCAAACAGGTCTACCTGTGCGTCCCCGAACTGGTTCCAAATCAGCTGGACCGACTGGGGATGGAGTCGCCATTCGCCGGAGATGGGCCGAAACCGTGACAGTTCGTCGGCTGCAAAGTTCCGATCTCCCGGAATGTAGATAGTACGAAGGGACCTCAGGTGCTTCTGACTCCATAGGAGGAGGTGGCGTGCGAGTTGCGACATACGGCGGGAGCGTAGACCACCTTGATGGTTGATGTACGCTACTGTCGCTGTATTGTCTGAACGGACTAGTACGTGTTGACCCCTGAGCAACGTTCGAAAACGGTGCAGGGCAAGGCGTACTGCCAGCAACTCGAGGCAATTGACATGCAGAAGGCGCTGGGGTCCTGTCCAGGAGCCCGCGGCAGCATGTCCGTTGCACATGGCGCCCCAGCCCGTGGACGAGGCATCTGTGGAGACAACAACATGCCTGGAAACTCGTTCTAGGGGAACTCCGGCCCGTAGAAAACTTAGGTTCCTCCACGGGGTGAAGGTCTGATGGCAGGTCGGAGTCACTGGGACTCGGAGCGTGCCCACCTCGGGACTCGACCGCGAAGCCACAGCTGAAGCGGTCTTATATGAAGCAATCCGAGTGGCTTTGCTGCGGCTGCAGATGCCATATGCCCCAGGAGCCTCTGAAACAATTTCAGTGGGACCGCACTCTTGCCCTCGAACTGTCGAAGACAAGTCAGCAGTGAGTGTGCGCACTCACTCGTAAGCAGCACGGACATGGCGACCGAGTCGATCTCCATACCGAGAAAAGAGATCCTCTGCACGGGGCAGAGTTTGCTCTTCTCCCAGTTGACCCGAAGGCCCAGACGGGCTAGGTGCCGGAGCACAAGGTCTCTTTGTTCGCAAACCTGATCTCGAGAGTGAGCTAATATTAGCCAGTCGTCGAGATAATTCAGGATGCGAACCCCGTGTTCGCGTAGGGGAACAAGGGCTGCCTCGACGACCTTCGTAAAGACGCGAGGAGACAGAGCCAGCCCGAATGGGAGAACCCGAAGAAACGGTCTGTGTTGAGGTAAAATGGAGTCATGAAAGTAGGCGTCCTTCAGGTCTATCGCTGCAAACCGATCCTGTGGCCGCACGCATTCGAAAATGCGTTTGGCCGTGAGCATCTTGAACGGCAGCCTGCGAAGGGAGCGGTTCAAGACGCGCAGATCCAGGATTGGCCGTAACCCACCGGTCTTCTTGGGGACAATGAAGTACGGGCTGTAAAACCCTGACCTCATTTCGGCTGGAGGGACAGTCTCGATTGCACCCTTCGCCAGCAGGGTGGCAACCTCCGCTCTCATGACCGGGGCATTGGCACCGACCATCGTAAAGCGGACTCCCCTGAAGCGGGGAGGAGACCGTGCGAATTGAATCACATAGCCGAGCCTGATAGTTCGGGTGACCCAGCGGGACAGGTTGGGAAGCTCTAACCAAGCTCCCAAGAACTGAACCAGTGGAATCATCCGAACCACAGACGTCCCCCCGGAGGGGCAGCGAAGCGGAGTGACCGGCCCAGGCGTGGGTGGCATAGCGGCCCGGTGCGGGGGCGCGGTCATACTCCGCGTCCTGACAGAGGAGACCAGGGAAGGACCAGCGTTCCACGGGGGTCTGCTCTGCCAGGGGTCTGGCGACAGAGGGGGACGAGAGTGGTGTGGTCCGGAGACGGCACACACTGTCATCCGCGCCCTCAGGGACAGAGGGGGACGAGAGCGGCGAGGCCCGGGGGCGTCGCGCACTGTCATCTGGCTCTGTGTGCTCAGTGATGGATATTTTGGTTCTTTCTTTAACCACATTAGGGTGCTTCCCACCCGTGGGTGAGCAGCGGGGAGTGGAGAACAAAAGATTCTCCCCCGGCCCTCCACCGGGGGAAGGAGGGGGCCTGCAACCGCCTCCTGGAAAAAAAACGACACCATCACTGAGCAGCCCGTCTCAGGAGCGCCGCTTGGCCTGGCGTTTAGTGGGGCGCGGGGCTGGAGAGGGCTGGGGCGCCTTCCTGCGGCTTCCTCCACGACGCGGCCCGGGTGAAGGCTGCTGCTGGGGCTGTGCGGGAGGGGCGGGAGCCACAGGAGGGCGCCCTCGACGGCGAGCAGGCCGAGGCGTCTGTACCGACGGCTGGGTGGAGGCAGCAGCGGGCCGTCGGGGCAGAATATGTTTGATCGCCTCAGACTGCTTCTGTGCGGTTGAAAACTGCTGGGCAAAGTCTTCAACCGCTCCGCCGAAGAGGCCGGCCTGGGATATGGGGGCGTCGAGCAGACGAGTCCGCTCAACGTCTCGCATATTGGCCAGGTTCAGCCACAGATGACGCTCCTGGACCACAGAGGTGGCCATCACCTGACCCAAGGAACGTGAGGCCACTTTCGTCGCTCGGAGAGCGAGGTCAGTGGCGGCACGCAGCTCATCGAAGAGCTCAGGGTCAGTCCTGCCCTCGTGCATATCTCTGAGCAGCCTGGCCTGGTAGACCTGCAGGGTGCTCATCGCATGCAGGGCAGCAGCCGCCTGTCCTGCAGCTCTGTGAGATCTCGCCACCAGGGTAGACGAGAATCTACAGGCCTTGGACGGGTGCTTAGGAGTACCACGAGAAGAAGCAATCTGAGGACACAGTTGCATCGCAACAGAGCGTTCAACCGGGGGAATCCCAGTGTACCCATGGGCGACCGCGCCATCGAGGGGAGGAAAGCCGGAGAAAGCTGTCGAACGCTCACGGGAGGTCAAAGGAGCCTTCCATGACTTCGACAGCTCCTCGTGCACCTCCGGGAATAATGGAATTGGGGTTGGCTGTGGCCGTGAGGCGGCAGCCGCACCCAAAAACCAATCATCCAGCCGCGAGCGCTCGGGCAGGGCGGCGGCCCGGGAGAGCATGGCGGTCATCTCGGGATCTGATACGGGCAACACTGGCACTCCCGAGGCAGGCAACGAGGGCCACATCATAACTTCCCGATGACTCTTGCCCGCCTTGTGATGCCGTGATCGACATTGAATCCTCCTCTGGAGCGCCGAATGAAACACGCGGGGCATCCGCAGATGGACCCGCCTGAATCACCGCGGCACTCGCGGGTTGCAACACTGTAGAGAGGGGCGTGGTCCGAGGATGCATCGTCGGATTGTTCCACACTGTCACCCTCAAGTCACCCTGTCCACCAGCCGAAGTACCACCTCTCGTGGAGGGTGTAGATCGGGGTGTGGATGAGGGGACTCTCTCTCGAACGAGATTATTGAGTCTCGACCTCAGTGTTGCGATGGTCATGTTCCCACAGAAATAACATGAGTCATCCACAAGCGCTGCTTTAGCGTGCTCTAAGCCCAGACACGCAAAGCAGCGATTGTGCCCATCAAAGGATGACAAATATCGACCGCACCCAGAAGAACACGGGCGAGACATCTTTAAAAAGACGTGCCACGTGCAGCTCTTTTAGAGAGGAAAAACTCTGCGATGCTGGGGCGACCAGGGAGAGACACACAGACAGCAGACCACTGCTCAGATCGCAGGCAATGTGAAGCTCGCTGGATACCGCCGTAACACCAACACCGGAGAGTTCGCTCGTCTCGAAGAGATGAAGTCACTGATTAGAAACTCAGGATTTGGCTTGTGGAGTGAAGAGATGCTCTTGGCTCCGAAGCGAAAACATGATCTGCTGTTGCAGGTGTCTCTCCTTAAATACCCACGCGGTGGGGCGGAGATACATTATGCAAATTCCGCAGACCCATGGCATTTAGGCTCGTTTTTTAATACTCGAAGATGATAGGCTTTCTGGCGAAACCCCCATTCTCCGTCATCCGACGTAACTCGGAGTGACTACGCAAGGGAACAACATTTATGGGACAGTTCATGTCAGAATATGTTGCTGATTTGAAATGTGTTATTTATTCGTGAGTTCACCAAGCAGTTTTTGATATTTCAGGATTCCCCCATTCAAATAGATAGGACTTGATCTTGGATGCCTAAAATAGCTGCCCAGAGGCGTTGCAAATATGGCCGCAGAGTGAACAGACTTTCCTTGAAAGGTACTTTAGACTCGCGCTCTTCAGAAACAACCACAGAATATGACAGAGCTCGTGTTTTAAAGCGAAACACACCCTGGAATGAATAATTAACATGAATAATGTAATAATTAATGAAAACGCAATGTGAGTCTATATCTGCCATCTCTGATTTAATAAGCCAACTTGATTTCTTTATATTAGCGCTGTTTAGACTGATTGTTTGAATTAATTCCCTAACTGGATGGATCATTGGACTGAAAACTTTCCAGGAGTTTAGAGGCTTGATCTGATGGCAACAGAGAAGTGAAATCGGGTTAATGGATTAGAATAGACATTTCCGCCTACCAGGGTTGGTGCTTGCAGCATTGTAGATGGTCAGTGTGATAAACTTCCAACTCCCAACATCATCTTACTGCGTGACGTAATTATGTTAATAAGACAAAATTCACATGCTTCAGTAATTTATTTGCGTTCAATTATTTTAACGCGATACGGATATGGAATTAATCGCATTTCAAGAATACAGAAAAACAGTAATGTTGTAAAATATTACTACAATTTAAAATAAAGTTTTCTATTTGAATATATTTTAAAATGTAATTTATTTCTGTGAAGACAAAGCTGAATTTTCAGCAGTCATTACTCCAGTGTCACATGATCCTTCAGAAATCATTCTAATATGTTGATTTAATGCTGAAGAAAGATTTCTTGCTCAAAACAGTATTGCACATCACTGCTGTGCACTGAAAGTTTTTAAATTATTACATATTTTTTTATTATCAAAACACTATGCAAACAGCATAGAAGACAAGGGAACTTTCCACTTAATGACCTTCTTAACCAACTATACACATTCTGGAATAAATTCTTGAATATTCCAGTCCAGACGTGTCTAAACATTGGCCACTACTGAAATTCTAGTGAAGTCTCTCAAATGATCTTGGATACCTGATGCTACCAGTGAGTGTGTGTGCGTGAGCAAATGTGTATGTGACTGTAGTCTGAGCCAGTGGAACAGATGTTGGGTGCTCAGCTTACAAATGACTTTGGAGGATTTCCCAACGAGATGTGGAATGGCTTATTCTCCACCGAGATTTCAAAACAAGGGTCTAAAAATAAATTCTGTGCTAAGTCTCTCATCAGTGAAGACGATAAAAACATCAGTCTTGCAGCTCTGAATTTCACAGGTTCAGGATGGAGAGTTGTGTTGGGGTTCAGTGTTCATTTGCAAAATATTTGCATTTCAGAAAATTTGAATTCAAACATGCTTCAAGTTTAAAGGAAGAGTTCACCCAAATATTACCCCCTTTTTTCATTTACTCATCCTGTAAAGAGTGGATTCACACCAAGTTTGACATCATGGGTGACAAATCCCATGATTCTCAGGTATCCCATGACTGCAGATTATATTTTAATCTATTTTACAAGTATGTGTTTCAGATGTATCATTCTTCATTACCAAAAATAGAAAGAAAACCTTTTTCTGTGCAGTAATATTTTATTTCAACTATACATGCTGTGTTAAAAAAAGTCAACAAAAATATTCTTAAACAATGACTGTAATTATTTACATTTTCTCAGAACAGCTTTACAATATCTACACATTAAAATATTCCAGAAAAGAAAAGCTGTATTTCAACTGCCAATGTTTACACAGTATTAAAAATAAAAGGTAAACCAGTCTGGTTTCTTTGCACATATATCGACTGAACAATAAAGGCTTGAAGTCAGATTGCAGATTTATATTGCAATATACAAGGCAGCTCAACACAGGACAACTTGAACCAGAGCACAGGATCAACTCTCTCTCCTTTAATAAAACTGATCTTTAGCAGGTGATGATGCATCAGCCTCCGCTCAGTTGCTCAAATACAATCAGAACATGTAAACAAACATGGAGCTTTGGGCTTGAAGAGGCAAGTTTTACCTCGATACACTGAAATTCCCTAGTCATTTCAAACAAACTGTGAGTCCCTAATCGTAGATACTCCTCTCTAAAAACGCATCTTGTTTTGACCCCAATTAAATATTGTGAAATATTGTGAGCTGAGAGTCAGGTGATAAACATTTTAGATCCATAATACATTCATTATATGGCATCTTGTCATTGCAAATTAGCACCTTCCAAAAACACATAAGAACAAAGTAGCAATAAGAAAATGGCTAATTAATTATTATAATCTTTGTTTGCATTCATTTTCATTCTGAAAACTTCTTATATAAAAGAAACCATTCTAAGGGTGCACCTGCCCCCACTTCAAATATATTTAGATTATTATAATTTCCTAAAGGTGTACCTTCTCTGCTCATATTGAAAAAAAAAAATGTTGACTGTGAAATATCCAAAACCAAACCAAGCTCTAATAACTTTAATAAGGCACACAAATATACAAATCCAGGTCAACTTGCTTTGAAAATGTCCACACTTAAATAGTTGTATATTTACAATAACAATAATCACTGGCACGACTCTGCAAGACACACTGGTACGGTATTGCAGTGATTGTACACTTATAGTGAGTATGCAATTGAGGCCTCTATTATTTAAAACAAGCAGAGTGAAGCTTATCTCTTGGATAGGGTCTAGTATAGAGCTGAGGAGTGGTTTAAAGTAAGGAATGTGCTGTTTGCAGTTTTATGTAATACTTTGCCCAGGAACCAAGAAGCAAGTTCTCTAAAATTGTGTAAACTGGAAGGAATATTCAATGGTTCAGAGGGAAGAGAAATAACTTTATAGTCCCAACAGCAGTATTTGGCATGAAGGAAAGGAGAGAGGTTGATCAATGATCTGCCTTGTGTCATAGTTGAAAGTTGACTTTATGGGATTACAGGATTCCCATTGATTTTCTGGAACTAAAAACAGAACATAGTACATTTGACCAGCGTGATCCTGTGCTGAGTCTGTGGGTTTAAAAGCTTGCAGCAGCTTGACACGCAGAGCCGCTGCATGGAACGTCATCACACTGGAGTTAAACACTGTCATCATCTACACTTAGCAGCACAAATGTTGAGGGCACTTTTACCCTGTGAGTTTTAAAATCAGTAGTCCAAGTAAGGGGCCCTGGGCATTTCTTTTGCACGCAGAAATTATTAATTAATGTCTGGACTTCTGTGTCCAAACACATCTGATGTTAATGCACCTTAAATGGAATTTAGTTTTATGACAGCGCTGACTCAAACTTGTTCTCAAGTTTACTGAAAAAAACATGGGCAATGAATGCACACTGGTTAGCCCCGGAGACTAATCAAACACAGACACACAACGTGTCCCTTTGACTCTTTCTGTCTTCTTGAGAGATATCCAAGCGAAAATACCAAATTTTCCAAACAGTCTAACAAATACAGTTCACATTGATGGGGAGAACAGTGCAGGGGGGAGCATTCACTGCCCGACCGCCACAGCAACTACGCAGCAGCTTTATGCTGCACGTCAGCTGTGACCTATGACCTCAGGCGTCCCTGCCGCCTTAAAGATCAGAATCCGTCACCTGTCACTCAAGCGTGACTGGACATGGTCATTGAGAACTAGCACAACTACCCGAAACAGAAGCTCTGGCATCCGATTCATTTCCCTTCAAAGGAAAGGCCATATCTCTGCGGGCCAAGCGCTTTTACTCCCACTGTCCATTCAAAGAGTAAGATCTTGCTAAGCATTTCAGTAGCTATACTTGTTCACTGCCCTCATTTGTGCAGTCTGTGGTGCAAAACCGTTGGGTTTGGGTGGCACATCGGGCTTTAACGATGCTGTCCGTTTGATGGATGTTCGTGGTAAAGATCCGTGACCACTGTAGCTGCTCTGTCGGGATACAGAAGGTGTCATAGCCATTGGTACCCCGTGAGAGTCTAGTCTAGTGGGTGGGGTAGGAGTTGGGGGCATGTACCCACCTCTGTTCATACTAGGTTGGCGGGACACTATGGCCCCGCTAGGTGAGTGCAGCCCTTTGGGCGGCGAGGATATGGAGTGTCGCTGGGAAGAGCTGCGGTGATACCGCTGTCTCTCGAGTGTTCCCATTTGGCCTGTGGGTGATGTTGGTGTAGTCGGCACATCCACTCTTTTAGTCGGACTATTCCTGGGTAAAGATGAAGAGGGAGAGTACAAGGAGGCCTCTCGGCTTGGGACCTTGGGTGGAATCTCCATTGGGCTTATAATGGGTTCCAGCATTAGGTGCTGTCGGGATTTGGGCATCTCCACCATGATGGCCTTTGGGGGGTTGCTCTCATTCAGATGCTTCAAGAGGTCGTTCAGCGTGTTCCTGGCATCCACAGTGCGTCGCTGGTCTTTACGGCCAGATTTGGAACCATGTTGATCGCTATTCTGGATCTTCTTTTCTGCTTGAGGCCCTTCGGGAGTACTGAATGATCCTCTGATTTCATGTGTGGCATTGGGCAGTACCACAGCACTAGGGATGTGGGGGTTGCTAATGGCAGAATGGGGAGGTGGACTGGAGGGAAGGTATTGTGGGCTTTTTGATGGTTCTTCTTTGCGGGAGCTACTTATCTTACCATGAGCTCTCTCCCACTGGTTCTTGATTGGCTGATGGCTCTTCTGTTGTAGCACAGGTGTGGACTCAGGCGTAGGCAGTGCAGCTAGTTCCGGTGGCTGCCCACTCAGGAGCATTGTCTTAGTGTCTCCGTTGGTTGGCACCTCCCTCCCATTGCTCAACAGGTTGGTGTAGAGTTTGGGAGAATCCATATCAGGTTGGTACTCTTTGACAGGACTGTCAAACAGACCATTGAGCTTGGCAAAGCTGCCAGTGGAATCAGTGCAGGACTGTGCTGACTCTGCATCTTTTTGGATCTTGCGTGGTGTGCGAAGGAAAGCGTCTCTATAGCAGTAAACGACCATGCCGGCGATGAATGCACCAAGCAGGAATGCAGCTAACACACAGGAGATAAGGATGTTCATGTGCACCATCTGGTTAGATTCACCTGCTTGTATTTCCCACACACCTGCAACACAGATAGCCAAACAGCATGTTAGCACACTCAGACAGTTGAGCACAGAACAACTCTCTCTTAAAGCAAAAAGTCCTTTCCCCCAAAACATGCTCAACCATTTGGCGTGAATCAAAAGTGTACTACTTTTATTTTCAACATTTTAGAAACTTTTCAAAGAAAATTCAGAAAATACAATGCAGTACCCTGTTATTATATTAGTGAAGAAGGCAAATTAGTAAAGAGGAGTGGTGGAACATTTTATTGCACAAGGGTTGAGTATCAGGTGAGTTAGTATGTTCTGGTTTTACATGAGAGTTTTCCCAAAAATAATTAAGCCCACTTATTCGAGGGTGAGTTCTGTTAGCATCCGCAGATATTCGAAAGAGTTAGTCAGAGAATCATTTTGCTTTAGATGTGCTTAAAAGTGTTGCTTAGTGGCAAGGCCTTTGGAAGATTTCCTAAAACCCAAAACAATGGGCAGATAAAGAAATGGATGAAAGAAGATAAAGATGTAGCCATTTAGGACAGATTGAACAAAAAAAAATCCCATAGAAAATGCATGAATTTAGATTTTATATAAAATAAAGTTAAAAGTGGAGAACAAATCATAGGAACATAAAAGTAGGAGAAATAATAATAAAAAGCTTTATACGCTGATGGAATCTGAGTATAGCTGCTTGTATGATCTTAATACACTTCAAGACAACAAGGCATTGTGCTGATCTGAAAGTTTTCAAAAGCACATGCATTAGGAGTCTGTATCTCTACTTTGCTAATGTAGTGTGACAGAATTGCTTATCAAGCCATTTTCGTAAGGAATGGGCTGCTTTTAGAGATGTATGCACTCTCTCATATGACTAGCAGCGCTAATAGCAGCTATTACCCAGAATTCCATGCAGCAGCGCAGAGCGCTCTGGTCAAGGCCTTACCCTCCAGCACACCTGGTATAGGTTCAACAGAATGTGAAGTGGCTGGGTCATCGCGGAGCACAGATTTCCGTGAGCCAAAGAGTTGGGGAGTCTGAGTGGGGATGGTTTGGAGTGATTGTATGGGTTCAGAACTTGCGGGCACTGTGACTGACGAGGATGGCAACTCCATGTCTGTAGCGATAAACAAACTGTTAAGAATCGGGGCCCATGATAGGCGCAACGTAACGATCGGGGGTTAGTGCATACTGACAGGACTGACATATGTCAGTTTATACGATTCATTGAGGTTATTTTTTAGAGATTGACTCTTTGGACCATTACAGGTAAGTAATGGCTGTGCAGAGTCTAAGGTAAGGAAAAATTCAGCCTGATAGGAGGGAAAGGATGAAGACCATCTTTAATAGAATAAGACGGCGACAATATAGTCCAGGGAGATAAGATGGAGGTAGCACATATCCATGCAAGAACAAATGCATGAAATGATGGAAAAGCTGGTAATGAGAGATCAGGTGCCCTCTTAATGATAGTGATGATGGTGTGATGAAGAACACATGATTAAAGGTAGGCGGCAGCAGAAGAGGAAAAAAGACGGAGATTTGGAGAATGATGAACTCAAGGTAGGAAATCAGTGCAGTACAGGAAACTAACCAGAGGTTGGGTCGCCATATGATTTGAAATCTGGCGCTGATGTAGTGGCCAAAAATTCTAAAAGAATTAAAGGAACAGGAAATCAGCATAAAATAACAAAAATAAAAGTTTGAAATTATAAAAAAGCTACAACTGTTTTTATCAAATTATCAAAAAGTGTTTGTTTTCCTCTGGTTTAAGCTGTATCGCTCTTTCACTTGCAGGTGTATGTTTCTGTGATGTTCAGGCCTACACAATGTATGTGTACATATGTGTTTGTTTAATTGTCAGAGGAATTAGTATGATGTTTGTGTGATATGTGTTAATTTCCATCAGCTGAGAGTGTAAGGGGGTTATTGATGTGAGAACTACTAACTAATATTTCTTAAAGGGCGCACGTGTTGACTAGCTCACCATGACAATCGCCGAGATGAGCAGTGTTCCCGTATTCAACATCTTGCTCATAACCAGTTCTGCAAAAAAAAGAAAAGACAGAGGGATAAGTAATTGTGTTCTAAGGACTAAGGAAATACATTTGGACTGATGGGCGAATCTAGTTTAGCTTTGCAGGAAATATGTCTGTAATTTCATTTAGCATACCTAGTTTTTCCCCTTTGCCTTTTCTAGGTAAATCGGACTGTTTTAAATTATTATAGGACTTACTGCATAGCTGCAGGAATACGTTCACAAGCTCCATGTGACATCCACCCGCAGTACGGGTCTCTAGAAGCAATACAAGACCTGCAACACAAAAACTAATGTTTATACCAGCACAATATGAAAGATTAACACACCTTACAATTGCTGAGAAGGTTTTTTGCTGTTCAGACTAATAAAATAAAATTTAGATATGCCAATTTTTTTTTCATTTTGCTCCCTGTATAAACAATGCCTAAGTAGAGCTGCATTCATCACTCACTTTTGACAGGAACTGTGTCGTTCGCAGCGGCTGAGTGGTATTCTGACCACACAGCTGGAAAAGGCCACATAGAGCGTGTGGGTGTCTTTATCTAGGTGGAAAGACAGAATTCCCCTATCATCCTCATTGCTGGATAAACACCTGGGAAAAACAGAACAGAGGGAGGGAGACAGTGACGAACAGATAAATCATACGTTATCGGATCTATCTGTCAGTCAATACTTTCTTTAGCCACATATATTAACAGAAAGAGAACAAAACACACATACAACACACACACACTGACACTGCAGAGGAGAAAGTGAAAACCTTTTGCTTTCACATTAAACATATTTAATCTCATCTCAAACATCCCAAAACTCTCAATCAGGTCACAAAAAGACAATTTAATTTTTGAGGTAAATAGCCATGATAGTTTCATAAAATGACTCTTGGGTCTACAAATAAGTTTCTCACAATGTAAAGACAAAGAGAATGATCATGAGATAATTATAGGATTAGAACATACTTGGCTTGGTTGAAAACGTCGATCTCTTCCAGTAGGACGCTGTCATTCAAAGACAGCGGGGATGTCTTGGCCAGAACTTTTAGCAAGATGCCTGCCTCAGAGCCAATGAATACCACTGTGTAATTCTTATGGGGTCCTGCGGTGTTATCAACGGCGAGTGCCGTTAGCCTATACCTACAAAGAAGAAGGAAAAACACTTAAGTGCAGGGCTGCTTTTCAGTTACAAGGAGACGCCTGCATTACAAAAGCTTAACTTGATCTGGCACAGGACAAAACATGTTGAAACGCGACACATCTATCAAGACCTGAACTAGTGAAATTAGGCGTGCCAGTTGTTTAGAACGTGAAACCAACACTCTTTGCTGGGAGGGTTATAAAATGTTTACCTGATGCTTATTTAACAGCTAACACTGGGTCTAGATGGCAAACTGTTCAGTGTGTTCTTATGTGATTGTATAATCGGTGTAGGTATTGGATTTTCTTCTGATGGGTATATATTTTTTTCTGCTTATGAAATGTAACCATTTCAGATAAATCCACCTTTAAAAAAGTCTAATAAAAAGGAGCTGGGTTTACATGTTGATCAGATAGTCTCTTCCTGTCAAAGTGGGCAGTACTTAGACTTTGCTGTTAGTCGAAAGTCTAGGTTGCAGCAAATCTTGTGATCGTGTCAGAACAAGGTTTTGAGACTAGGCTGAATGGTGGCAATTTGCCCATACCTGACTCTTGTTTTGGTGAACCACGGTTCGTCTCCAATGGAGGGGACCGAGGGGTCCATGAGTGGGTGTGACTTGATGAACTGAAGGGTCTCGTCTGGAAACTCGATGGAGGTTTTGTAGGACTCCGCTGAACCGTGTCCCGCACAGCAGCCGGGTCTGAAAAGACAAAACGCGCACACATGCAGTTCCGGTTGAGGGAAAGAGGGCAAAGAACCATGTGCCACATGCCTGTAAATCTATACCCGCCTCCATATGGCCACTGCACACACAGGTTAAATATGCAGCATGTCCAATTATCACATGTTAATTATTAATCTCGCAATGATTAGCCCGTCACGCACTAGTGCCGTGCACCAACCTGGGCTTGGGCAGCTTTTCCTCTGGAAATGGTGTCCACACTGAATCTGCCGTCTTCTGCTCTTTGAAACGGCCACGGAACGCTTTCTCAATGTCCTCCATGGAGAACGCACACACCGCGGAGCCAGGGATACTGAATAAATCGAAAGAGTGGTGTTAGCGCTATTCAGCCTGTTTTCATGTTTTTATATGATTTTATGGAAAGGATTGTGACAAGCTTTACCTGTTCAACTGGGTGGTGAAAACTCCAACCACAGAAGGCACCCCATTAATGTCGATTATGTCTGTAATGGCCTGAAGGACATCAAAGTAGAAAAATGATTCTCCAGGAACGGAACAGTTCAGGCGAGCCTTAACAAAAGATGTCCAGTGTTTCTCCAGCACCCGCTGAGACCCTCCCATGTCATTTTTACAGATCCGAGCCACTCTGGAGTAAACCGCCTGCGGTGAGAGAAAAATAGTGGGAGAAACTCAGCATCGCTCTCTAAATAATAGATCTATCTCCCAAGCGGCTCAGTTGAATCTAAATATACGCAAGAAATATTTTTTTCTCTTAGAGAGAACAAAACTGCAGTGTGCTTGAGGGCTTGAATTAGCACCATGTTACCACCTTAATAATTCACTACTGTAAAACCTGCTCTCGATGCACGTGTTGACTGCAAAATTAACTAAACTTAAATATTCATTAGTCTGTGGCACAAAGAAGTCGTTATACGGGCCGATTTAAAGCAAATCCTGAGGCAACGGATGATATACTGACCCTCTGGGACAAATGCTCATCTCTAAATAAAAGCCAGTGAATACTACATTAACATGCAAATCAGAACTGTATTATCACAGTTTAGATACAACAGGATTACCAAAACTGTACCATGGTACCGTCACATTACTTTTTGTGTGTGTTTTGTGAACTTTAGCATCTGTAGCAACGTTAGCATTGCACATTAAGTTGCAAGTCATACCTTTCCCAAGTTGTTGTGCTCGGCTGCGATTTCTCTGAAAAAGAAGTAGACGAAATCCCCATAATCCACTGCATGGAGGAAATGTGGTTCTGGGAGAGAAAGAGAAAGAGAAAGAGAAAGAAGCATTAGCATCTCCATCACTGACCCCAAGTTAAATTTTGATGCGTTTTTGTTGGCTGAGTGGAATGCCTGAGCGTTGACCTAGATCGTGCCACAGAAAGCTGGATTTTATATCAACACCCGCCATTTTCTGTTCTCCCACACTGACCCACTTCTTTAAGGTACGGTTAGAGGTTATGGTTCAGATGTGTACTGGGTTTAACAAATTTAGCCATGTCAGCATAAAAACAGACTAGCAGACAAGCAAAAGTTTCTGTACCTTTTAACCACTTGGAATCATACTTGATGGTCCGAAGGGCAGAACCGTCTCCCATGCTGCGATAAATCACAGCATCGCTGGCCAGGAAGTCCGCCACCGTGGCCGAGTACAGCTTACCGTCTATGACACATAAATACGTGAGCTTAAACACACACTTCGACTTCACTACACAATTGCATACAACTCACGCAATGTACTTGGAATTCAGCACACATTCACCGAACACTAAAGGCCAATTTACACCGAGAATGAAACAGAAAAGCAAAACGAATTCGAAGACGAATGAAAGGTCTATTTAGACCAACAAAAAAAGAAAGAAAAAAAAGCACTGATTATTTATATTCTTCAATGCAAGATACAGTGCACATGGTATTTCATAGCATTTTTGCTTTTTACTTAAGTGTTCCTACTATTGTATGTACAGTAAATAATCCAGCTTTCTCAATTTTGTGAGTTTAATGCTTAAAACAAAGATAATTTTTTAAATATTATGACTGGAAAACAGGCTGAAAATACTGATTAAGAGCTTTTTTGCAGTGTTTCCTGTACAGACTCATTCAGATGCACACGTGACATCACACTTTACTGTACTTTCATGGCATCTGATTTATGCGTAACATCAGTTTCTACTCGCGTTGGAGCGTTAATTTTATCCAAAACCTTTAAAAATCATGGCAAAGTTATTTATCATCCTCCTCATTATCCTGACAGCTCTCATACCAGCAAACAGGGCAACGTTTGTCTGCTTGGCGTCAAATGGGCATCGGGCCAAACCGCTGATCTCTTCCCCATCAAACTCCAGGTTATCCAACTAAACAAGAGACGGAAATAGATAGAAAAAAATAGAGATGCTGAGACCTTATCTTCACTGTACTGTAAAAATGCTCCCATGCACTTTAACCAGTCACTTATTAAGAGCAAAACAATAGCCAGACTGTCACGTAGACCTCATAAACAGTGTGACCTACCCTGTAGTAACGGCACATGGGGTTGAAACCATTTGTTCCGCAGATGAACACAAGATCATCATTTCTCGGAACCAGGACTTTAATGAAATTATGGCACTCGTCCTGAGAGGAAGACAAGACAGTGAGATTTATGATTGCTTTAGTGCTGTAAATACTACAAGACCAATGACAGCTGATTTTTGCTGAAGAGGTGGAGGTCTCACTCTGTGCTTTCCCTTCATGGCACACGTCTCCCGGTCCGCCTGCCCCGACCGCCACGTCAGCTTCTGTGATATCACACACCATTACCATTAGACACAGTTTCCCACCCGCACACTCATAAACATTAACACTGTACTACACTGCTTTCTAATCAGGCATGATGCAAAAGGTTTACAGCTGTAATTAATATTTATACAGCTGTAATATATATATATATAATTATTTTGTATATTTATATATATATATATAAATACATATGCATGTATATATTTAAGAAATATTTGCATGTGTATACTGTATATATATTCATACATAATTTATATTATATATAAATATTTTATATATAAATAACAAATTTTTCTTAATTATATACATGCATATGTGTGTATTTATATAAACAAAATAATTATACACAGTACACACACACGTTATGTAAACACAAACTTTTATTTTGGATGGGTTTAATCGCGATTAATCGTTGCCCAGCGCTAATATATATATATGTGTATATATATGATAATGTTTTTAATTCTTTGACGTTTTAATGTTTATAGCTCTGTAAAGTCCAATTTTGGACCAATACCATTTTACTGTGGGCGGGGACAGAAAGACAAACAGAAACCTAGCGATTTACAAAAAGTGGTGCCATTACTGGAACTTAATCGCTTGCCGCTTTATTGTGTCACGCCTGGTTAGAACAAGAGCGTTCAGTCATAAAGTGATTTACTGTAAACCCACCCTGTATGGAATTATCTCATTCCTGTAGGACTCTCTTAGACTCACTAAATACACCTGGTCCCTGTGAGAAAGATAGAAACAGTTTACATTACACACACATTACTACTCACAGTTCTACTGTTCGTCAACCAGCTTGTCTGAGCAGGTCAAGCGCTCGAAATCCTTGGTTCCACATCCTGTTTAAGTGCTGACTTACCTGCCAGCGATGAAGAGTGTATCATGTATCTTGGTCATCAGCTGAAAGTCCAGTCTATGCTGAGATTCGTTGCCAGAGGGCCGTCCACGGAAAACCGGGTACTGTCGTGCATCTGCAGAACAAACAGATGCGCTGTTATTCAGTATTAGCGTCAACAGAGATCGATGTTGGTATTGATTGGCTGTTGCAACTGCATGTTAAACTGCCCTGAAGAAAGGCTTTGCTAAAGTAATGAATATTACACCAGCAGCTCCCGCATTGACGTCCAGCGACTGCACTGTCAGCATGCTAGGGTGTTTTCTCACTGCAGAGCACAGAAGCGCTAATGCAGCGACTATAGACGTGTATGTCTTCTTAAGAGTGTGGATGGCTGTATTTTCAAGTAAAGGCACTTTTTTGTGTCCAAGAGGTTGATATTAAAACAAATTATTACTTGCAATATTTTAGAATGCCTTATCATCATTTATTGTTTGCTTACCTTTCATATTACTTTGATTTTATTGGTTTAAATAGGCCTAGTCCCAAACCCAGACTTCCGATATTAAACTAGGAAAATCCATTATAAACATATAGATTATTATTATTATGTTGTTGTAGTTTTAAAACAACAATAAAACAAACCATTTCAATATTTAACATGTTAGAATATTTTTAGTGTGCGCCTTTTCCAATCTAGCTGTCATTTTATTAAATTGTGTAAAAACAAGGGTGACTATGTAATTTAATTGTTCATGTTTACAATACATAAATACTAATTATGAAATTTTCCTTTGGAAGACAAAGGGGTTGCTAATAAAACGTACATGAATCGAGATGGTGGAAATGTAATTTGTTCAGAAAAAGGTTTGGAAAAATGACAAAAACTATTTTGTTTGTGTGTATTTATATCCACTGGCCATTGTTAATGGGAAATATGATGAACTAGTGAGAGGGAGTTTATTTTCTAAAAGCCTGCAGGACCAAAAGTGCACTTAGCTGAAGAAAAGAAATGTTTTTTTCTAAGAACTTGATAAAGATCTTATGTAGATCTGGGGGCAATTCACAGAATTCAACAGAATGACGTTTCCCTGTGCTTACAGTGTCTGTCCACAACATCTAAAGGGATGTTGTCCTCAGGAAAGCTCACAGCCTCCAGGTGGGACGCCATCAGCAGCAGTAGCAGCAGCAGGTCAGTCTTCAGTTCTCGCCACCCCATTGCTGGCACAGAGGGCAAACACCACCTGTACTGCACTTATGTAGATGTTACCTGCAACACACACAGAAATACAGATGTCAACATGCATCCCAGGCGCTCTTTCCTCTTTTGTTTTTTTGTATGACCTCTGTCAGGATTTGCTACATAGATTAGAACGCCTGCTTTTTATACGCATACAGGTTCACTCCCAACAGATCATTTAGTGTGTGTGTGTGTGTATTTGGCAGCCAATACCCCTGATTGAAAACCTGTCCATGAGAGGAAGGTCAAAAAACAGACAGAGAGGGGGTGGAAAAGTGAGTGTTTGAGACACCACAAACGCAGAAATGAACGTTGCGCTATCAGCTAGCACTGATACACACTTTCACTATTTTATTTTAAGATATAATTTGCGTACTATTAAGTGTGTGCGCATGTGTGTTGGGATTGAGTACTACAGGTGGGAGTGTGTTTGCTGCGCCTGGCACAGAAGTCTTCAAACGGACATTCAAACAGGAAGATTTTCAAAGGTCTGCATGCTGTGGTTGGGGTCGTGTCCTGGAGAGACAATCATCTGTGCATATTAATGAGCAGTGTAAAGTCAAATATTTATAAAGCTACAAATTATTCATGCCAGCAAAGCCCGAACGGATATAAACAATTTACATGGAGACAACAAGCAGCTTGGCAGAACGAGAGTGAGTGAGTGAGTCAGGCCCCAACCACTTCCTGAGAGTGTCTCGCCACACATGCTTGCATATAGTATTGACGTTTTTGCAATTAGCGGCCCTGTGCACCTGCTCCCACACTGTAATATGTATATCCTGCCTGTCCCACCCTGCTATTATTGATTAGCCGTTGATTGATCAGCTCTCAATTGATCAGCTGAGTGGGACGTGGCCTGGGGAAATTCTCCAACTGAAACATGATCCACAGTCTTGCAAGGAAGGGAGTTTCTCTGCTCATCTGTTGCCATAATGGATCTTCATTTCTACAGGCTGACTGCAAGGGATTCTGGGCTATCGAGCTTTGATCAGATCAATAGAAACGACTCTTTCTCTGGCAATTTTTTGAGATGAGATGAGAAGAGAGAAAAGGTTGATGATACGAGTAGACGAAGGGAAGAGAAGGGACGGAGAGACAACAGACGAGATGAGAAAAGCAGAGACGAGATGAGAAGAGAAGAGACAAGACAAGGTGAAAATTGAAGCGAGGAGATGAGAGGACAAGATACTAGATGAGAAAAGAACAGAAAATATGAAACAAGAAAAGGAAAGAAAAGAAGAGACTAGGTGAGAAAAAAAGGTCAAGATGAGAAAAAAATTAGACAAGAGGAGCTGAAACATGGATAAGAGGCGGGAAGAGAAGAAAAGGAGAGACGATGAGACGAGGTAAGAATTGAAGCAAGGAGAGGACATGAGACAGGGATGACAGACTAGATGAAAATAGGACATTTGAGACAAGAAAATAAGAGAAGAGAAGGAAAGGAAAGAAAAGAAAAGATGAGGAGAAAAAGTGAGAGGTCAATGAGAAAAAATGGGGCAATAGGACAATAGGAGACAAGATAAAACATAGAACAGATAGAACAAGGAGGACACATCAGATGAGACGAGACAAACATGAGACAAGGTGAGACGAGAAAAAAACATGAGATGAGAAGAGATGAAAAGGATGGACAAGATAGGATTAGTCCAAACGAGGCAAGATTTGAAGAAAGGAGAGGCAAGAAGAAAGGATGAGAGGCTAGATGAGAATAGAATATAGAGATAAAAGATCAAAGAAAAGAGATAAGATGAGACAAAAAATTAAGAAAAGAGAGGCAATGAGAGAACATGATACAGGGATGAGAAACTAGGTAAAAGAAAAGATAATACAAGAAATGAGAAAAAGGAAGACAAGAAAAGCCAAGACAGGCCAAAGATAGAACAGATAAGATGAGGACACACTAGATGACACGAGACAAGCATGAGAGACTAGATGAGACAAGAAGAGATGAAAAGGAGAGACAAGATGAGCCCAGAAGGTAGAGAAAGACAAGGTGAGAAGAAACGAGACAAGATGAGGCATGCATTGAAGCAGGGGAGGCTAGGAGAAGAGATGAGACAGGAATGTGAGAAAGAGAAAAAGTGAGACAATATGGAGGAGGACACAGAAATAAAACAGACGAGATAAGAAGGGCACACCGGATGAGATGAGACAAGCATGAGAGACAAGAAAAGACGACAACAAAACAACTGAGATGAGAAGAGAAGGATCAAGACGAGACACGGTGAGAAAATGAAAAGAGGAGAGACCAGAAGACGGGACAAGAATAAAGATTGTTTTCTTTGCCCATGTGGGGCTTGAGCGATTAAAAGCTTTAACGCTTGGACACTTAGTGGAAGTCAAAGGTCAAGGGGTCATAAAATGTCTATCATAACAGAGCTCCAAATGAATTTCTTTTCCCAAGCGCATCTTTGATCCGTACAGAAGTGCACACATCAGCAGAACAGAGCTCTCGGAGGGGCCGGGAAACACCGTATGGATTAAGCGATGTGTACAAGAGGAGCCCCAGTTTAATACAGCACTGGAAGTCTAATCACAGCTTCACAGCGCCGTATCATTTCCTCCGCCTGGATATTACTTCATGAAATAAAGAGGGGATATTTCCAGCACCCTGGAACATATTCAGTGTCAATGACAGAAATTCCTTACTCGCTCTAATCATTATTCATAGAAACACCACAGGGAGATACAGAGACATGCTACAATACCACAACAATTCCGATGCACGAAAAACACCAGGCTTGGGCAAAGAGAAGCAAGAGAAACCTAATGCAAAACAGAAACAAAGGACATACAAAGGTCAGCCGTCTTAAATTTCTTTTCAATATACACAAGCGCAACGTGTTTTCTATTGAACGTCTTGGTTTGGTTTTCCATTCTTGCCCTCCGGTGTGTGAGCCCGGACAGGCCCTGCGTGGAGAGAGAGTCGACTAGTCACGCAACCTGTTAATGTTTATCTGCTCCTTGGCTACTCTCGTTACAGCCTCTCTTAGTGCGACGCAATCACGCACTCGCTGATGTTTTTGGCAGTGTTTCCCGGGATGCTGGCACGCCCCTGGTGTTGGCAGGTGGTTCCAGTAAGATTGCCTGCAGCAGATCCACCCAGTGCCCGCCCCGCCAGAGTCCAGCTGTAGCAAACGCGACAGTGAAGGCCAAAAGAACAAAGCCGGTCGGTGGCGTTCAGTGGTTTCAGTTAACCTTGCGAAATAAACGCTCCCCACTGTCTGCATTAGTGCAGCAGATGTGCTATGGTAAGTTTTATGCATCTTGAGACAGGAGAGAATTATGTTGCTTAACTGAGGAGCATTTCAATCAACTTTAGCTTTAGTTTAACACAAGCCCCGCAGATCTGCCCGAGGCCTGACACTGAGAAAGAAGATGAAGGAATAAATCAACAGAAGCTGTAAAATAAGGCTGGGAAGTATGATGGTATATACCACACAATGGCAGAAATGTGCCAGCTGGCGGAGACTTTGCTATATCGTGGTGGAAATATACGAGTGGCTATCAGTGCTCAGAAGTGATTTATGTTTCCATACAAAAGCAATTAATAAAAATGGAACAACGTGACAATACAGAGCGGGATGTGTGCCAAACCTGTCCCAAACTTGTTTTAGATCTTTAATTTAAGTTTAAAACTTGTATTTAAAGGTATTTCTTAGGCACAACACAAAACAGTTTATTCATTTATGATTGCCAAGCAACTTTGCCGCGTTTCTGTGTTAATAAATATAATATAAAACTGATTTGTGGACACAGGTGTGTGTATATTGATAATTTTACATTACACTGTGATGATGTCAGAATGCTGTGTGTGAACAGTAATGTATAATGTTTGTTTTACCGTAGCATTGTGGCTCATCCAATCAGAATTCAGAGTATGTACTATTAGATTACATATATTTTGGTTTGTGTCCACCAAATAAAAAAGTTTCATTAATAAATAAATAATCAAGTCAGATTAAGTATCTTTCATTTGTATTGTATCTAATTAGCTGGATTATGCACAATATAACACTTCACAATAAGTGTATTTAATTAGTTAATACAATAATTAAAATTAAAAATGAGCAAAACATTTGTTAAAATGTTTATTATTTTTTGTTAATGTTAGGTAATAAAAATACAATGTTCATGTTAGCTTTAGAAGTATGTTCCTTTACATTATGTAATGTTAACAAATGGAAACCAAACTATTTATATATTTTACAAGAATCTTTAAAAAAAAGCTATATTGTGATATAACATCTACATGTATTGTGATAAGATATTGGTCATAACGCACCCTCAAACCTTAAAATGACCTTGAACAACGGGCCCTCGGATCTACTCTCACAACTCAACAGTTGTGATGTGTGTGGTTTCAGAGACGCTCGCGCTGAGATTAGAGCTCTCCCACAGAAGAGCACTGAAATCATAAAGTTGTTTACAGTGGGATTACTGCTGAGGAGTCACAACTTGTTACTCCACATCTGTAAGACAGGTCAGGGCCCACCTGAGCAGCTCCACTCCCCACCCCCACTCTCCCAAAGCCCTGTCCTGCAGGTGTATGCAAGTGTGTGTGTTGAGGGAACAATAGCGAGCTCAGAGTCCGTTCAGTCCAGGCCAGTGAGGAGACCTCCATGCTTTAAAGGTTAAATCAGTTACTCAAGCCTGACCGAGACTGAACACAAGGCAGCAGGACTGGCATGGGCTTAGTGGACACAATGTGGCCAGCTGTTGTGACTGACTATTCACACACCCACATGAAAAGTGCTGAAACTGCTTCACGGTGAAGTTTCAGAAGAGGTAGATGTTATCTGGCGCTCTCTGAAAGAGGGTTGACAGGTTCAGCTGAGATAAGAGGCCGCACACTCTTGCAGTGTGTTTATCAGATATAAAACTCTCAAACTCACACATTCATGAAGCACAAATTAACAAAAGCATGCATTAGGAGAACAGCATATGTCATTAACTTTCATATGGTCACACAGCAAGAAATGGAGAAGAGCGGAGAGTGTTGTAATAAAGAGTGAGTTGTAACACGTTTAACCAATTAAAAATGAGCTATAGAGTAAAATCACTATATGACCAGCATCGTTCTGAGGTGACAGTAGTTGTAAGATTTATTTGATATACATCCTTACAACCTATTCATCTGTGTTGTGTTACTACCACATTATTTGTATCATTGTGGAGCCTTTCCATTGACATGTTTTTATTCTAAGCAAATTATATTTTCTATTCCTGTTTTACTGTCCTTGTTGGGACATGTGGGGTTCACAATCTGGACAAAAGCTCAGCACAAACATACACTTATGCCTTATGTTTTTAGCTTGTGTTGTAGTTGTTAGCTTATGGTTTAATGTATTTGTTTGACATTTGTTGCTAGCTGGTTTGAATTAAAATGTTTTCTAGTTTACTGTTGTGAATTACCATGTGGGATGGTGGCATAACAATTGTTTTGAAAAATGTACTTTGATGAACGACAGCTGGCATTTAAACGTATGTTTTCTATTAGTCTTGCAACCCACTCAAAGATGGTAGGTACTTTATATCAAATTGAGACATTGAATCAGTCTCCCCTACTTCGTGTTTTGCACTCAACATTTGCCTCAGTATTTTGTAACAAGCAACATTCTGCGCGTAGGCTACACGGAATAAAACGAGATGGTTGTGTGTATAAAAAAAAAAAAAAAAAAAAAAAAAAAAAAACTTCGTTCTTACAACTCATTCATTCATTCTGTTGACGGCTGCCACTCACGTAAAAAAAAAACGCATTTCGCTTCATTTGCTACATGTGTGTTTATCACAGCGCATGTCGGATGTCACTCAACAGTTTGTCTATGACCGATATGAACAGCATCTTCAAACACCTCTCCGTTCGGATACGGACCTGAACTCCGCCTCTGAAGAGAGCATATGAATCAAAGCGTTCAGGCTGGAGCCGAGCCGTGACGAATCTCTTGAGTTGCAGTAAATGCATAAAGACAACAGTGGAGTGTTAGGTCGGTAATGGCTTCTGCTGGGAAATTGATTGTGTTAATGCATGACCGTGGGCTCCAAAACCCACTTTACACAACAACGGCAACACTATCTCTCTCCCTCCCTCTACCTCGGACCATATTCTACCGGCAGTAGAGATATTATTATTGTTTTGCGGTTTAAAAGATTGTATCAGTTTGAATGACATAATGTAACTCCCAGGCAAAGGTTAGATGCATTTATGACTGTGGATCTTCCTTGTTGTACTTCTGTGTGAACTTCGATCCCTCATCATTAAGGGACAGGAGAGATCTAAAGTGCATTATGGAGACACTGTCCCATCCAATGTCAGAAAATAACTGGCATTGATTTAAAGGGGCATTTTTGATCTTTATGAGGGCTTTTTTCCCCCTCACATAAAGCGTGCCGCCTATTTGTTCCAAACATTTCAAATGATTGAACTAGGCTAATTAAAATTGACACTAAAGTGGCTATGGCTATAAATGGACATAGGTATATTTCATTAAATATATATTATATACATTTCTAATTGTAGGTAAAATCATGCGAATTCACAAGAGGAACATGTTGCCCCCATATTTTAAATATCTATATTGAGCATTTTTGCCCTATGTTTGGGTTAATTTCTGACCCTTGTCCCATCTGACCCCGTTTATAGGCTAGTATGCAAGGAGAGAAACGATACAATTGGGGAATCAAATGCTTGAATCAGCTTCTGTCTCAGCTTTGTGCGTTTTTACACTATTTAAATCCCGGTGTTTTTTTTTTTTTTTTTTTTGCATTTATATTTTCATTTTATGTTAATACGCAGGGGGGGGGGGGGGGGACATGATAGAAGCAATAAGAAAAAGATAGATACAAGGAAAGAAAAAAGAATAACTAATCGAATAGAGGCAACAGGATGTGACAGTATTGATTTATCTCATTAAATGCTAAATATAATCAGTTACTTTTATCTAAGCGCATGATTGCGCTCGAATACAGAAAAAAAGTTTCGGTACAGCAGTATTACACCATTTGCTTCAACATTTGTGTGACAACAAAGTGTAAGAATGAGAACAGAAATCCTACCTGAATGTTCTCCAAACGAGCATGTAGATTACGATACTCTCTCCGTTATATTCCAAAGTGTTTTACGCTATTAAATCCAATGCAATAAGACAGCATGTGTGTAGCTCGCTCCATAAAGCCAGAGGATCCCCATGTGTTTGTTTTATCCGAACCACGCAAAACAATTCCCAGAGCCTACGGGGCTCGTCCAGCTCGTCTTCTGGATAAAGCTTTGTGATCTTCAAAAGCTCACCGATCAAATAGCACCAAGACCCTCCCTCTCCTCTAGTACCATCCCCCCGTCATTCACCAAACCAAACCAATACAACCCAAATCAAATAAAACAAACTAAGTAATTACCTCAAGAGATCTGCTCTTCGGAATGAAGAACTTTAAGCGCGTGCGTCACTCCTCTTATAAACAATCCGAATCAGTGTGAACGGGTAACAGGGTGAATAAAAATAGCTCCAGTTCTATTTTTGCGCTGCACCTATAGTACTTCTGATGTTTTGGAAATCTTTTTCTTGCCGCTTCTTTTCCTTCTCTCCATTTTTACAGTCTCACACGCTCGTAACGTTGCATTTTCCCCAATAAAATAAACTCACCTCATCTGAAACCGTGGTTCTCTTTACGCGATTTGGATCGCAACAACTCTGAGTCAAGCTTTAAGTGTCTCTCTCCGTTCTGAGCGGGGAAAAACAAACTAATGCACGGCAAATGGTGTAACTCGATCTATCCCGAGTCCATCCATCAGCAGAGCCAACCACAGCCTAGCCTAGAAACTGATCCCTCCCCATTCCCTCTCGCTATCCCTCTCCCTCTCTCTTTCCCTCTACTCCCTCTATCCACTCCAGCGCTAGTAGATGTGGTTTTTGGCTGCTTTCCCTTGCTAGGCTGTTTTCTTTTTCTCTTGCCAGAGTGGGAGACCTTTATTGTCTGTATATGTGTATGTATTTATGTATATAAATATGTACAATATTTATTAATGCTTTTGCAATGTAAACACTTTTAACACAGCAATAAAGCGCCTTGGATGTCTTGTGTGTGTATAT